>NC_068362.1:60804313-61121813 GCF_020536995.1 Dreissena polymorpha
TCTTATATCATTTCAAACGCTGTTGGAAGGAACCATTGCTTATTAGAGGTTTACAAGGTAATTTACCCAAGTACGCAAATGTAATGGTCGATTGCCCTTAGGCATGATTCTGTTTTATTACTTTAATCCGGTTGTAAAAATGCATGACCGAAGGGTCATCAGATAAGCAAAAACAGGGCCAAAATCTAATAAAATAGCGCTGTTTAGCTGACTGTACGAAAATCCGTATGTCCGAAAATTTAGAATCATGAAAACATTAATATTTTGGCTTAAAAAGGAAATGTAAGAAAATTTAGAATGTAAGAGAAAATACGGTGGTTTTATGGTGTTTAAATCGATTAGAAATAGCAAAACCTAAAGACATTATCTCAAGTGTGATTTTCAAATGATTTTATATGAATGTACACACACGGTAAAACTAGTCTATTAAAATGCAATACCTTCATTGGTTCTCATGTTTTTAATATTTATTAAACATAGGTATTTGTGAACACTTGTTGTTATATAATATTGAAATGTACACGCATACTGAACATAAAATCATTAGCATAACGGTTTGGTTTTTACTAAGATTGCAATAGTGTTTATTTTATTATTATGAATCTTATGAGGATAATTTTGAAAGTATGACACAGAGTATCCGAAGAAGATATATACATAATCACATATGTTGTTGTTGTGGTGGTTATTGTTTCAATATTTTTATGAGTATCATACATTCAATGACGAATAGCTATTAATAGCTATTAATTTGTCATACAAACACCATAATTATTATTGGATTGCGGAGATTAAACAAATCGATTCCCTTGTAACTGATATAACTGATACATTTTTTGAGCGACAATTTGAAACTAAATCTAGTATTATTTAAATTTGATTATTTTAATTGCAGACTTTTTTTATTAACCCCAATTAATGTGTACGCAACGTTCCTTTTATTTAAATCGCTGAGTACGAAGCATCAAGCTATTTTTTAATTAATTGACAGTGATCTTTAATGTATGTCATAATATAAATTGAAATCAATCTTAATTAAAGCTTGAGTGGTTGGTTTGTAATAAGTTTTGTAAATGTTGCTGTAGGATATGTATGCACAATAAATACTAACGCTCTGGCATATTGTGATGGTGATATGATTATATATTGCACAATAAATATGTTCTTGTGATAATATTGAGGCTATAATTAGTTTTTGAATTAAGCTAGCTAATTTCAAATAAGACACAAACACATCCCAATCCTAAAATTATCAGTAAGTTATAGTATTGTTTGCCTCTAGGCGCATAATTAATTGAAGGCCTAGTTTATCTGTTAATCCTCGCCCCACGTGGTGTCCCAGTGGGTACACTGATATTAATACACGATGTATTGGTCCACAATTAAATCTCTTATAAAAACATGTCTCTCAGGTGACTGAAAAATGGCTGTGTAGATACAACAAATACTACTACAACGGAGACTAAGATAACACATGTTACAATTAATTTGTCTTCCTTGCGTTCTTCTTATACGACAAACACTTCTAAAACAAAAAAGCAAAAAGCCGCTACTGCTACTGCTTCGGCTACTCTTACTGCTACTGCTACTGCTACTGCTGCCGCTGCCACTGCCACTGCCGCTGCCACTGCCGCTGCCACTGCCACTGCCACTGCCGCTGCCGCTGCCACTGCCGCTGCCACTGCCGCTGCCAGTGCTGCTGCTGCTGCTGCTGCTACTGCTAGTGCTACTGCTACTGCCACTGCTACTGCCACTGCCGCTGCCACTGCCGCTGCTGCTGCTGCTACTGATAGTGCTACTGCTACTGCTGCTGCTGCTGCTACTTCTGCTGCTTCTGCTGCTGTTGCTACTGTTACTGCTACTGATACGGCTACTGATATGGCTACTGCTACTGCTACTTCTACTGCTACTTCTACTGCTACTGCTAGTGCTACTGCTACTGCTACTGCTACTGATTCTGCTACTGCTACTGCTACTGCTGCTGCTGCTGCTGCTACTGCTGCTGCTGCTGCTACTGCTACTAATGATAATAATTCTCCTTCTAGTTCTCTTCCTACTATTGCTAGCGATGCTCATCATCATCATCGTCATCATCATCGTCATCATCATCGTCATCATCATCGTCATCATCATCATCATCATCATCATCGTCGTCGTCGTCGTCGTCTTCGTCGTCGTCGCCCTCGTCCTCGTCCTGCTCCTCCGCCTCCACCGCATCATCAGCAGCAGCATCGTCATCAGCAACAGCAGCAGCATTATCGTCACTATCACCAATAACATCGTTATGGTCGCCATCGTCGTGATCATCATCATCAGTGTCATCATCATCATCATCATCGTCATTGTTATCGTCGTTGTTCTCCTCCTCGTCGTCGTCATCGTCATCATCGTCGTCATCGTCATTCTCATCATGAACAATTTCAACAACCGTAAAACCTATCGCTCAGCTCATTTTTGCAGTGAATTCGGATGTTATATCAAATCTTTTTGATTAATAGAGTTTGCTGCTTAATGTATTCATAACTAAATAATAATGTTGATAATATTGAAAATAAATGGTTTCAATTTAATTTATCCGTTTAAGATGCAGTATTTGACCAAGTCAATTTGTCGCTAAAAGTATTCATTACACATTCAATCCAAAAAGCGTTACGAGTTGCTATTGAAACTATAATCGCATTCCGATAAAAATGGTGTCTGTATTAGGGCCTGTTTAATTTCTACGCTTCATTGCAATTCATAAAAATATTTTTAAGGGTACCGGTATATCTAGACACACTATGTTATCCAAACAATCCTTGTGATCATAAACAAATAAACAATGAAATATAAATAAAATTAGATGATAAAAAATGGTATCTTCCTTTTTGCTGTTGCTAGTTATCAACAGAGTAGCAAAACTTTTAAATATAAATTATATTCAATTCATAGCACGCTTAAAGATTTGAAGTTTATCTAAATGTATAAGCACAAACATATTTATGTTTGTTAATACAAAGCTGTAGCAGTTTTCTGATTGCGCTTGAAAAGATGTGATTGTTGTTGTTGCATTAATAGTATCATTAGTTTGTATTTCCAGATTAGGTATTCCACCATACATTTTGTTTTTAATCAGATGTCTTATAATTGGCATTGCAATATTTCAATAACGAGTAATCAACACAATTGACTTTATGTATTTTTAATTGTTTATCCATATTATCATTAACACTTGAGGGAAAAATAAGCTGTGTCATTTTTTATTTTTTATTTTACTTATGGTTCAGACAACTCTGCTTTTACTATATGCCGTAATAATTATAAGTTTCCGTTCACTTAAAGATATTGTTTTTCGTGTTGGAAAATTTAAATACGAAAAATATTTAGAGACAAGTGTGTTATGTTTGTTTGTCAATTATTTAATTGAAGTAGAAATAATACATCAGTGTACATAATTTTATTGTGTTGTTCCCTTCGTTCTTTACTTTAAAAATACAACTTAACAGCTTTGCAATCAACTGAAATAATATATAAAAAGTAAAAACAATAAACGTTTGGCTTTCTTAATACGATATCATTTCAAACGCTGTTGGAAGGAACCATTGCTTATTAGAGGTTTACAAGGTAATTTACCCAAGTACGCAAATGTAATGGTCGATTGCCCTTAGGCATGATTCTGTTTTATTACTTTAATCCGGTTGTAAAAATGCATGACCGAAGGGTCATCAGATAAGCAAAAACAGGGCCAAAATCTGATAAAATAGCGCTGTTTAGCTGACTGTACGAAAATCCGTATGTCCGAAAATTTAGAATCATGAAAACATAAATATTTTGGCTTAAAAAGGAAATGTAAGAAAATTTAGAATGTAAGAGAAAATACGGTGGTTTTATGGTGTTTAAATCGATTAGAAATAGCAAAACCTAAAGACATTATCTCAAGTGTGATTTTCAAATGATTTTATATGAATGTACACACATGGTAAAACTAGTCTATTAAAATGCAATACCTTCATTGGTTCTCATGTTTTTAATATTTATTAAACATAGGTATTTGTGAACACTTGTTGTTATATAATATTGAAATGTACACGCATACTGAACATAAAATCATTAGCATAACGGTTTGGTTTTTACTAAGATTGCAATAGTGTTTATTTTATTATTATGAATCTTATGAGGATAATTTTGAAAGTATGACACAGAGTATCCGAAGAAGATATATACATAATCACATATGTTGTTGTTGTTGTGGTTATTGTTTCAATATTTTTATGAGTATCATACATTCAATGACGAATAGCTATTAATAGCTATTAATTTGTCATACAAACACCATAATTATTATTGGATTGCGGAGATTAAACACATCGATTCCCTTGTAACTGATATAACTGATACATTTTTTGAGCGACAATTTGAAACTAAATCTAGTATTATTTAAATTTGATTATTTTAATTGCAGACTTTTTTTATTAACCCCAATTAATGTGTACGCAACGTTCCTTTTATTTAAATCGCTGAGTACGAAGCATCAAGCTATTTTTTAATTAATTGACAGTGATCTTTAATGTATGTCATAATATAAATTGAAATCAATCTTAATTAAAGCTTGAGTGGTTGGTTTGTAATAAGTTTTGTAA
This sequence comes from Dreissena polymorpha, assembly GCF_020536995.1. Taxonomy (NCBI): domain Eukaryota; kingdom Metazoa; phylum Mollusca; class Bivalvia; order Myida; family Dreissenidae; genus Dreissena; species Dreissena polymorpha. Next base: position 60,808,933 of record NC_068362.1, read on the forward strand.
ATGTTGCTGTAGGATATGTATGCACAATAAATACTAACGCTCTGGCATATTGTGATGGTGATATGATTATATATTGCACAATAAATATGTTCTTGTGATAATATTGAGGCTATAATTAGTTTTTGAATTAAGCTAGCTAATTTCAAATAAGACACAAACACATCCCAATCCTAAAATTATCAGTAAGTTATAGTATTGTTTGCCTCTAGGCGCATAATTAATTGAAGGCCTAGTTTATCTGTTAATCCTCGCCCCACGTGGTGTCCCAGTGGGTACACTGATATTAATACACGATGTATTGGTCCACAATTAAATCTCTTATAAAAACATGTCTCTCAGGTGACTGAAAAATGGCTGTGTAGATACAACAAATACTACTACAACGGAGACTAAGATAACACATGTTACAATTAATTTGTCTTCCTTGCGTTCTTCTTATACGACAAACACTTCTAAAACAAAAAAGCAAAAAGCCGCTACTGCTACTGCTTCGGCTACTCTTACTGCTACTGCTACTGCTACTGCTGCCGCTGCCACTGCCACTGCCGCTGCCACTGCCGCTGCCACTGCCACTGCCACTGCCGCTGCCGCTGCCACTGCCGCTGCCACTGCCGCTGCCAGTGCTGCTGCTGCTGCTGCTGCTACTGCTAGTGCTACTGCTACTGCCACTGCTACTGCCACTGCCGCTGCCACTGCCGCTGCTGCTGCTGCTACTGATAGTGCTACTGCTACTGCTGCTGCTGCTGCTACTTCTGCTGCTTCTGCTGCTGTTGCTACTGTTACTGCTACTGATACGGCTACTGATATGGCTACTGCTACTGCTACTTCTACTGCTACTTCTACTGCTACTGCTAGTGCTACTGCTACTGCTACTGCTACTGATTCTGCTACTGCTACTGCTACTGCTGCTGCTGCTGCTGCTACTGCTGCTGCTGCTGCTGCTACTGCTACTAATGATAATAATTCTCCTTCTAGTTCTCTTCCTACTATTGCTAGCGATGCTCATCATCATCATCGTCATCATCATCGTCATCATCATCGTCATCATCATCGTCATCATCATCATCATCATCATCATCGTCGTCGTCGTCTTCGTCGTCGTCGCCCTCGTCCTCGTCCTGCTCCTCCGCCTCCACCGCATCATCAGCAGCAGCATCGTCATCAGCAACAGCAGCAGCATTATCGTCACTATCACCAATAACATCGTTATGGTCGCCATCGTCGTGATCATCATCATCAGTGTCATCATCATCATCATCATCGTCATTGTTATCGTCGTTGTTCTCCTCCTCGTCGTCGTCATCGTCATCATCGTCGTCATCGTCATTCTCATCATGAACAATTTCAACAACCGTAAAACCTATCGCTCAGCTCATTTTTGCAGTGAATTCGGATGTTATATCAAATCTTTTTGATTAATAGAGTTTGCTGCTTAATGTATTCATAACTAAATAATAATGTTGATAATATTGAAAATAAATGGTTTCAATTTAATTTATCCGTTTAAGATGCAGTATTTGACCAAGTCAATTTGTCGCTAAAAGTATTCATTACACATTCAATCCAAAAAGCGTTACGAGTTGCTATTGAAACTATAATCGCATTCCGATAAAAATGGTGTCTGTATTAGGGCCTGTTTAATTTCTACGCTTCATTGCAATTCATAAAAATATTTTTAAGGGTACCGGTATATCTAGACACACTATGTTATCCAAACAATCCTTGTGATCATAAACAAATAAACAATGAAATATAAATAAAATTAGATGATAAAAAATGGTATCTTCCTTTTTGCTGTTGCTAGTTATCAACAGAGTAGCAAAACTTTTAAATATAAATTATATTCAATTCATAGCACGCTTAAAGATTTGAAGTTTATCTAAATGTATAAGCACAAACATATTTATGTTTGTTAATACAAAGCTGTAGCAGTTTTCTGATTGCGCTTGAAAAGATGTGATTGTTGTTGTTGCATTAATAGTATCATTAGTTTGTATTTCCAGATTAGGTATTCCACCATACATTTTGTTTTTAATCAGATGTCTTATAATTGGCATTGCAATATTTCAATAACGAGTAATCAACACAATTGACTTTATGTATTTTTAATTGTTTATCCATATTATCATTAACACTTGAGGGAAAAATAAGCTGTGTCATTTTTTATTTTTTATTTTACTTATGGTTCAGACAACTCTGCTTTTACTATATGCCGTAATAATTATAAGTTTCCGTTCACTTAAAGATATTGTTTTTCGTGTTGGAAAATTTAAATACGAAAAATATTTAGAGACAAGTGTGTTATGTTTGTTTGTCAATTATTTAATTGAAGTAGAAATAATACATCAGTGTACATAATTTTATTGTGTTGTTCCCTTCGTTCTTTACTTTAAAAATACAACTTAACAGCTTTGCAATCAACTGAAATAATATATAAAAAGTAAAAACAATAAACGTTTGGCTTTCTTAATACGATATCATTTCAAACGCTGTTGGAAGGAACCATTGCTTATTAGAGGTTTACAAGGTAATTTACCCAAGTACGCAAATGTAATGGTCGATTGCCCTTAGGCATGATTCTGTTTTATTACTTTAATCCGGTTGTAAAAATGCATGACCGAAGGGTCATCAGATAAGCAAAAACAGGGCCAAAATCTGATAAAATAGCGCTGTTTAGCTGACTGTACGAAAATCCGTATGTCCGAAAATTTAGAATCATGAAAACATAAATATTTTGGCTTAAAAAGGAAATGTAAGAAAATTTAGAATGTAAGAGAAAATACGGTGGTTTTATGGTGTTTAAATCGATTAGAAATAGCAAAACCTAAAGACATTATCTCAAGTGTGATTTTCAAATGATTTTATATGAATGTACACACATGGTAAAACTAGTCTATTAAAATGCAATACCTTCATTGGTTCTCATGTTTTTAATATTTATTAAACATAGGTATTTGTGAACACTTGTTGTTATATAATATTGAAATGTACACGCATACTGAACATAAAATCATTAGCATAACGGTTTGGTTTTTACTAAGATTGCAATAGTGTTTATTTTATTATTATGAATCTTATGAGGATAATTTTGAAAGTATGACACAGAGTATCCGAAGAAGATATATACATAATCACATATGTTGTTGTTGTTGTGGTTATTGTTTCAATATTTTTATGAGTATCATACATTCAATGACGAATAGCTATTAATAGCTATTAATTTGTCATACAAACACCATAATTATTATTGGATTGCGGAGATTAAACACATCGATTCCCTTGTAACTGATATAACTGATACATTTTTTGAGCGACAATTTGAAACTAAATCTAGTATTATTTAAATTTGATTATTTTAATTGCAGACTTTTTTTATTAACCCCAATTAATGTGTACGCAACGTTCCTTTTATTTAAATCGCTGAGTACGAAGCATCAAGCTATTTTTTAATTAATTGACAGTGATCTTTAATGTATGTCATAATATAAATTGAAATCAATCTTAATTAAAGCTTGAGTGGTTGGTTTGTAATAAGTTTTGTAAATGTTGCTGTTGGATATGTATGCACAATAAATACTAACGCTCTGGCATATTGTGATGGTGATATGATTATATATTGCACAATAAATATGTTCTTATGATAATATTGAGGCTATAATTAGTTTTTGAATTAAGCTAGCTAATTTCAAATAAGATACAAACACATCCCAATCCTAAAATTATCAGTAAGTTATAGTATTGTTTGCCTCTAGGCGCATAATTAATTGAAGGCCTAGTTTATCTGTTAATCCTCGCCCCACGTGGTGTCCCAGTGGGTTCACTGATATTAATACACGATGTATTGGTCCACAATTAAATCTCTTATAAAAACATGTCTCTCAGGTGACTGAAAAATGGCTGTGTAGATACAACAAATACTACTACAACGGAGACTAAGATAACACATGTTACAATTAATTTGTCTTCCTTGCGTTCTTCTTATACGACAAACACTTCTAAAACAAAAAAGCAAAAAGCCGCTACTGCTACTGCTTCGGCTACTCTTACTGCTACTGCTACTGCTACTGCTGCCGCTGCCACTGCCGCTGCCACTGCCGCTGCCACTGCCACTGCCACTGCCGCTGCCGCTGCCACTGCCGCTGCCACTGCCGCTGCCAGTGCTGCTGCTGCTGCTGCTGCTGCTACTGCTAGTGCTACTGCTACTGCTACTGCCACTGCTACTGCCACTGCCACTGCCGCTGCTGCTGCTGCTACTGATAGTGCTACTGCTACTGCTGCTGCTGCTGCTACTTCTGCTGCTTCTGCTGCTGTTGCTACTGCTACTGTTACTGCTTCTGATACGGCTACTGATACGGCTACTGCTACTGCTACTTCTACTGCTACTTCTACTGCTACTGCTAGTGCTACTGCTACTGCTACTGCTACTGCTACTGATTCTGCTACTGCTACTGCTACTGCTGCTAGTGCTGCTGCTACTGCTGCTGCTGCTGCTACTGCTACTAATGATAATAATTCTCCTTCTACTTCTCTTTCTACTATTGCTAGCGATGCTTCATAATTTATTTTTAAATGTATCATTTTGTTAAAACAGGAAAGAACTGTTATATATATTTTCTTAAAGGTGTAAAGAATCTAAACTTTTCTGCGATTAAAGTTTTATTTAACTGGATTAGTATAGGCCACATAACAGACGCTATTGTACTGATTTGTACTAAACAACATTTTGTCAAAATCAACAGTTTTAACATGCCGCAGTTTCCTTGGAAGTTAACCTTTGATTGGAGTTATGTATAAAACAGTAACAAGGTATTTGTTGACAGTTTGTCAATTAATTTGTCTACTTTGCCTGCTTCTTCTTTATATATTTTTCTTGCTAATCGTTTAGTTTTAGTTAAGTAGGTATATCAATTTACATTTTTTGATAGATATTTATTTGGATAGTAATAGTATGTTTTATTTGACTTGACATCATTGAACCGGTTTATTCATTGATAAGATCGGGATCTCCACAGGTGTTTAATCTCGATTGTTAGGTGGGGAGAAGGGTCCGAATGATAATGTTGTCGTCGGCTTACGAATCACATTTCACAAGTTTTAGACAAATATGCATACGTTATAAACCTAATTTAAGTATTACATAGATAATAACTTATCCTTATTTTGATGAACTACGTTTAAGGTATAAAACTATAATTATCTATGTGTTGTGTGCCGCATACATACCATCTTGCTTTTTTAAATTTGATCACAACGGTCCGAAGTCATAAACATTCATTATGCATGGTTGCTAAAGCACAGTGTATACTAACTAACCTATGTTTATTGTTGTTTGCTAGGGTTATTATTTTTTTTATTTATTTTTTTTATTTGGGGGGGGGGGGGAGGGCTTTTTAGAAGATTTCAACTAGTCCTTCAATTAACGAAAAAAATATTGGTATAGGAAATATAAAAGAGTAATAGACAGCTTCATTCATGCTGTTCTATTATGGTGTTTTAACGCATATAATTATGTATGGTTGATGAAGCACATTGTATGCTACCGTTGTTTATTGTTGTTTGATGATGATGTTAAGTTGGTGTTGCTGTTGTTGTTAATGATGATGATGATGAGTAGGAGGAAGAAGAAGAAGAAGAAGAAGATGATGATGATGATGATGATGGTGGTGGTAGTAGTGACGACGACGACGATGATGATGATTTTGATAATGATAATGAGATTTGAATTAAATTAATGCGCAAAGATTTTTCTTTTTAGCGGCCAAGTGCAGATATCTGCGCTCGGCCGCTGTAAGGGTTATGTAATATTTGCAATCTACATAGGAGTCAATAGCAGATACCAAGCACCATATGCTTATGAGAAACAAAAGCAAAATATTGGCAATCGCTGAAATCTCGAATATGACTTAATCATTTTATTAAATGAAAACCGGTAACTATTTTAAACGGTTATTATATTGCAACAACTTAGCGTTGTTTATCCAAAAGACCATTGTTATAATTACAGGGACGTCAAAAGGCCAAACTATTCAGGAAATATGATTTGAGTCGTCAAGGATAGATTTTGAGATCAATGTACGTCCGATGAGATTTAAAGGGAGTTGGAGGCGTAGGGACAGATTCGTTCGAGTACGCGATCATTTGAGAACAAATAATGTTGAAGCTTTATCGGAATTCCGGAAATTTGCGATCGGTACCGATTTTTCCAGGTTCTTTTTTTTTTATTCTGATAAGTTAGCGGCCGGCACGGACATGAATATTAACTGACGAAAACCTCTTCGCTACTTTCCGAAAATCTTCGACATGTTGCAAATAAGCAGTACGAGCAGTAAGAGAGTAATCGTGCACAGCGAGACTTACTCATGTAGAATTGAAACTCTTATTGCTTTCTTTCGAAATAATTTCATGTGTCCGATCTAATATGCAATATGCCCGGTGTTTTTTTGCGGATTAATGTTCCGTTTTAGATCCATAATTAACGAATGCCTCAATATTTTCAAAAATTAACACCGGAATAATGTTCACCGACATTTTTTCATACAGATTGGATATAAATATTATAGAGTTTAACAAAAAATACATTAAGCCCTGTTCTCCCGGCACACGTGCTGGACACACAGGTGGTTAGCGTGTGACTATGATAATAATTAGTGAAAACATCTTTTTGAATGATAAATAATCATATTAAAACGAAAAATCAAATTTTCTATAAAAAAAAATCACTATCGTTTTATATATAACAAGGTATCCAACTCGAAATCATCCGAAAACGGGGTGCATCGTTTTGAGCAGCCATTACTAAATTAATTTTGCAGCGATTTTCATGACCCGGTCTTATTCAACGCAGAAATGAATTTCCTTTTAGGAAATGTATATATATTGTTATATTTCTACACATGCTGGGTCAAATTTTAAGAAATAAAGCTATACATAATTCGCTTGACCCAGTTGTGATCGATCAGACCGTATTTATGAATGAAATCTCCAGTTGTAAAGACACAACTCCGCATTGGAGCAATGAAATCACTCTTGTGTTTAAAATGTCAGTTGGTTGAAATGTATGTAAACAAAGGTTTGAAAATGCGCTGGACAGTTAGTTTTGATGCATAATGCTACGGCAAGCACGGTAAGAATGTTTTTTTTCATACGTTTTATTGAATTATGGTATCGAGGTTCGTGAACTTTGCAGGGAAAATGCCCTTTTCCCCGTGAAGATTTCAGTCATGAATACTGTCTGATCGATCACAGCTGGGTCACGCGAGTTGTGTATCGTGTTATTTCTTAAAAGTTGACCCAGTATTTGTAAAAATATTGCAAGACATATACATTTCCAGAAAGGAAATTTATTTCTGCGTTGAATAAGACCAAAATCGTGAAAATCGCTGCAAAATTGATGAAGTAATGGCTGTTTAAAACGATGCATCCCGTTTTCGGATGATTTCGAGTTGGATACCTTGTTGAATATATATTTAACTTATTTTTTTTAAGAAAAGTTGATTTTTCGTTATAATATGATTACTTATCATTCCAAAATATGTTTTCACTAATTAGTATTATAGCCACACGCTAACCACCTGTAGCTGGACACTTTTAAAAAACACTATACAAATTCAAGTACTTATGCACTTAATTGATTGTAAACAATGACGGTTGAAATCCGTGCGTGGGAATTTTTCTGGTAACCAAGAGCGACGTCAACGTTCATGACAAACCTGTTTATATGAGATTTATTTATTGATTTTTTCCAACTTGATTGAAAATTATGTTTTATGATATTTTAATACATGTAGATGGAGTAGTTGTTTTCTCAACGAGGAGTACAATAGTTGTACAGTACTAGACACGAGTACTTGTAACTTTCAGGTTTCTCTTTATACCACAGACATTATATAGTCATAAAATGATAAATATGTGTTTATAGAAATTGTAATTATAGCATGGTAAACAGACTAGAGAAATCTGAAAGTTTCACGCACAGGTCTGTGGCAATGGGGGTTTGGGCTACTTTATAAATATGAGGTCGATGTGCAATGCACATCGGTAGATTACATCTACTGTAATTATTTGGACTAGGGAAGGGCCACAATTCCAACACATCAGCCCCGTTATGTCCTGAATTAAATACATGTATAATTTCTTGAGTGCCAATTGCATCTTACAAATATCAAAAACATTCACGGCAGTCAATTCATTGTGTAAACCTACTGGTCTTCATGGCAATAATGAACGTATTTAGTTTAATGGAGATTATATAACGAAGGGAACTAATTCAGCTTATTCAGTTTACTAGTCAAAATGATTCGGATGTTTTCGCTTTTTTTTCCGAAAAGTAATTTATTCAACATACGGAAAATAAACGCGCGCCACCTGTTGTCATAATTTAGTAACTTGCATTCTGCTTACTGCCTGTTGCTAGCTGCCGTTGTTAATGACGCTTAGTGGCAAAACCGATTATGACTGGTTTCAGGAATAATGAACACACAAACATTGGATAGTCACCAAGCATGTTGAAACAATCATCAAGTATAACCGATAGAGAACAAGCATGTTGGAACTGTCATGAAGCATGTTAGAATAAACATCACGCATAATGTAAATATTCATCATGAATGATGTAATGTTGCAGCAATCATCAAGTATAAACGAATAGACAACAAGCATGTTGGAATTGTCATAAAGCAAATTAGAATAAGCATCAGTCATAATGTAAATATTCACCACGAATGATGTTACTTTTACCTAAATATCCTTCCATAGACATGTGTTGTTACTAAAATAGACATAGAGATTTGAGCATTGGGAGTGACCTAATCATACTGTGCTTTAGCAGTATTACGGAATACCGTTAGTGCCATCGTGGTTACACATTAAAATCCAGAGGGCGAGAACGCGAGAACGCGATAGTACGATGGCGACAATGTGACAATACGATGATGACAGGGTGACAATACGATGGCGACAATGCGATAGTACGATGGCGACAATGCGAGAACGCGATAATACGATGACGACAATCAGACAGTGCGATGACGACAGTGCGACAATACGATGGCGACAGTGAGATAGTACGATGGCGACAATACTACAGTTCGATAGTGCGATAATACGATGACGACAGTGCGAAAATACGATGACGACAGTGCGACAATACGATGGCGATAGCCGACAGTGCGATAGTACGATGGTGCCAATGCGATAACGCGATAGTATGATGGCGGCAATTCGAAAATGCGATGGCGACAGTGCGACAATACGATGGCGACAATGCGATAGAACGATGGCGACATTGCGATGATACCACGGCGAAAGTACGATATGACTATCGCATTGTCGCCCCCGTACTATCGTACTGCCGCCATTGTATTGTCGCACTGTCGCATTGTCGTCATCGTACTAGCGCGTTTTCGCAATCGTACGAACGCATTGTCGCCATCGTATTGTCGCACTGTCGTCATCGTACTTTCGCGTTCTCGCATTCTCGCCCTCTGGATTTTAATGAGTAACCACGGTGGCCCTAACGGTATTTTGTACAGTAAAGTGCGTAAAATCTGGAATAACAATTTATATGCCGAAAACAGATGTTGAAAACCCGACTTTGTTTTATAAGTAGTATTCTAAATATACAATGAGTTTTCCGAGCATTAAATAAACATATTAAAATAAAATTCATGTTCGTATCGGTTGAAGTTCTTGTTAATAGTAGAAGCAAAGAACACAATAAAACGCTAATTGGGCTTACTAATTTGAGGCAAGAAAAAACACATCGCGCTATTATATATAACATATAACGCGCATCCGCAAAGTTCGAGCGCCCGTCTCGGTGCCGTCGTTTCCGGTGAAAGTTTCGCACAGGAGCTACCGAGTTTGGATATGAGACCACGAATCATGGCTTGACTTGATATATCAGTCAGCGTAGAACCTGACCAGACTGCGCGGTTGGACAAGCTAGGATGGACCAACTTTGGCCGCATATGACATAAGACCCATTTTCGCATGACGCGGGTCATCTGACCTTTATAATGTGTATATAGCTTTGAATGGAATTTGCACATAGTTTTTGGCATGGACTTATTGTTATGTTAATGTGTTGCACGCTTTCAAAAGCAGAGGGCATATATAAGATCAATTATACTACGGAGTTCATTTTCTGTTGCAAAATGAAATGCAATAAAGATTGTTACTCAGCGGTGTATACAGTATGACAGCGTTGTCTGTCTGCGATGCATTTATACTGGTTCTAAGCTGGCATACTCACCAATTGGACTCAACCATCTGCTCGAACAAGAAATGATAAGTTCTACTAGCATAAACCTTTAATTGTAACTCATTTTAAAAATATTCATGTTATTTATATTATTCAATTTATTATTCAAAATTATAATTATTATTTCCTTTATTGTTGTTTTTCGCATTAAGAAACTTATTCGGTTTACGAAACTGAAAAATCCCATTGGAAAAAAATCCCATGGGATTTAAAAATCCCATGGGATTTAAAATCCCATGGGATAAAAAATCCCATGGGATTTAAAAATCCCATGGGATTTTTTTTTTTTTTTTAAACACGACTAAACGCATTAAAATATCGTAGTTGTTCATCATTTCATAAAATATGATGTTTCTGAAAGTTTCATGAATAAATCTCTCAAAATAAGAAAAAATCCCATGGGATTTTTTTTCTCCCATTTAAAAATGGGATTTTGTTATTACTATATATTTATATATATAATTGGCATAAAACCAATATACAGTCCTTAAATAACGTTAAAATACTTGCAAACGCAAATAAAACACGTTTTTTAAAATGTTCAAAATCCCATGGGATTTTTCTCCCATTTGCAAATTATGGGAGAAAAAAAATCCCATGGGAAAAAAAATCCCATGGGAAAATCGAAAATCCCATGGGAAAATGCAAAAATCCCATGGGAACCCCAACTTTGCTTATAAATTTCATAGTGAAGAAAACGCGTTTTGTGAGTGAAAATAACCAATTATTAATCAACGATAAGACTTTTATCGCATACTATGTCTCAAAGTAGCAAATCTTTAAGAAAAAGGGTACTTAAGTTTGCGAAATTTCGGTTTCGCAAAGTTTTTCCGGTGGCCGTTTCACGCTCACATTCATAGCGGATGTATTGTTTAACTATATAAGCAATCCTCGTAGTTTCCCGAAATATCGAATCACGTCGATACGACGCTTTATCTGTTGGACGGCCCCTTTAAGAGTAAAAAAAGGGCCAGAACTGCAGTATTGGCTAATGGTTTGCACCCGTATGTGACATGCATCATCCTTTTATCCATTTATAAACTAATACCAAGTGTCAAATAAATCTGCCAAAGCAATTCAAGCTCTTGCTCCAGACACAAAAGTGTGCTTTTAATCAAGTTTCAATGAAATCAGCCAAAGCAGTTCTGATGTATAGCTACAGACACAAAAGTGTTTTGGATGGAAAGAAGGACTGACAACTACCATACAATATCCCTCTGCCTACAGCTTGGGATAATAATAACTTTGATTGGTATGTTTTTAAAACAATATACCCCATTCATGGTTTTTGGCAACATGTACATATCTACAAAGAAAGGTAATGCATGCATTTTATTAGTTTTTGTTTGAAAATTGAAAATAGAAAGCAATTAAGTTGTCTTTTTAGATAAAACATGATTTAAACCAGAGTTCCGCAGTTGGAGACAAAAGGCCTTGACATCCATCACTCAATCCTTTGATGACATATCGAAAGGAAACCATGTTAACACTTAATGTCACAGTGACCTTGACCTTTGAACTAGTGACCCCAATGTCAATAGGGGTCATATACGGTCCAAGGCCAATGCACATGTGAAGCATCAAGCCAATCGGTCAATTCAATTATGAGTTATTGATCGGAAACGCCTTTCACTTTTATTGTGACAGGGATCTTGACCTCTGGCCTAGTGACCACAATTTCAATAGGGGTCATCTACTGTCCAAGGCCAATGCACATGTGAAGCATCAAGCAAATCAGTCAATTCGTTGACAAGTTTTTTATAGGAAACAATTTTCAAATTTATTGTGACTGTGACCTCTCTGTGACCTAGTGACCCCAATTTATATAGGGGTCATTTACTGGCAAAGGCCAATGAACATGGGAATTATCAAGCCAATCGGTCAATTCGTTGACGAGTTATTGATCAGAAACGATTTTCACACTCATTGTGACAGTGACCTTGACCTTTGACCTAGTGACCCCAATTTATGTATGGGTCATCTACTGTCAAAGGCCAATGCACATGTAAAGTATCAAATCAATTGGTCAATTCGTTGATGAGTTATTGATCGGAAATGCTTTTCACTTTTTTTGAGACAGTACATTGACCTTTGGCCTAGTGACCCCAATTTCAATAGGGGTCATCTACTGGCAAAAGCCAATGCACATGGGAAGTATCAAGCCAATCGGTCAATTCCTTGATGATTTATTGATCAGAAACAATTTTCACACTTATTGTGACAGTGACCTTGACATTCGACCTAGTGACCACAATATCAATAGCAGGGCTATAGAAAACTCTTGGGGTATATTGGGTAATCACCCCCTGTTTTTGACAACAATAGGGCTTTTGTAAATTCAATAGAGGTTTTAGCAAACATTTTCACCCCCTACTTCTGAGCTTAATTGGGTTTTTCACCCCCATTTTTTTAACGCAATTGGTTAATTTAGGGAACAACATATATAATATAATAAACATCTACTAAGGTTACTATATTATTTATACAAATGGAATTGTACACATTATTTTGAATTTAATAACGTTTTTGGTTATTTTAATTGCGTAATAACGCAAATACGCTTGTTATCTATAGCCCTGATCAATAGTGATCATCTACTGGCAAAGGCCAATGTACATGGGAAGTATCAAGCCGATTGCTCAATCCTTTCACAAGTTATTGATCAGAAACAAACTTGTCTACCGACAGACTGACAAACTGACAGACCAACCAACTGCCATCCAGCAAAACAATATACCCCCTCTTCTTGGAAGGGGGGGCATAAAAAGAACACAAAACAAGATGCGTTTGTGAAACACAATGTCCCCCTATATGACGTTTGACCTTGAAGGATGACCTTGACCTTGACCCTTCACCACTCAAAATGTGCAGCTCCATGATATACACATGCATTTCAAACATAAAATTGCTAGCTTCAATATTGCAAAAGTGACATTACATGAGCAATTTTGACCCATATATTTGACCTTGAAGGATGACCTTGACCTTTCACCACTCAAAATGTGCAGCTCCATGAGATACACATGCATGCCAAATATCAAGTTGCTATCTTCAATATTGCAAAAGTATTCATAAAATAAGCGATTTGGGCCACATATATTTGACCTCTGACCTTGAAGGATGACCTTGACCTTTCACTACTCATATTGTGCAGCTCCATGAGATACACATGCATGCCAAATATCAAGTTGCTATCTTCAATATTTCAAAAGTATTCATAAAATAAGCGATTTGGGCCACATATATTTGACCTCTGACCTTGAAGGATGACTTTGACCTTGACCTTTCACCACTCAAATTGTGCAGCTCCATAAGATACACATGCATGCCAAATATCAAGTTGCTATCTTCAATATTGCAAAAGTATTCATAAAATGAGCAATTTTGGCCACATATATTTGACCTCTGACCTTGAAGGATGACCTTGACCTTGACCTTTCACCACTCAAAATGTGCAGCTCCATGAGATACATATGCATGCCAAATATCAAGTTGCTATCTTCAATATTGCAAAAGTATTCATAAAATGAGCGATTTTGGCCACATATATTTGACCTCTGACCTTGAAGGATGACCTTGACCTTTTACCACTCAAAATGTGCAGCTCCATGAGATACACATGCATGCCAAATATCAAGTTGCTATATTCAATATAGCAAAAGTTATTGCAAAATGTTAAAGTTGGCGCAAACAGACCAACCAACAGACAGGGCAAAAACAATATGTCCCCCACTACGTTAGTGGGGGACATAAAAACAACTGTTAACATGTAACAAACTACATCTCAAAAATAATTCTGTCAGGATTATTTTACAGGCCCAATGCATTTTCTTTATGCTGCTGGCTTGGTTTTTTGTGTCTGCTTGATATCTTTTGCAAAATAACACAAGGATAAAACATTCATTTTGTCCACTGTATCGATTTGTTTTTTTCAACTACTCAACCAAATATAAGCACTGATAATATTAACATGCCTAACCTATTTTTAAAAGCAGTTGTTTGATAAGGATTTTAAAATACTACAGCCAATCAAATTTTCCATTTGCCCAGATGGTGAAGTCTTTTATGTTTATTTTTGAGATAAAGAAAAATTTCACAAGTGAAATATTCGGGTGGTGTTAATTAATATCTGTAGCAACTTTTGCAGTTTCCATCTTTGCTGTTTGCAGAGATATAATTAAAACAAATGTTTGATTTAGTTTCATCAAGATTTTGGCAATAAATTTTGCCTCCAGTAACTGCTTGATTACAGACCAGGAAGGACAGACAAACGCAATCATTAAAACTCAAACTGGCAGTTGTGTGTTTAACATACCGGAACAATTTGCAAGAGACATCATGAGATTTAATGTTTTGAGTAAGTTTCATGGCAAGTGGAAAAATAACACTGTGATTACTAGATTTTCCCCAAGGTTTCACAATACCCATATAACTGACAGGTAGCATATTGCCAAAGACAACAAATAACAAGATGTGTTTGTGAAACACAATGTTCCCCTATATGACGTTTGACCTTGAAGGATGACCTTGACCTTGTGAAGGATGACCTTGACCTTAACCTTTGACCACTCAAAATGTGCAGCTCCATGAGATACACATGCATGCCAAATATCAAGTTGCTATCTTCAATATTGCAAAAGTATTCATAAAATAAGCGATTTGGGCCACATATATTTGACCTCTGACCTTGAAGGATGACCTTGACCTTGACCTTTCACCACTCAAAATGTGCAGCTCCATGAGATGCACATGCATGCCAAATATCAAGTTGCTATCTTCAATATTGCAAAAGTATTTATAAAATAAGCGATTTGGGCCACATATATTTGACCTCTGACCGTGAAGGATGACCTTGACCTTGACCTTTCACCACACAAAATGTGCAGCTCCATGAGATACACATGCATGCCAAATATCAAGTTGCCATCTTCAATATTGCAAAAGTATTTATAAAATGAGTGATTTCGGCCACATATATTTGACCTCTGACCTTGAAGAATGACCTTGACTTTTCACCACTCAAAATGTGCAGCTTCATGACATACACATGCATGCCAAATATGAAATTGCTATCTTCAATATAGCAAAAGTTATTGCAAAATGTTAAAGTTGGCGCAAACAGACCAACAGACCAACAGACAGGGCAAAAACAATATGTCCCCCACTACTATAGTGGGGGACATAAAAAGCTCCCGTCAGCTGAAAATACTAGTAATCAAAACATTTTACTCACTGCATACACTTCCTGATGCTGTGAAGCTGGATTTACACCGGCAGATTTTGTCCTTACATTCCACATTTGAGTCTCCACATTTAATAATACTGCTACACTTCTCTGTCAAACTTGCTGAAAAAAAAAATCAATTCAAGATGAAGATTTAATGAAGAGAGTCCATATGGCCCTATAACTCAGATGAGATAAACGTATCATGAAATTTAAATATATTTCTCATATTTTCCCTTGACACAAATATATGTATGGAAGGGAATGTCTGCCAGTCCATTCATGTTGCTAAATGACAATTGCATATTGCTTAACGACAACTCCATGTTGACATATTACATTTTGGTATACATGTATAACAAATGCTTTTTGTATTGTTCTTTTTGTTTCCAACATACTAGCTGTTTGTACATTCCAACTTTACACTAGTAATTACACTAACAATAACACTAGTTAGTTACACTATAGCAATTCAAAAAGACAAAAGCAAAATGCACTAAGCATGTTGCAAGGCAAATGCGACATGACAATTTGTAACATGTAATTCATATAAAGCGGGGAACCAGAAATATCGGGATTGTTAAACTCCAAGTAATGTTTTCTATTAAACCTGAGCTATTTTGACGAAAAAACCCTTTCTCTGCAAGTCAGTTAAACGCCAGAAGCAGGCTAGTTGCGTGCAAATTGATGCATGGTTAAAACGTTTGATTGTCAGTACTTTCGTACATCCGTCTTTGTGTTTCATTCACACAGAATGTTAATTATTAACACAGCTAAATATCAAGTTGCTATCTTCAATATTGCAAAAGTTATGGCTAATGTTAAAGTTTGACCCAAACAAACAAACCAAAAAAAACAACAAACAGACAGGGCAAAAACAATATGTCCCACAATATAGACTGTGGGACATAAAAATTAATTAAAATCAAATATCCAGAAATAACAGCTCTATTTCAAAAATTCGTCCAAACTTTGGTGCATCTCATTGGATAGAACGATCAGAGACACACATGCCATAAATTTTCAGACCAATTCTGGGACATTAAGCTAAATTTTCCGGAATATTTGCCGATTTTCCGGGACATGTATACATATAGCGATATACATAGACATATGCATTTTTGGTATTTGTTTTTTCACATCGTAAATTGAATCCATTACTAATAAATATGTTGTTAGCATCTTAAACGATTTTATGCATCGTTGATTATCACAGGCATTTCATTTATCTTTTCTAAGCGTATGATTTCCATTGTTAATTCGATCTTGATTTGCCATGTTTGCTGAGTCACAATTTACTTTCTTTTAAGTCCGCCATCTTCTTTAAATGGTGCGCCTAGCAGCCTAAAATCGTATAATATTTCCGCCTAATAGGCGATTCGCATTTCGTTTAATTAGTATACCTTACAGTAATTGTTTCAATAATTAATTATCTTAAAGACGATAAAGATACACATTTTGTGTGTGTTTTTTTAAATAATTTAATCACGCGTAAAAATAAATGTTTTGAAGTACATGTTACTGAATTATGAAATGCACAATTTCCACGAGGACAACATCGATGTTTTCATCAAAAGTCTCCGTAGTAACTGTCCACAATTTTATCGTGGAGGTGTACACAATACGGACCGATAAGTGTGCTTGGTATAACAAAGCCACTGAAACTATAGATTGATATTGGCACGGGGTTATTCACGCATGACTAATTCACAACCGCACGAATCTTCAGATGTGTGAACAACTCCTTTGCCCTTACGCAGAGGGAAATTATAACGTAGTATATTGAAGCCAATTAACAACCACATTAAACAATGGCGCCTTTTCGGTTTGACTGCGAACGTGAGACAATCGATATGATAACAGGACCCCTGTTAATTGATGGATTTTGACACGTAGTGTAGTCACCTATTCGGGTTGGCATTGCCATGGAGACGCTGCGGATTAGTGGGAACAGAGATTGGAGGTGCAGTTAAGCCTAAGATAAGGTACATGTATTCATGGATTTTGTAAAATCGGGACATTTGACAAATTTCCGGGACCGCTGGACACGTTCTTCATTTCCCGGACAATCCGGGACGTATGGCATGTATGTCAGAGAAATTGCAAAAATATAAATATTAATACATAAGATCATTCAATTTGAAGGACAAATAGAAGAATTGTACAATTAAAATAATCAAGTATACAATATTGCACAAAATATGAAGTTAATACAAATTATTTTTCTAAAAAGAATCTACTGTTTTTTTACAATATTTAAGAATGTAGTTAACTGTCAAATGTTTCTTTATTTTGAAAATTTATATGTTATGATATTGTTTGATGTTAAGTGATTATAAGTAAGTTTTATTTAAATGCGTGTAATGGTTGAAAAATGGACTGCTATATTAATTTTGGGAATTGCATTCATGTAACGCAGAACACAAGGAATGTCTATGAATGTCTTTCAAGCATGTTACTTTTTTATGTCACATCTTTTTAACAGTTTGAAGCATTTTGTGCAAATTGCCATCTGTCGGGGGATAACATATTGAGAACTGTTTTTAAAGCGCGGAATTTGAAGTTATGCTAAAATAACTCAGAAAATAAAAAAAAACGTTTCAAAACAAAAATTAAAACACATTGTTGTTCATGATGTCTTCAGTAATATTTATCTTAGCAATTTTGTATGCTCATATAAGTAACTGAATGTAGTTTAATCTTAGGAACACAGGATGGCCACAATTTTGTTGTTGAAAGTCAATTTACCAGTTAATTGTCCAGAATGTAATTTTTCCCACCATTTTGCAATCAGTGCACAAAGTGCTAAAGTTCTCATTTAACAATTACTAAGTACTCAGAACATTCAACCTTTGTAAGTGTTTGATCACTTTGTCAGGACAGATTTGAGTATCGCATGGTTATCAAGCTAGAGTAGTGCTTTGAACATTTGCTTCTCATATAGGCGGACTTGATCAGTCAGTGCATGTAGGTTCATTTGCTCCTCACATACTGGACAGGTGGGTTTTCCCCACTCCCCTTATGATCTTGCAAAGTAAAAATTGGGCTTTGCAATATATTCTGGCACAATTATCATAAGCATGGAAAAACTCATGAACACACAAAACACAACCCCCGCTCACTCCTGCACACACGTTTAAAGGCACGCACATGTGAGTATCACATTAACCACGTGGGCATGCGTCCAAGTGTCTTTATGTCTTGCAATCTGCATAAAAATCATATTCTTTAGAATAAACTGTTCTGAATGAATACATCTCTTTGCGGTATGTACTGTCAGCAAAACAAGCTTGAATGCCAATATAATTGTTTGGACAAAAGTAGTCTACACATCGGAAATTATCGAACACCTGCAAGAGTTGTCTCCCTGTAGAATTATTTGCACTAGAAAGTCAAATTTATTATTTGTTCCATGTAATAAGGTAACGCTGTACATGCAAAGAAAGATCATCAAAGCAGCAACAAAGTAAAAAGCTTTTAGAAAAGCACATAAGTAAATAGCAGTAGTATAAATTAACATTTCATTGCAAAGCCAAAAGCAAATTCCATTACACCAAAAACAAATAGCATTCATAATGGGACTGAACATAAGCCTTAAGACGCATGAACAATTAATTGTTTCTACAGCAAATGCAAGAAACAAACATACAATTGTAATTTAACAAAATTCAAATGCAAGTTATAATATGTCAAAGTGGAGTTGTCAATACAGGGCTCGACATTAACGGTAGTCCGACTGTCCGGGACAACCAAATTGTTAGTCCGGACAAGTAAATAAATAATTTGCTAGTTAGACGGGACAAGTGGTCATCATAATTTAATAACTTAGAAAAAATGCCCTTAAATCCATTATTTCTGTGGAGTAACCAAAAAACTTTTTCTATTATATTTTGTTTACGTTTAAACGACAAAGCGCGAGATATTCTGATAGTTCCATGTGACACTACACCGTACTGTTCACAAAGGAAGCAACCCTTTTTCTTCGCCAAGATAGCAGGAATATTCTCCCTTGAAAAAATTATGCATTTTACGACACCGGTACACACCGATCTTACAGACAATGAACGTAGTGACGTCATCTCTATGTTTAGAATGATTTTACGACATCATTCCCATTTGTGGTTTGTTTTCGTTAGTACAATGTCGTCTGCTTAAAAATGACTAATCTGCTTTCCTTTGGTTTTTCGTCTTCAAAATCACAAGTTTTTGTCAGGTATTATGGCTTTTTATAATGTTTAAAAATCAATAATCTTGAGTTTTCCTGTTATTCTAGTCAGTTCTTTTTTTATTGAATTTGCCTACAGTTATGTACTTGTATTTTGAACGATTAAAGTCTTTATGATTTGAGCATGATGTATAATTTCATTATTTTGCAAAGTACTGAGCAGAATAAGATATAATGGTCAGGACAAGTTGCTTTTTGGTCAGGACAAGTGAAATTTTGGTCTACTTGTCCGACCGGACAAATGGCTTCAAAAGTTAATGTCGAGGCCTGCAACAAGCAATAAAAATTCTCATTAAGAAATATGAAATTGTCATTAAGCAACAAGCATGTACTGGCAGATAAAGAATCAGTTAACATTGGACACAGTTTCTAACATTTCTAATAGTTGATCTTCAATTATAACCTTGCCCTTTGATCAAATAACAGGGTTGGTATATTGTGCCACTCAATATCAGAATGCCTCAAACATTGGCAAACTTGAGTCAAAATGCTTTTAATAATGAAAAATATGTTCTGATGTTGAACCTTGAATCGTAACATAGACCGTATAATTGCATGTCTATTCCTACATGTATGTCTATTTATTTTTTTTATAAAAAACGCCTAAAATGAATTATAAGCAACGAAAATAAACTATCCGAAAAACGACAATCTGAAGAAATGTACATGTTTTGCACATAAAATAAAATGTGCATATTGTTTGACATTTAAATATGAGATGGTGTTATGTGGGTTGTTTATTATACAAGAGAGCCTGAAAGGTACAAAGTCGCTCACCTCAGATACAAAGGAACTTACATGTTTCGTGCAGCCCAAGATATCATAAGAACAAATGTTCTGACCAAGGCTCATTAAGAGTGAACTATAAATGTAACTTTTTGAGTCCTAACAAGGTTTTACTATAGCCATATAAAAATAACTTCCCTGCCCCCTGGCCGCCATGGTTTTCAAAAGACCAGAACTATTTTGGAAGTCATCCAAGATATTATTAAAACAAATTTTCAGACCAAGTTTCATGATGATTTGACAATAAATGTGACTTTCAGGGTGTTTTTAAGTTTTTACTATACACTATGCGACCCGTGATTTTTGCATACATCTCGCATCACCGCGATCGATGCAACGTGACAAATCCTGGTGATTCCGAGCGACAAGAAAATTTGGGTAATGTCTCGGCAATTCCACACTGTAAGGCAATCAGCGCGATTCATCGCCAACCGCCGTGATTCACCTTTTTTTGTGATTTGCATTGACTGTTACACTTACATGTAACATATACACTAACATTATACATTGCAATAATAAAGGCTCATTGGGAATTGGCAAAAAATGACTTCGCAAACTGGAAATCTGAAATTCAGAAATCCGGTACAAAGATGGCGAAGATTACAGCTTCATTGCTTTATCCGTTCATTTAACCGATTTTAATCGCTTAGATGTTAAACAACCTTCGACATCTTATTGGTGTTAATCTGTTGTGTAATGTCAATAAAGGTGTGAAAAACTTGCGAGTCAGTGTTTATTACATGTATTCCCTATCAGAGCAGTAAGTGTAAGAAAAATGAATAAGATAATCCAGATGATTTCTTTTAAACCTGATGATAAAATATGACATTTTTGCAGTGAAATAACAGCAGTGAAAATAACACAAATGTTCTTTTCACCGAGGAAAATATTTTTTTTTCGGAATTCCGTTTCCTATTTTTAGATTATCATATCAAGATGTACTTCCCTTGTTTATATCCTTGTTTATATTTTTTCTATGATCAAGAGTGAAACAAAATCAATATTGCACCGAATCCAACACGTTTTCTTTTAGTTTTATGCTTTTTTTACCATTTATTTACATTGTAAAAGAGTTTAACTGAAGAAATTCCCTGGAATAATGACATAATTTTGCCAACAAAATGATGTAATTTTGTCAACAAAATGACGTCATATCAATGTATTGAGGCACGCCACGGGAGAAACTCCGAGAAAGGGTAACTTTTCAGCAAAAGGGAAACAGCTGTTAATTATTTTCTTGAAAAAGGGGCATAAAAGACACCGAAAATGTGTTCATGTCAGTGTACGATCGTTTGTTATTTTACTCGTGATCATAGAAAAATAATATTTTCACTCGTGGCTGCGCCACTCATGAAAATATATTTTCTATGATCACTCGTGAAATAACAAACTATCTTACACTGACATGAACAAATATCCTCTATTTATTACATGCTCACGTAGTGTAGCTGTTAACAGATATTCACTTTCATTTTTACCCGTTATCAGAAAGTCCCCGGGAAGCACGTTTTTTACATGACCGCATATTACGCAATAAAACATTTTTTGTACATGATTGTATTGCATTCAATCGAAATTTCAATTTGCTTGTCCAATGAAAGCTGTGTCCCATAATGCACTGTACTCTTTACACTTCTGAAAAATGGCGTAGGCATATGGTTGTGATTATGAAATTCTTTAACATATTTATCGTCATAAATGTTTAACATTATTTTTTCTTAAGTAATGTTGTACTTATATTGGATTATCGGATAAATGTGAATATTAGAAAAGCAGTATGTATACAGTTATCTATACGATTCGGTTTATATGCATGAAATGGCGAATCATCAATGTCACCAATATCCACTGCGATCACGGCGAATCGCTGCAAATCACCACATAATTGCGGGGAATCACCGTGAAGATTATCTTGCACTGGCGCAACAGCAGAGTGACGAATCACGTGCAATCTCGGTGATTTTCCAATAAAAAATCAAACTGTCCATAGTGACTCCGCCAATTAGGCAAAAATCATCGGTCGCGTAGTGTAGCCATTTAAGGAAAAATGCCTCGCCCCCTGGCAGCTATGTTTTTTTACAACCAACCTGAACCATTTTCGAACTCCTCCAAGATATTATTGGCACGAATCTTCAGACCAACTTTCATGAAGATCGGACAATAAATGTGGCCTTTACAGTATAAACAAGGCAAATGTTGATGCCGCACAGCGCAAGTCTGAAGAAGGACAAAAGGCGATCAAACAAATAATAACATATGAATAATAGTATTCATTGTTTTTAGCTCACCTGATCACAATATGCTCATGGTGAGCTAAAAACAAAGAATTATATTATGCATATGTATTTTTTATTTAAATTATTTCTTTATTGAAAATTCGAAAATGCATGGCAATATTCAATGGGATTCCTTTTGGCAATTGTTTTTTAAGAAAGGAGTCCCTGGACTGCTCTTTGAAAATCCTAGCGAGACCCATTAAAATGGTCCTTAATTTTGACAAATTTCAAACTAGACTTACAAGGCCTATAAGGGTGATTTTAATCAGAGGACTACAGGTTTTAAAGAAATCCATGAAGCCATTCCCTAGAAACTACCTTACCATAAACTTGAACTTAGCTTAGAATACTACACTGACGCCGATGCCCAGACGGCTAAAACACAGTATTGGTGCTAATTTGCATTTTTTTATGTTATATCCATGGCTAAGAGAAAATATACAAGATAGGAATTAATTCTAAAGGTCCACTACACTGGCATATACCCATCTTACTTTCCTGAAAATTTCAAGAGGCTAGTGCTACACGTTCTTGAGATATACCTTGAAACATGCTCTAAAAATGGCCTTTTTTTAGCGTTATGCAGTCTCACTTGAAAAAATCTATTGATTTAAATGAGAAATGCTCTTGATATCAGCAACAAATGATGCAAACATTGGTATAATCTTACACAGACTTGTATCCGGTACGATTTGCTGCTTGAATTAATGAAATAGGTAAAATATTATGGATTTTATAAGTAAAATACTACCAGCAGGGATTTTGTTTCAACACTAAAATTCAAACATATACTTATTGTTATACTCCAATTATTGGTACAAAATTTCAGTAAATTAAACTTGTATTAACATAAAAAATTCAGTTATGTATTAGGATAAGTACAAAACCCATTCAAACTACTAGATAAGCCGGGGTTTTAGCAATAATGATAGTTCATTGGTAAATCTTTTTATTTAAAATTCTGTAGTGTCTGTAACCATTGAAAGTTTTATGTGGCAATAGTTTAGAAGTTTTTGCATGCAAAAGTATAAATAAGACATTTGCTAATGTGTATTCATGTCGTGTCTAAGTTGGCTGAAATTTGCCTTGCTAAAATATTATCATTATTGAAAAAATACTACTTAAAAAAAGTTACAGACACTACAAAAATGTGTAAAAAATGAAGGAAAAAAATCCCTGTTCTATTTCTCATAAATATTTTGTTTTACTCATGAGAAAGTTCCATCTTTTATGTTGGAATGTTACATCATACATTGTGCAATAGATTAATGTGCAAAAAAAGGTAATGCAAGACAGCTCGGGATGAAATATTGTAAGCATTCTTGTGGAATTATTTTATGAACAATTTATTTAGGAACAATATAACCTAATTTTCTTTTTCTAAAATGATTTATCTAAATATGTCTGTGTTCTTTACGATGATACAACCCTTTAATATGGAGAGAAGACAAGAACAAATTTAAACCTCTTGTTAAATGACTCAGGTATGTATCTACCATTTTGATTATGCTACGCTAAAATTTGTAGTGTCTGTAACCACTAACTTCCTTCTGTAAGCCTTAAACCTTTTTTGTTATATGTGAGTAAAATGAAACAAAATTGTATTTTGTATTACATTGCTGATGTCTAAGGTGCATTATTTAGACATTTTCTGTCTGAAATTTGTAATATTTATCATAATAATGTAAATAAATTGTCTTCATAGTGTAGCTTTCTATAAACTGGCATTTTTTCAATTATCTCCTAGAATATGCAATTGGAAACATAGTTTTTTGCATTAAATATCATGAGAACAGTAAATCCAAACAAAACCATTTGAGAATTTACTGAGATCAGACACAATATCAAACAGTTTGTTTTGATGGTCATATGGTTACAGACTCTACAATGCCTACACATTTAACTTATTATTGTTCATGCTATCAAAGAGCATATGCAATCATTTTTAAAGCTAAAGTGATGAGTTTTCACCATGTCTGAAGTAACTTCTGTTTTTTACTTTGATCCAAATGGCTGCATTTAATCATTTTCTTTGCTTATGAATGGATCAATGAAGACATGCGCACTGTATGCTTTACACTACATGTATATAAATTTACATTCTTATACTTTAATTAGTAGCAGAAACTTTGAAGAAAGGAAAATGAATTTTGTTTCCGTTTTTGTTTCAGGAAGCAAAGATAAATCAAGCAAAAAAGAATAGATAAAATAAGACTAGGTTTGGATGCATGAAGGTTAAGCATTGGGAGAACAAACGAAAATATGAGAAGCTAAAATACAACTATGATGCCTTCGTAGCTGCTAGGCTAGAGCAAAAGAATGATATCAAAGGACATTTTAGTGTTTGCTTTGGAACAGAAATCAGTTTGAAATACATTTATTTTGAAAGTTAAGCAAATTTGGCCTGGAAGAGATGACTGTTTACAGGAATCAATAGATGTCATCTTGTTTATAGCGCACAAGATCCAGAGATATTATTGAAAGTGGACTTCGCAAATTCAAATGCAGGGCAAACATTACTTAAAGCTTAAACTTCTCTGTGATTATCTTGATAGCTAGAGTAACAAAGGGTTATAAATACATCACTGATTTGCTGCTTGCAAAATTACATTTTTTTTACACTGAAATGTTTGGAAAGTTTTCCGCACATTATTTGGTAATGCTTATTGCTGCATAATGAAATTCTAGATTATATTAATTTGAAACTCTATACAGGTGTGCCAATTCATATGAGATGCCAAACTCATAATGTCAGATTAGTCTTCTTTGACCTGTATGTGCCCAGCACTGAGAATTGTCAAGCTACACGTCTCCTGGACAGCTATTGTTACCCCATGTGTAGTGTCTATAACCAACTCAGATCATGTACACAAAAAATGTGTTTTAACTAAAATTCTAACAGATCAAAAATCATTTGATATAATGTTCAAGTCACTGTTTTTATGTAAACTTGCTTTTATAGTGCATTTTTAATGCTTTATGCCATTCTGCAACTGTTTTTGGAATCATATATTTTGGAAGTGTCTGTAACCAAACTTATGACGATGCAATTCTACCTTTTATGAAAACTTATGCTTTTTCAAACCAATCGTTTCGATTTTTTTTGTTTGAATATACTTCCTGGTTTCAGACAAATGCCTAATTAGCTATCTTGTGGGTCTATAATAAAAGTTATAGAAAAGTTGCTTGCTTGGTTCTCTTTTGGTCTGATACCTGATTAATTAATGCGTTGATTTTTTTTGTTAAGATAGTAATCACTTTTGGTTTTTTGCTTTATTTCAACAGTTAATAACCTGTAGTTGATGTTAAAGTGAAAATATCTGAAGTTTTCTTGCATGTTATATGACTAGTGTAGTGTCTGTAACTTGTATTATACCATAGGATGAAAATGTTAGATAAACAAGGGCTGTTTGTAAAACATGCATGCCCCCCTATATGGGCTATAAGTTGTAGTAGCAGCCATTGTGTGAATACGTTTTTTGTCACTGTGAACAACGGTGGTGGTGGTGGTGGTGGTGGTGGTGGTGGTGGTGGTGGTGGTGGTGGTGGTGGTGGTGGTGGTGGTGGTGGGAGTGGTGGTGGTGGTGGTGGTGGTGGTGGTGGTGGTGGTGGTGGTGCAACCTAAATTTCATTTTTGCCCGATGTTTATTGATACAATGCATTACAAAAATGCAGTTATCCTTACATTTGGTAAAATTTAAATAAATTACAAGGGAGGCAAATGCTGTAACAAAAGAACATGCATAAACGGTAGTTGTTTCCCTTGTTTGAACCATGCTAAATCCTTAAAATGCCTATTTCCAGTAACTGTGACCTTCACCTGTAACCTTGACCTTTGACCTAGTGACCTCAAAATCAATAGGGGTCATCTGCAAGTCATGATCAATGTACCTATGAAGTTTCATGATCCTAGGCCCAAGCGTTCTTGAGTTATCATCTGACAACCACCTGGTGGACGGACCGACAGACCAACCGACAGACCGACCGACATGAGCAAAGCAATATACCCCCTCTTCTTCGAAGGGGGACATAAAAAATAATGCATGCATGATCAAATCAAATTCAACTTGATTTGAGTAGGGGATACCTTGAGCTTTAAAAATAACACCAAGTAAATGCTGTATCTACAATTTCATTTTTTTGAGTGAGACTACTTTCAGCACCAATACCGTGTTTTAGCCGAGAGCAAGTTTAAAAGCTTCTTGTTCTGTAAAAAAGCCAAGCTCAAAATTGAAAACTGAAATTTTCTTACCATTATATGGTATGCAATGCTCAGAGTATATTGATGTGTCAGTCAAATCCTGGCATCTGTAGCATCCAAAGGAACTATTTGAAAAACTCTTTATAGTGGCATTAAACTCGTTGAAAGCAGCGTTTGTCTCATTCTTCTGAGAGCTATACTTTATAGAATCTGATATTGTGCATGGACGTGTCATGACGCAGCTGACAAAGTTGTTAAATATTGTGCCAGTCTCACTTTTATATGAGAAAGCGATACTTCTTGATTTTGATGTATCCTGGCATTGTAGTACCACATTTTCATTTAATTCTATTGTTGATCCATCAATCAAGAAGTTCAGTTCACCTGAATAAACAGAATATATAAACAATTTAAACATAACGTATCAATAAAACAAGATGAAAAACTGTTTCCCCTAAGATACAAAAAGTTCTATGATATATCAGGGGTTTCTCTGTTAAACGCAAATGTGACACATATTCAAAATTGGCAACAATTTCAATAGTGACACCATAATTGTTGACAGTGCTAATCTGTATTAACGGTTTAAGGTAAATATGCTAGTGGTAAAAATGCCATAGGTAACAAGAGCTGCGTTTGTGAAACACAATGTCCCCTACTGTGCTTTGAAGTCCCACAATAGCTATTTTAGAGAAAACAAGGCCCATAAGTTAGCCAAAAATCAATGGACCAAACCGAAGCTCACACTTCATCTGAAAGACATGTAGGTAGACTCAAATACCAAAAGTCAGCTCAATATCTGAAAGCTTTGCGTAAAAAACCTCCAGAAAAAGATTCTAGTACAGATAATTTCAATAAGTCAAAGGCCCATAACTTCACTAACAAGAGGGTCTGAAAAGCCCAAAGTCGCTCACCTTAGATTCAAAGGAACTATCCTGTTCTGTGCAGCCAAAGATGTCATGAACTTTCAAAATTGCCAACTTTCATGAATAGTGAACACCCTGGCGGCCATTTTTTTTCAACAGACGGGAACCATTTTCGTAACCATAAAAACATATATTCTGACCAAGTTTCATGAATATTGGACAATAAATGTGACTTTTAAGAGTGTTAACAAGTTTTTACAATAGCCATATAAGGAAAAATGTTCACAAGCTATTTTAGTATATAAATATAAGGAAATCCCCCCCCCTCCCCCTGGCGGTCATGTTACTAAATGGATCAAAACCATTTTAAACTCAACCGTTGTATCCAGGAAAAAAAATGTTCTGACCAAATGTCATGAACATTGGGCAAACAATGTGTCTTCTAGATTGTTCACATGTTTTCTCTATATACATATAGAGAAAACTGCCCCACCCCCTGTTTTTTCACTGATCACGACTATTTTCAAACTCAACCAAGATGCCCATAAAACCAATGTTTTGACCAAGTTTCATGATGATTGAAAAAAAAGTGACTTCTAGAGTGTTCACAAGCTTTTTTTTCTATATAAATATTAGGAAAAAGACACGCACACACCCTGGCTGCCAGGTTTTTTTACCTACCCGAACCATTTTCGAACTGAACCGTGGTTTCAACGTAACAAATGTTCTGACCAAATTTTATAAATATTGGACGAAAAATGTGTCTTCTAGAAGGGGTTCATATGTTTTCACTATATCCATATAGAGAAAACTGCCCCACCCACCCCCCTGGCAGCTAAGTTTTTCCACTGATCACGACCATTTTTAAACTCGGCCGAGATATCCACATAACCAATGTTTTGACCAAATTTCATAAATATTGGACGAAAAATGTGTCTTCTAGACGGTGTTCATATGTTTTCACTATATCCATATAGAGAAAACTGCCCCACCCACCCCCCTGGCAGCTAAGTTTTTCCACTGATCACGACCATTTTCAAACTCGGCCGAGATATCCACATAACCAATGTTTTGACCAAATTTCATGATGTTAAGGCAAAAAATGTGGCATCTTGAGTGTTCAAAAGCTTTTTTTACGATAAAAATAGAAGGAAAATGACCCCCCCCACCTGGCGGCCATGTTTTTTTACCAATCCGAACCATTTTCAACTACTCCAAGATATCAATGAAACCGATGTTTTGACCAAGATTCATGATGATTGGGCAAAAATTGTGACTTCTTGAGTGTTCACAAGGTTTCTCTATAGCCATATAAGGAATACTACCCGCCCCATGGTGGCCATGTTTTTAAATGGACCAGAACCATTTTTGAACTCAACCAACATATCATTAAGACAAACATTTTGACAAAGTGTAGTGAAGATTGGGCATCAAAAGTGACTTCTACAGTGTTCACAACGTTTTTTGTTTTTTTTACCTAGTTACCTAGTTTTTGACCCAGCATGACCCAGTATCAAACTCAGTCAAGGTATCATTGGGACAAATGTTCTGACCAAGTTTCATGAAGATCGGACAATAAATGTGGCCTCTAGCGTGTTCACAAGGCAAAATGTTAATGACGCACAACGCACGTCGGACAAAAGGTGATCACAAATGCTCACCATGAGCACAATGTACTCAGGTGTGCTAAAAATCAATGGACAAGAACAAATTTCACACTTCATAAGTGGGTCATATAGGTAGACTCACAAACCAAAAATCAACTCAATATCTGAAAGCTTTGTGTAAACAAGGGCTGTTTGTAAAACATGCATGCCCCCCATATGGGCTGTCAGTTGTAGTGGCAGCCATTGTGTGAATACGTTTTTTGTCACTGTGACCTTGACCTTTAACCTAATGTAAGTTATCATCTGGAAACCATTGTACTATTTCGAGTCACTGTGACCGTGACCTTTGACCTAGTGACCTGAAAATCGATAGGGGTCATCTGCCAGACATGATCAAGGGGGGAGTGAGAGGGGGGTATAATGTGGGGTGGGGTAATTTATACGATGTTTAAAAAAAAAAATATTTTTGAGGGGGGGGGGGGCCGGGGGGGGGTAGGGGGGAGTGAGAGGGGGGTATAATGTGGTGTGTGGTAATTTATTAGATGTTTAAAAAAAAAAAAAAATTCTTGGGAGGGGGGGAGCGGGGGGGGGGGGGGGGAGGGGGGTTGGGGTGGGGTATAATGTGGGGTGTGGTAATTTATTAGATGTTTAAGAGTTATTTTTTTTATTTTTTTTTTTGGGGGGGGGGGCGGAGGGCGGGGGGGGTAGGGGGGTCGGGGGTGAGAGGGGGGGTATAATGTGGTGTGGGGTAATTTATGAAATGTTTAAAAAAAAAAAAAAAAATTTTGGGGGGGGGATGACGGGGGGTAGGGGGTGGGGGTTGAGAGGGGGTATAATGCTGGGTGTGGTAATTCGTTAGATGTTTAAAAAAAAAAAATTTTGGGGGGGAGGGGGATGGGGGGGGTAGGGGGGTAGGGGGGAGTGAGAAGGGGGTAAAATGTGGTGTGTGTGGTAATTTATTAGATGTATAAATAAAAAAAAATTGGGGGGGGGGTGGGGGTGGGGGGGGGGGTTGAGAGAGGGGTATAATGTGAGGTGTGGAAATTTATAAGATGTTTAAAAAAAATGGGGGGGTGGGGGGTAGGGGGGGTGGGTGGTGAGAGGGGGGTATATAATGTGGTGTGTGGTAATTTATAAGATGTTTAAACAATTTGTTTATATTTTTTTTTTGGGGGGGGGGGTTGGGGTGAGAGGGGGGTATAATGTGGGTGTGTGGTAATTTATAAGATGTTTAACAAATAAAAATAAATTGGGGGGGTAGGGGGGTGGGGGGGGGGGTAGGGGGGTGGGTGGTGGTAGAGGGGGGTGGGGGTGAGAGGGGGGTAATGTGGGGTGTGGTAATTTATTAGATGCTTAAAAAAAATTTTTTTTTTGGGGGGGGGGATGGGGGTGGTAGGGGGGGGTAGGGGGGTGGGGGGTGAGAGGGGGGTATAATGTGGAGTGTGGTAATTAATTAGATGTTTTAAAAAAAATATTTTTTTTGGGGGGGGGGTTAGGGGGGGTGAGGGGGGGTGGGGGGTGAGAGGGGGGATAATGTGGGGTGTGGTTATTTATTAGATGTTTAAAAAAAAAATTGGGGGGTGGGTGGGGGGGTGGTAGGGGGGTGAGAGGGGGGTATAATGTGGGTTGTGGTAATTTATTAGATGATGTTTAAAAAAATAATTTTGGGGGTGGGTGAGGTTCGGGGGGGGAGGAGGGATTCCGGTAGGGGCGTGGTGGGGTATTGTTTGCGTGGAAACCATTGTGGTATTCAGGTAAGTGTTGTTTTGTCAAAGTAATAATAAAATGTGATCATAAAAAATAACAAATGATCTCACACTGACATGAACAAATATCCTCTATTTATTAAACATGAAATTTAAACTTATTGCATTTGTTTCCCCTGTATATAAGAAAGATATAATAGTGTATTACCTCCCCTGTCTTGCTTATACTTATATTAATCAACAAAATTAAACATTAACACAATATTTAATATACAAAATACACAAAAAATCTCATATTTTGAGAATATTTTTACTGATCCACTTTATTTTACTCAAAGGATGATGTTTCATTGGACTGATAATTATAGATTTAGGATTACAGACCAGTTGCTTCAGTTATATTGTTCAGAGTTCACCCTGTTGGCCGCGTATGCGTTCTTGAGTTATCATCCAAAAACCATTTTACCATTTCGAGTCACCGTGACCTTGACCTTTGACCTAGTGACCTCAAAATCGAAAGGGGTCATCTGTGAATCATGATCAATTTACCTATGAAGTTTCATGATCCTAGGCCCAAGCGTTCTTGAGTTATCGTATGACAACCACCAGGTGGACGGACGGACGGACCGACCGACCGACATGAGCAAAGCAATATACCCTCTCTTCTTCGAAGGGAGGCATAATAAAGGAAACCATGTTTGTCTTCACATATTTTCTAACGATAATCTTTTCAGATGTTTTAACTTTGCAAGTAAACTGAACGCTAACAATTTGAAAACATGACATAACCTCTGCTTAATTACTTATAAATATGTTGTTGGCATCTAAAACGTTTTATACATCGTTTATTATCACAGGTATTTCATTAATCCTTTTAAATGTATGATCTCCATGTTTAATTCGATCGTTATTTTCCATTTTTGCCGAGAGTCACAATTTATTTTCTGTGTAGTCCGCCATCTTCTAAATTAAAATGATGTAAGCGACATGTGCGCATAACAATGTAACGTCCTATAATATGTCCGCCTTATACGCGATTCGCAGTTTGGGTTACAGTCAGGGATCATATTTTCCCACAACATCAATCGGTCCGGATTTAAAATGGAGGGAAAAAGTATTCGAAAAATTTCATCCGAAATCCATACATGCCAGATAGATTTTTCCATGTCCAAAGCGGGACAATCCATAAAAACTTGTCGGGAAATTTGATAAAAAAGCAGGACACTTAAAACGATCAATCATTCCAACTTTAGTCAGTATATTACTTACAAAAACTCTAATTTTCTGCCCAATTTTGACGATACATGTGTTTCAGAAATTTGTGAACACAGCGTTCTCCATTCTATGGAAGTAAACACACTCCATAAACTGAATTGTGGGGTTTCCCAATATGACTCGATTTGACATCCAATCGGTACAGGGATATCCCCTTGAACATATTTAAATCGTGTGACGCAAAGTGAGCTCATCGCGCACTTTTCTAATTTAACCAATCGTCAATTAACTCTAAATTTAGATTGATGCAATATGTTACAAATTATTTTCTGACAATCAGTCGAAAACAAAAGTTAATTTATGTGAAACATCAACCGTATTGGTCAGCATCCAATATGTTTGATTTACACAATCGGTGTTTTGACAGGTTGTAAAACCTTAGGTGGTACAATAGTGTCATTGGCGTTTATTTCTGTATGATACATCTTTCAATAGCAATTAGAGAGTACCCCTATCATAAAAACACTGTGGTGTGTCTGTGAATGCCTGATAAAATCAATAATTGCCGATAAATCACCGATAATGTGTCAAAAACAACACTGGTGCACTCGAGTAGCAAAAGCAGGTTGTTAATTGGGGGCAATAAAGGGATTAGCGATGGTAAGTTTTAGCCAGACAGATCTTGAATAGCGAATTTTATTGGGAACTTATAGATATTACGTTGGTTTTTATGAATGTCATGACAGAATTGGACCGACTGTTTAGGATTTTCAATCGGTCTTTCATGACCCCAATCGGTCTAGGACCGACAAAAAATATGATCCCTGGTTTCAGTAATTGTTTCAATGATTAATTAAATACGATAACGAATAACATTACACTTGTTTGTGTTTTGCAAAATTTATATTAATATAATATAATTACACGTGCAATTAATGCTTTGAGATTATTGAATTATGCATGAAATGCACGGGGATAGTATTGAGATTTTCATCAAGTCTCCGAAGTTGATGTCCACGATTTTATCGTGGAAGAGTACACATTACCGCTAAGTGTGCTCAAGGTATAACAAAGCCACCGAAATTATCAATTGATATTGACACAGGGTTATTCACGCATGACTAAATCAAAACCGCGCGAATCTTCGCTGCCTTGGGGCCATTCTCTGATACTTGTCGGTTTTGAAGTTTGGTCAAGGGGCAATAAATATGTTATCAATAAGGGCACAACAGCGGGTGATCATGAAAGGGCAGGGCGGTGGCCTTTGGAAAGGGAAGCGTGGCGCTAAATGGCCTTGAAAGGGGGCAGCGTGGTGCTACAAAAAAAGCGCATATCCCCACGCCACGCTAAAACAGCCTGGATTAAACACTTAAGGGAGTAATGACAATTAAAAAAAGACATTCTTCCCGCTCTTCGCGCGCTGCACCGCCTTTGTGGCCTCTCTAGCTGTTACAAGCTGTTGACCCGAACCCTAGAAGGGCTTCCCAAGCTTGTTGAGTGTACTAAGAACCAACGTCCTGGCACACTTTTACAAAGGGCCACCACTCCAAATCCTAGTATGCATCTCTACCCAGTCCATCCTGTATGCAGCACAGTATGCTGCCACCTTCACTGCTCCCGTTCCTCTTCCGGCAATGTAGTGAAACAACTATCCACCAACCAAAAATTACTATCCGCTTAGCAATTCTTCAGAGAAGTCTTCAAGAAAATTTTCTGTGGGTGACACTTGCCCTGGTCACAACGTGCACCCTCCAGCTGCTGGTCGAGCTCTTTTTTATTAGAGAACACTCATATATTTATAGAGAAACCTTGATTTTTTTGACAATGGACATTTGTTTTTACATTTTCAACTTTGCCAGCTGAAAGATTCCATCACCATTGGTGAATATGGCAATCGAAAACGGTAATATATAATAAATAAAGTTAGAATAAATTCTTTTTTCAATAATTAAATTAAGAAAAAGGTTTAAAATGTGGTTGTTTTTTATCACTTGTTAGTCGCATATATATTCCATCATAAAATGTCTTTTATAAATTGCATGTATATTCAAACCAATAAATGTTTGTCAATAAAAATAATACTAAGGGAGATCACATCATGTAGACTCACATGGCTTAATATGAGTTCATTTTTTCACCATCAAAAAATATATTTTAATATTTGATTAAGGCACAGTTTTCTTTTGACAAAGTCAAATCATACTTTTAGAGCCGCTACATGCAAAAATGGGTCATAATGGCGCTTCAACTTTGTATTTCAAGCCAAGTCTGCGCAATTGCCCAGTCTGATAAACTGCGCTGTTCACATATGGCATAAGACCCA
Organism: Dreissena polymorpha; assembly: GCF_020536995.1. NCBI lineage: Eukaryota > Metazoa > Mollusca > Bivalvia > Myida > Dreissenidae > Dreissena > Dreissena polymorpha. The sequence continues at coordinate 60,843,623 of NC_068362.1, forward strand.
TTTTCGCAAGATAGTGTTTTTCCCAGGCCATTCTAGCATGGCGAAAAGCCACGCCGCCCTCCCGGATCGCCACGCTACCCTTATCAAAGGCAAATTTCGCCATGCGCCCTTTATTTCAAAGGCAAATTTCGCCACGCGCCCTTATCGATAACATCTGTATTGCCTTATGATCTAACTTGGTCCGCAAAATCAGCTTCCTTGATTGTCTGTGACGCTCCGACTGTGCTTGATTTACTCGAGAGACGTCACGTCTAATCTACTATATCAATTTAGCAGATTTAATCTATAACAGTGCTCGATTTATAGGTAAGTCTTACTGACTGCTCCAAAGCTGTGAATTAGTCATGCGTGAATAACCCCGTGTCAGTATCAATCGATAATGCCGGAGGCTATGTTATACCAAGCGCACTTTTCGCTCGGCAATGTGTACTCCTCTACGATAAAATAATAACTTCGGAGACTTTTGATGAAAAACTCGATGTTATTCTCATGGCAATTGTGCATTGCATGCATTATTCAGTTTTATCAAAACATATATTTTTACGCAATATAACATTTAAAATCACAAACAAATGTATTCTTTATCGTTTTCGTCTTTAAGATAATTAGATCTAATTATTGAAATAATTACTGAGACGTATACTAATTTCACAAAATGCGAATGGCGTATACGATTTAACGTTGCTATGCGCACCTGTCGCTTACATCATTTGACATTTTATCAACATGGCGGACTATACAGAATTAAATTGTGATTCGGCTAAAATGGCAAATAACGTCGTAAACGAACGAATTAACGATGGAGATTATACATTAAGAAGGAATTAATAAAATGTCTGTGATAATCAACGATGCATAAAAATGTTTTAGATAGCAACAACATTATTTGTTTCTTTGTAATCTACTTGGTGGATGTATGTCACAGAAACGAGTGTTTGCATATTGTTAGCGATCAATTTACTTGCAATGTTATTTTAAACATCTGTCGAGATTTTTGTTAGAAAATGGGATAAGACAAACATGGTTTCATTTATATGTTAGTGGATCTGTGTATAATCAGATTCATATGCATATATTGCTTTATTATGTTTGTCGTGCTGTACAGTTTATTGAAACAGCATGGAACTTAAATGTACATTGCAAGGTAAATATATTAATATAAATCATAGTAAGTTAAATACATCTATTACCATTAAATGTGCTTGTTTATATGTTATTTTTTCCACAACTGCTTCTGATGTGATTACACGTTTCCCCGTAATTCAGGTATTCAGGGAACGTTTTTGCCCTTTTTTGCCTTAACTGCGCGCTAAAATGCCCTTTTTGAAAGTAATGCGCCATGCCCCTTTGCCCTCCTGGGAAAAACACAACAAGATGTGGGTCTTTAAATATATTTTTGTTTCTTATATATGGAACTTCAAAGCACAATACTTTTCGATAAAAAATTGAAGTCATACTGTGTTACTTGTAGCTAACTGGCAAATTTCAGTAGCCTATTCAGTCTTTAAAGAACGAATTCCATACCGACTGAACAAGTATGGCAAACATTTTAGGTTACATAATGACACGATTTCTGTTTGATTATTCCATCATATTATTTCTGTAGGTGTTGTTTCCTCATCTTGAAAGCAATACTGTGTTATCAACGTTTATCGATAGTTTATCAGGGATCTCTGAAACGCTTAATCAAGTGTATTTGTACGCATAAATTTGAACAAGAGCATCTATTTTTCTTTTTAAAGGTGAAGGGACCTATCTCAATTTCAATCACAAAGGAGGGAGGGGTGAAGTAGAGGGGGTGTATAGTGTGGGTGTGTAGTCATTTATTACATATTCTTCCAAAAATGAAAAGACAAAAGGGGGGGGGGAGGATTCTCGGGTGGGATGGTTGGATGGTATTTCAAAAATAAAATAATCAAAAAAAATATTTTTGTCTTTTAACCATGTTAAAAAAAAAATATTGTGTTTTTTAACCAAAACAAAATAAAATAATTATTTTTTTTTGGGGGGGGGGGGGGTGATTCGGGGGGGGGGGGCTTGGGGGATGGTTTGGGTGGAGTCTATTGTGGTATGTCAGGTAAGAGTTGTTTTGTCAAAGTATCAATCAAATCTAATCATAAATAAAGAAGTTATGGCAATTTAAGCAAAATTTAATAATTTGACCTTGAGAGTCAAGGTCATTCAAAGGTCAAGGTAAAATTCAACTTGCCAGGTAAAGTACCCTCATGATAGCATGAAAGTATTTGAAGTTTGAAAGCAATAGCCTTGATACTTTAGAAGTAAAGTGGATCTAAACACAAAATTAAAAAATTTAACCATATATTTAAAGTTACTAAGTCAAACAAGATGCGTTAGTGAAACACAATGTCCCCCTATATGACGTTTGACCTTGAAGGATGACCTTGACCTTGACCCTTCACCACTCAAAATGTGCAGCTCCATGAGATACACATGCATTTCAAATATAAAATTGCTAGCTTCAACATTGCAGAAGTGACATTACATGAGCAATTTTGACCCATATATTTGACCTTGAAGGATGACCTTGACCTTTCACCACTCAAAATGTGCAGCTCCATGAGATACACAAGCATGCCAAATATCAAGTTGCTATCTTCAATATTGCAAAAGTATTCATAAAATAAGCGATTTGGGCCACATATATTTGACCTCTGACCTTGAAGGATGACCTTGACCTTGACCTTTCACCACTCAAATTGTGCAGCTCCATGAGATACACATGCATGCCAAATATCAAGTTACTATCTTCAATATTTCAAAAGTATTCATTAAATAAGCGATTTTGGCCACATATATTTGACCTCTGACCTTGAAGGATGACCTTGACCTTGACCTTTCACCACTCAAAATGTGCAGCTCCATGAGATACACATGCATGCCAAATATCAAGTTGCTATCCTTAATATTGCAAAAGTATTCATAAAATGAGCGATTTTGGCCACATATATTTGACCTCTGACCTTGAAGGATGACCTTGACCTTGACCTTTCACCACTCAAAATGTGCAGCTCCATGAGATACACATGCATGCCAAATATCAAGTTGCTATATTCAATATAGCAAAAGTTATTGCAAAATGTTAAAGTTGGCGCAAACCAACCAACCAACAGACCAACCAACAGACCAACCAAAAGACAGGGCAAAAACAATATGTCCCCCACTACTAAAGTGGGGGACATAATAAAAAGGGCCATAATTCTGTAAAAATGACAACCAGAGTTATGCAACTTGTCCTTTACTGTCTCCTTATGATAGTTTGCGAGTGTTGCAAGTATGAAAGCAATATCTATGATACTTTAGGGGTAAAGTGGACCAAAACACAAAACTTAACCAAATTTTCAATTTTCTAAGTATAAAGGGCCCATAATTCCGTCAAAATGCCAGTCAGAGTTACATTACTTTGCCTGCACAGTCCCCTTATGATAGTTAGTAAGTGTTGCAAGTATGAAAGCAATAGCTTTGATACTTTAGGAATAAAGTGGACCTAAACACAAAACTTAACCAAATTTTCTATTTTCTAAGTATAAAAGGGGCACATAATTCTGTCAAAATGCCAGTCAGAGTTACATATCTTTGCCTGCACAGTCCCCTTATGATAGTTAGTAAGTGTTGCAAGTATGAAAGCAATAGCTTTGATATTTAAGGAATACAAGAGGGCCATGATGGCCCTGTATCGCTCCACTGTTTTTTATGTGAAAAAAAGCGTGCAATGCGCATGGGTTGAAATGTACGCAAGCATGTGACTTTCTCCTTCTATCCCTCGTCCCACTGGGCGCTTAAAGTTGGAATGGTGAGCATTTTTATATATCAATTTAGCCTCAGGGGCACAACTTGAACAAACTTGGTAGAGAACTATACATACCAAATTTGGTAGCCCTAGGCCCAACGGTTATGGACAGGAAGATTTATAAAGTTTGCACAAAAGAGGCTTTATATAAGCATATGTTCAGTTTTGTGACCCCTGGGGCAGGGTCAAATTTGAGCCCAGGGGAATAATTTGAACAAATTTGGTAGAGGACTATTAGATGTCACTTCATACCAAATTTAGTAGCCCTAGGCTCAATAATTATGAACAAAAAGATTTTTAAAGTTTGCACAAAATAGGCCTTATAATTTAAGCATATGTTCATTTTTGTGTAGTTGGTAGAAAACTTTAAGATTTTAATACATACCAAATTTGGCAGACATAGGCCCAATGGTTATGGACAAGAAGTGTTTAAAGTTTGCACAAAATAGGCCCAATATAAGCATAGGTTCATTTTTGTGACCCCTGGAACGGTCAAATTTGATCCCAGGGGCTTAATTTGAACAAACTTGGTAGAGGACTATTAGATGTCACTACATACCAAATTTGGTAGCCCTATGCCATACGGTCATGGACAAAAAGATTTTTAAAGTTTGCACAAAATAGGCCTTATTTAACGTATGTTCATTTTTGAGACCTGAGGGGCAGGGTCAAATTTGACCCCAGGGGCATAATTTGAACAAACTAAGAAGAGAACTATTCGATGTCACTACATACCAAATTTGGTAGACCTAGGCCCTATGGTTATGGGCATAAAGATTTTTAAAAGTTGCACAAAATAGTTGTGACATAACGGTATATCCATATTGTTTATTCTTATGATAGAAATTTAAGTACAGATAGATTTAATAATAGGGAAATATTTGAATAATATGTTTGAGTAATTAATTAGTAACTGTTATAATTACTGATATGTAATAAATGTTGAAAGGTTATTTACATCAATATTTCTGTCTTATACGTAAACAGAAGTTAAAAGTTTAAAGTGATCAAACTATTTGAGAGTTCATCTTGTAAAGTAGCTGTATGTTGTGGATATTTAGGAATTAACATAACAGATGTCTTCAGATGGGGTATGTAATGAAGTTTGAAAAATTGATTATGGAAGTATGGTTTCATTTCTCCAATGTAGTTCAATTATCGGGAACATCTGTTGACATGATCTTAGTATGATTAACAATTTGGCTCGTAGGTCACCATTACTTCAAACCAATACATAATTCAGATATGATAATTATGTAAGGGTAATTCCAATTTCCCAAGGTACATAACAGATACAAGTTCGGATTGAATGTGTATCGGGGTTTACATAATTGATTATAGGAGTGTTAGGTTTCATATTACCAATGTGGTTTGTCCATAGAGAACATCTGGTTATAAGATCGAGTATGCTTAATGAAATTATCTGCACATGGTCATCACAAACTGTGACATATGGTAGATGCATGAGCCATCCATCCAATCAAGAAGGGTTATTCGAAGGGGTGGGTTTAGTAAATCGGGGATAGAGTAACAGTCAACCAATCAAGAATGGGATAAGACATATCTAGACTTTATTTTCCTCAGAATAAAATGCTGTGGTGTTGTTGTAAGAGGGGGATTCTGCTGTTAGATTTGGAAAAGAACTTTGAGAGATGTCATGTCTTCTTGACGTGGTGGCCATGTTGGCCCATCGCGCTGTAAAATTGTATTTCACAAACAATAGTAAGCGTTGTGTTAGAATATATTCAACAGAAATAAATCACGATGAAAACGGAAATGAACTTTGTTTGTTACTGTGTTTTTCCCTTACGATACATAATTACGTGACACAGTCTATATAAGCATATGTTCATTTTTGTGACCCCCGGGGCAGGGTCAAATTTGACCCCAGGGGCATAATTTGAACAAATTTGGTAGAGGACTATTAGATGTCACCACATACCAAATTTGGTAGCCCTATGCCATACGGTTATGGACAGAAGATTTTAAAGTTTGCACTTAAGAGGCCTTATTTAAGCGTATGTTCATTTTTGTGACCCCCGGGGCAGGCTCAAATTTGACCCAAGGGGCATAATTTGAACAAACTAAGAAGAGAACTATTCCATGTCACTACATTCCAAATTTAGTAGCCCTAGGCTCTATAATTTTGAACAAGAAGATTTTTAAAGTTTGCACAAAATAGGCCTTATTTAAGCATATGTTCATTTTTGTGACCCCAAGGGCAGGGTCAAATTTGTCCCCAGGGGCATAATTTGAACAAACTAAGTAGAAAACAATTAGATGTCACTAAATACAGAATTTGGTAGAAATTGGCCCAATGGTTATGGACAAGTAGATTTTAAAAGTTTGCACAAAATGGGCCCAATATAAGCATATGTTCAATTTTTTGACCCCTGTGGAACGATCAAGTTTGATCCGAGGGGCTTAATTTGAACAAACGTGGTAGAGGACTATTAGATGTCACTACACACCAAATTTGGAAGCCCTATGCCATACGGTTATGGACAAAAGATTTTTAAAGTTTGCACAAAATAGGCCTTATATAAGCAAATTTTCAATTTTTTGACCCCCTGGGGCAGGGTCAAATTTGACCCCAGGGGCATAATTTGAAGAAACTTGGACGAGGACTGTAAGATGTCACTACATACCAAATTTGGTAGCCCTAGACACAATGGTTATGGATGAGAAGATTTTTAAAGTTTTCACAAAAGAGGCCGTATATAAGCAAATTTTCAATTTTCTGAACCCCCAGGGCAGGGTCAAATTTGACCCCAGGGGCATAATTTGAAGAAACTTGGTAGAGGACTGTAAGATGTCACTACATACCAAATTTGGTAGCCCTAGGCCCAATGATTATGGACGGAAAAGATTTTAAAGTTTTCACAAAATAGGCCTTATATAAGCAAATTTTCAATTTTTTGACCCCCCGGGGCAGGGTCAAATTTGACCGTAGGGGCATAATTTGAACAAATTTGAAAGTTGTAACCCCAAGAACATTCCTGAAAAATTTCATCAGCATTGGACCAGTAGTTTAGGAGAAGATGTTTAAAGAAAAAGTTAACGCACGCACGGACGCACGACGGACACAGGACCATGACATAAGCCCCGCTGGCCTCTGGCCAGTACAGCTAAAAATGGACCTAAACACAAAACTTAACCAAAATTTTCAATTTTCTAAGTATAAAGAGGGTACATAATTCTGTCAAAATGCACGCCAGAGTTATCTAACTTTGCCTGCCCAGTCCCCTCATGATAGTAAGTAAGTGTACCAAGTTTGAATGCTATAGCATTGATACATTATGAGAAAAGTGGACCTAAACGCAAAACTTAACCGGACGCCAACGTTGATGCCAAGGTGATGACAATAGCTCATAATTAAAAAAAAAAAAAATAGATGAGCTAAAAATGATGCTTATTTGAAACCAATTGAGAGTCACCAGGACGCATCTTTTTGCATAATTGGGTTCTTCAAGTCAATCCATTAACAAACAAAACCTGTAAAGCAACCTCCTATTTAATCTCAAGCCAACTCAATTTATTTCCTTAGGCTTGTTTAAAATCCAATTAATCAGATGCCCTAATGTTTCAAAATTGTCCAATAGTTTTCTCACATCCCATCCTCTATGGAGCTATGCCCTAATGCTTTATCTGACAGAATGAGCATGCTTTCAGTAATGTAGTATTGATTAATGCAGTTTGAAATGGCCACTTGCTCATGTGTTACAAATTTACAGTTGTAACTTCCTAGAAACTTGCCCCAACTCTGCATTCACATCAAAGACCTTTGATGCCTGTTGAAACCATTTACAACTTGCAGTTTTTTTAGGCATAGGTTTAATTGATGTCATCCAGTAACACTATTGTGATTGTCACATTGACTTTTGTTCTTGGTTTATTGTTGTTTCAAATAGAAATAAGATTGCAAGGTAATGATAATGTTTTGTTTATGTATTTAAGTGGGGTGTGTATGTAAATATATTCAGCACTTTTATGCACACTTGCCTTAAAAGAGTTTTTGTATTTTTTTCTATATTATTTTTTTACTTAAGAAACAATGAAGACAACCTAATGAGTGGGATTCCTTAAGTAAATTTTGTATTTGTTTTTTTTAATAATGATACAAACAATTATATTACATGTATGTATCATTTTATATTCATCCTTTATTTAAATGAATTTTTTGCTGAAAATTTGAAGACAGTGCAATATTCATCGGGACGCCTATTTTTTCCTTTTGGACTCCTACTTTTTCCAAGTTGGAGTCCAATGACTCCTGTTTTAAAATCCTATTGAGACCCCTGTTCATAATGTCCTCCCCGAACGATTAAGTTACCAAGTACAGGGTCAAATGCAAAGAATTATTTAAACATATATCAAACACAATAATATCACAAATGATCAAAACAAACCTTTTCGTTGTTTTCTGTTGAGTTTAAGCGAATATGGATAAATTATTTCTGGTTGTAACGATTTTTCTCAATTACCATCATTTTACTTATCATTATGAAATAATAATGAAAAGAAATTTATTATGCATATTAAAATTAAACATTTGTTTTTTAATATTTTTTGTGCTTTACACAATGTAATAATGGTTGTATAATTTGATCACTTAGTTAAATAGTATTGGGTTTGTCCATTTTTTCTCCTGTTGATCTGATAAGGAACCAGCTGTAATTAAGGTTGCTAATTAATAGCATTATCTGCGAATGTGTATGTATGTATTTCAGAGTTTATGTAGAAGTCCCGCTGCGTCTTCGCGAATGCATCTATTGGCTATCCTGCCCCTGTGACCTTTAAGGAGAGCTGAGCTATGTGATTTTAATATAACACGCAGTGGACTATGTTCGTAAGGCAAAAATGTTAAATAAAGTATACTCCCTTGTAATGCAAACTCTTTCTTGGCGCTGATGCGGTTTGAGTGTGATTTGGTGAACGTTAGCACCAAGCATACCCATTTTTGAAACATGACTATTAATCTTAGTCGTTCTAGCTAACAACTAAAAACATACGGAAAAAAAGATTATCATATAGAATATTTTTAAGTCCAATGCCCATAACTTTGCAAAAGATTAATGGCCCCATTCCCAAAATCGTGAAAAAACACTGATAACTGAAGATGAAGGACCACCAAAAGGTGATCATAAATGCTCAGTCAAGATAACATGTTCTGAATAAACTTCATTGAGATTGATAAATAAATGTGGCCTCTAGAGGGTAAACAAGGTAAATGTTGATGACATACCAGACAAAAGTTAAACAGAATAGTTCACCATGGGGACATTGTGCTCAGTTGAGCTAAAAATGATCTTTTGAAGTAAGCCAGCTAGCTCAGTTCTTAGTACTGGTAAACCAGCTAAGCGAACACAGAAAAAGTACAGAATAGTTAACTGACCTACTTGATATGAGACAAATACTCTTTAAAATGGTGAAAAATCTTAACAAATAAACAAAAACACAACAGATATATTTTGTAGTTCTGCAATGATCGCCATAAAACTAGCAAACTCCTTTTGATAGAAATTTCTGTTAATTTCAAGCCATGCCATTTTCCCTTAATTACAATACAAATATTCAACGTTCTTTTTATTCCTGAAAATAGCAACTGTATGAAACTAAAACTAATTTTAAAAAATACAAACCTTGTGAAAAATGGAAGAACAGTATGATGACAACTGACATCCTCATGTTAAGCATCATCTGAAAGTAAAACAATATCAAATATATCTTAGATAGACGTGACAAAGTGCTTATAATGCCATGTACTTTTTCCACCTTGAACTTTTTCCAACAACCTCCAACCAAACACAATAACACACTCATCTAAGACTAAATGAACTAAACTGATATGAACAGGTAGTGTTCAAAATTTATTATTAAACACAGTCAATAAATATATGGCACATTAGGGCCAAGATGGCGCTAGATCGCTCACCTGCATAGTGACGCATGGCACAGTTCACTCCCAGGGGCATTATTTGAACAATTTTTGTAAAGGACCACAACCTTTTGTCACACATACCAAATGACAAAGCTGTGTGCTTTGTGGTTTCATAGCAGTTCTTTTCAGTTATTTTGTTATAAGATTCAATATAAAACATTTTACTTCAAACCCATGGACAATTTTCACAACAGGTTCATGATTTGAACAAACTAAATAATTTAGGGACCACTACACTGTTAATCCAATAAAATGCAGTCTGTCATAACGCGGAATCCAACTTAACTCAGGTGTGTCTTGGTTTCCGTTTTTTTATTTGACCTTGCATTTCTGTCCAGATTGTTTTCTTGAAATTCAAACATGGCGGCACACATTGAGCTAATTGCATAATTGTTCAATTACAATCTATTAGACAAACAATTACTGGGACATTTGACATTTTAAGTGTGTTAATCTGTTGTTTGATGCAATTAAAATTGCGACAAATAGTAAGTGTTTTTCTGTGTTTCACACTCTAATGCAAAACTATTTATATGCTATATATACTTTGAATCATTGACAGCTTTGACAAGTTTAACAGGGAATGTTTCATTTCATTGTAATTTATACACAATATGCATTTAATTACTGTCTACTAAAATTCAATTGAAACAATACAAGCAAAGAGAAATTCAATTGTAGGTAATCCAGACTAGTTAGATACATGCAAACGCAGGTCAATAAATATTGTTTATAGAAATTCACTATCATTTTCACCCGGAATCATGTTTTTTTTTGCATGACTGCGTATTTTCTAAGCGTGAGCTGTAATTTAGTGACCCGCTAAGACATTTTACACATAAGTCGAGATATAGAGCAAATATTAATACGAAACGAAAGCTAATCACTTCCTTGGTGATAGGGAAAGTGAACAGCATTTAAACAATTAATACAAGTAATAAAGGGCATAAAACTGCGAAAAATATCTGACTCTGCATGGACGTCGCCATCTATTTTGTCACGTGATTAACCTCTCTGTATGGAGTTGCATTTTATCCAATTTGAATAAACTTGTCAATTTGTTGTTATAGTTTAATCTGAAAAGTGCATGTAGAGGGAAATTAGGTAGTCAATATAAATTGCCGCCATAGAGTCTTTTGATGATTTTTGCTTTGGCAGACTCTTGATTTATTCTGAACGCGAATTATTTCAGCTAGAAATTAGGTTACCTGAATTGTGCATGTTCAAGTTTTAAACCTCTTTCCCATATGGCACTGTACACTTTATAAATTCGAAAAATGTTGTATGTTTGTGTTCATGAAATTCTTAAACACGTTTATTGCCATAAATGTCAAAAATTATTATTTTTATATTGTAAGGTAATTATATTTCATTTATATTGAATATATATTTACATTAAAAAAGTGATACCTATGTAACATATTTTTGACTGAGCGTCTGTCGTTATAGTATGGCTCGATTGGTCATTGCTGGCTTCGGTACTACTTACATGTACCCAGGGTACACTTAAGTATACTTACATGTACCCCAGGTATGGTAAATATACTAAGACGTACCCGGGAATTTTAATGCTAAATCTGTCGTTGTCGACTATATTTTTAAAATTAATTATGTTCACATTTATATCAATTTTCTGTTAAAGTGCCCCTTTATTATCGAAACTCAAACTCAAAAACCATGTTTATGCAGATATGTTTTGAATAGAAGTTGGATTCTTAATTAAGGTAATCGATAGCGCATTTTACGACATTATATTTGGGGCGGGATAAAACTTGGGTACAGTCTAATATCGGCCGGGTACGTCATATGACCTCAAGCACTCACTATATATGGAAGCCTATGACCTCGGGTCTATATAATGTATGGAGACCTATGGCTCGGGACTTTGAATGGGTACCTATGTCTCGGGACTATGTATGGAGACCTATGTCCTCGGAACTATGTATGGAGACCTATGTCTCGGGACTATGTATGGAGACCTATGTCCTCAGAACTATGTATGTAGACCTCTGGGCCCTTGCTATACTTTGGGGGATTGGGGCTGGGGCCCTTAGAGAGGGGAATTTCGCATCGTTTTGGGCGAAAAGGGGAATTTTAGAAGATCTTTTCACCAACAATTCACACTTAAAATTGCTATATTTTAATGCAATTTACATAAATATGCATTTAATAGGTTAAAAGCACGATACCAGCTGGCAACTTAGAAATAAAATTTTAAAAAATTAATAAAAACATTTGAGGGCGTAATTTTGAGCTGAAATAGGGGAAAAAAAGTATACTATTTTAAGGGGGAATGGGGCCGAATTTCGTCCACGGAAAACAGCCAAACGAGGGCCCTTGATATATGTCTAGGAACACATCAAATTGACTCGGTGTCTTTGCGACTTGATACCCTAGGTATGGAGCCTGCCCTTGTAGTATTTGTATGAAGGTTATGTGACTTATATATCAACTATTAGCGACTGGAGCTGCTGAGGAGTAGGAATCCAACTTAAAGGAATCCATCTTCAGAACGTTTGATGAGGATAGCCAGTCTCTATGCGCCAAAAGTCTCTAAAGTCTGTTATAATATAATTTAATTACCTATTTGAGCATTGTTGACTCGACGAAGTCGGGAGCAGAACTGACTGTTCATGTGTGTGTGTGTTCCAGAGTTTAGTACCAGGTCCTGCGCACCCCTTCACGAGGTCATTAAAGCTAGACCTGCCCCTGTGACCTTCCCGGTGAAAATATTTAATTTTGAGCCAAAGTAGGTTAAAATTTACCACGGCTGCCTGTGAATTTGCCAAGAAATAATTTTGAAATAATTTCAAAATAGACCAGTGCACGGTGGCCAATGAGACCTTAATGTGCACTGGTAGACACTTTCAAGACAATTCATGTCTGGATGCCGAGTCCTCGAGGGGACAAGTGTACTCCTCCAAGGGAGTTCTGACAATCTTCAAACTTTAAGAAATCTTCCTGCTCCTAGCACCCAGCTCTGCCTTTATGGCCGCTCTAGACGTCACCAGCTGTCGACCAGAACCCAATAACAATTTTCCCAGCACGTTGAGCGCACTGAGTACCACCGTCCTGGAATACTTCCATAATTTTCATAAGGCCACCCCCTTGAAGTCCTGGTCTGCATCGCTGCTCCAGGTCCGCCCCGTCCGTCCTCTATGCTGCCACCTCCGCTGCCTTGTTGCTCCCATTCCTCTTTCGACAATGTAGGGAAAACCCCTATCCACCCACCGGCAATAAGCATCTTGCTCGGAAGTTCTTCCATCTTCTAGGAATCAGCGGGGTCCGCGGAAGAGGACGTTTGCCTCGAGGATGACGGTACTCGATGGATTTGCAGAGCCGCTCGAAGAAGTTCCCCTATCCGACCCTCTTCAGACGATGTAGGGAAAACCACTATCCACCCACCGGCAATTCTTCCAAGGAGTCTTCAAGAAGATCCTCTGCAAGGTGACTCTTGCCCCAGTCGCGACGCGCACGCTCTAGCTGCTGACCGAGACTGACTGATCATAGAGGAAACGTGCGCTTTAATACTTTCTGCTCATGCGGCGATACTGTTGAGATCTAATAGTGGTTTGACTTAATTATAGCGAGCTTGCAGAGCAGCCACAGGCTGCTCGAGAAGCTCGCATTACGTTTACATGTGTATTTGACTGTAGTTTTTTTTTCATCTACAGGTTGTTGTTTTGAAAAGTTCGGTATCTGCGCACGCAATATCCTAACTGGAAAGCGGAACTGGAAATTTTCTAAGTACTAAACCGGCGTCTCCTGATTGATTATAATGATACAATAGAAAAAAATGATCAAATTTATGGCTTTTAAATATTCTAAAATTTTTCTTTGTATTTATTGTGACTATATTTCGAATAATTCATCTGGTTATTTCCCTTTTATTTGAATCAATAAGCAAAATATTTGTTTATGTTTAGAGATAAATATGACGTCACTTTGATTGTCCGCGCACTGTTTATGAACAAAGACGACGTCATTAGATTTTCATTGTTGCGGTGACGTCACGTTTTTGCCGAAAAATGGAGGACTTACTACTTATTTTAAACGCTCTCGAGTTTCTTGGGCCGATAAACCAGTACTTGTAGTCTTTGGGGAAGATCTAAGCAACGCTCCCACAGTGGGGATGGAACCGGTGATTTCCCGGTCGCTAGGCGGACACAGGTAAAAGAAATTAGATCAATTTTATTTGATAACAACAATTTTGCCTTGCAATTGAAGCTTAAACTGTCTTTTTAAACTGATACAATCTGCGTTTCATTCAATAAACAAATATGATCGTTGAAATTTTTAAATATGTTGACAGTCAACAAAAAGACATCTCATTTGACAGAAAATGTCACTCACTACATTTGAGAGAATAGACAATGTTCTCTATTTGGAACAAGATGTACCACCAGATGGCAACTGTTTCTTTCAATGTCTAAGTCATGCAGTGGCAAGAAATTTTGATAATTCTCAAATGTTTCGAAATTTGATCTGCCAAAGAATTGTCAATAATTGGGACTATTGGCAGAATAAAGTACAAATGTATCATGGCCATGTCATGTCATTAGATAATTTATATACAAAACTGGTATGCTGGATGGAAATTGGTTGGCACATGCATCTGAAATTGAGGCAGACTCTTATTTACTAAAGTTTGACCTCCAAATAATTTTATTGGGCGTAAATCGAAATGGTCAACAAACCTACACATTGATTACATATCCAACAAATTTAAATGAAAAAAGGACATTTCTTTTCTGCTGGAAAATGATCATTTCAAAATATTGTACCGTAATCTGAAATTACTTTGACTTTAAATGCTCAAAAAAGGAAAAAAAAATGCTGCCTGGCCCTTGTGAAATCTAAGTACAGAACGCAACATGGAGAAATCATTGCTGATGCCAGTGACAATGATGTGCGCCTGAAAATTATAAGTGACAAGGTAGCAACAGTTGGCTGTTCTAAATTTTTACATTGTATGTTCTAGTTGATTGTTTAGTGTTTTAGGAGGTAATGCAAAGGACATGCATACTAAATTAATATCTATGTCCTTGGTAAATACCAATCTTTGTTTGCTGCCCAATTTGTTTATAGTTTCATGCATCACAGCAACTTTCACCTATATATCTTCTATTCAGGTATACATAATTATTGAAGTATAGGTCACTTTATGGTACCATTTTAAAAACAGAAGCTTTTGTGGGCTTTTAAAACATTATCTCATGTGAGCTTTTGAACTGAAAATATGCTGTTCTAAATCATTTAAAATTCAAATTTCTAAATTCAAAATTTCAATATTAAATGCAATTAAATGTTATTCTTTGTAAAATTTTTGCTAAGCAATTTAATCATGCAATTTTACAGCATTGCAGTTTACCTATATATTTTTCAAAAGGTCAGAATAGCTTAATTGGTAGAGCAACCCAGGCCGGAATCATTGCTAATTTTGATGGCTCATGGGGTGGTTTCGGGTTTGAACCCCGATCTGACTTGTGGTTGCAAGGCTGGCAACTGATAGTGTGACAATCTGTTTTGGGCGGGGTTTTGGGCTAACAGTTCAGTTCATCATAGTCCAGTCGATTTGTGCAGATTTTCACCAGAATTGTTCAAGTTGTGATAAAAGCATGAAAATTTGCAGAATGCTAGTTAAGAGCATACTGATCAATATTAGATATGGACCCACCCTCGAGAATTTGCATTAAGGGGTGTGGCTGCCATTTTAAAATGGCGGCCGTCAAATTTCCAAAAAATACATTTAAAAATTCATCAAAATTTTATTAGTGTATCAACTGACCTGAAATCTTGTATTTATCATGCAAATGACATTATCAATGTTATAAAAAAAATAAATTAATATGATCAAATTAAAATGCGGCCATCTTGAAATATGAAATTCTAGCCACATTTGTCAAAATCAATGAAAAATATTATATCAAACTGCCTTGAACATTTTTACGCTCCATTTGAAACATACACTGCAAACATAATAACAATAGCAAGTGATTGGTATAATTTGAATAGTTTTTGAAAAAAAAAGGTTAATTAGGAGTTCACTATCCGTAAACAACACAGATCACATGTGCATGATCAAATAAACATTTATTGTCAAGTCCAAAGTACAAGTAAATGTATTAATTCCCTATCACATTGCCCACCACATTTACATAGAGCTAAAGCTGCTTTAACACACTTGCAACGTCCTCGGCAGCCATTTTCACTTTTGCATCCACATCTGATGAGTTCAGCACAAGACTCGGAAGCTTGCTGTAAGGTTGTTCAGAAAGGTTCCCACATTCCATATTTGTTGCACTTCCAACCCCAAGCTAGGTGGTTGGGGCTCTTGTTGTTTGTTAAGTGACTGTACCCCGCAAAATCCTGCCTGGTAAGCCGCTCTCTTGATGTGTTGGTGTAACGCGGCAGAGCTTGGTGGGATATTATCGATTGCACGCCCTTTTCGAGTAAAAAGATCTTTTCTTGCCTCATCTACGGTTATGCACTCACTGCTCCTGTCATACAACAACACAACAAAACGTTCAATGTTTGAAGTACATTCATTGATTCTATCGATATCTGGCTTATCACTCAATGTTTCGAAATCTTTAGTTACTTCATCAAAGACAGACCATGTTCCCCATGCAGTCTTCTTTCAACGATTAGAAAAGGATGACACTTGGTCACAGCCGCTTAAGGCATGGAAGAAAAGACGTGCACTGGACTTGGAAGGTCCCAAATTGGCAGCGATTTCATGAACCTGTATGTATCTTAGAGTTTTACCGACTCCAAATGCTATCCACAAGGTAAGTATGTTCAGTTTATGCACAATCGATATTGCAATAACAACAACATCAGTATCTACGGTTCTGATCATTATTTGACGCATACCAGTTTGTACTGCATCCTTAACGTGTTACATAATGCGCGTGTCTGCCTCTTCATGGTTACACGATGATATTTGACTTGTATCCTTGATTGGGCAATTGCATACAACTTCCATTCTGAGTGTCGAGACCACTATCTTGTCATCGGTTGCTTTAAATGTCGAAAACTGTTCTGCTGGATAGGTACATACGTCCGTCTTATTGTCATCAATGCGAGGAAAGGATTCCCAGTTTCCTAGAATGGCTGAATCTGCCAGAACGCGTCTTCTTATTCCTTTTCCATGCTTGCCGCGAGTTGAAGCTTTCAAACTGTCTGCGCGATATTCATCTCATACAACATCAACTCGGCTACACGTCTTTAATTAGTTGTCAATATAAGGTAGAAAAATGTTTTTGGCACAATCTTCGAACGTCTTGCAGAATTTTGGCTTCAGCATATTGACAATTACAGCTCCGTCTATGATCAAAGCTTCTATCTCAGGACATTCAGTTTGTGATGTGATGATCTTCTCTAGAGGCACTAACAAATCTGACTTTGAATCGAGTCTCAACTGTCCGAATTGTGAAAGAGAAGGTGGATACGCTTGATTCTCATGACGAAAGAATTCGTCAAGATTACCGTCACGAACCTGACAAGAGACATACAACTGAGAAAATAACGAAAAGTTTTGTTTCAGTGAACTAATTTGCTGTTTATCCTTTGCGACAACCTTGGATTCTTGACGACTGAATAGATGTAATTTGTTTTATGGGATCAGAAAGTGGTTTAGTTCGATTGTCCAATCTGTCCCGTATATATTCCTGGTATTGATTCTTCCCAATCTGTTCAATATTTCGTATTGTATTTGCAACCTTCGGATCAGCGATGTCACGCTTGCCTAGGACTAAAAGATCCTCACATTCTTCCATGAATGGATTACTCATTTCCTCAAGAGTATGTATCATCGCTTGGACTTGTTTAACAAATGAATTCTGTTTACTTTCTACTTGCTCATTGTGTTTTATGTCCGGCCCTAAAGTCTGTTCTTAGTGATGCGTTCTTGTGAAATCTCAAACTCATTGACCACACGAGCCATTTCTGGACCACATACCATCCATCGTATTAGTTGAGATGCATTCTCTGTAAGCCCGATAACTTCACATTCTCCCTTCACTAATTTGTTGGTTTGCTCATGAGCATGGTCGATAGCTATTGCAAAACATGCGTGGTGAGTTTTTTGTACAATAAAATGACCCTTCTTGAATTCTTTCGCTATACTTGGTGCTACGCTGTCCAATGCTATCATATCTCTCACATGATTAGGAAGCCAACGAGCGTAATTTGGATGGTCCAAAGGGAAGAACCAGGGAATTAACATGGTTGAAGATTCTTTATACAGTTCAAAATTGCTTTCTCGTAGAGACCTGACAAAGATAAGAATTATCAGTTCAAACTTCAATGTAAGTGACCAGAATTTGAACAGTGGAGCTTCCATTTCTCTTCTTTCTTTCCACTCCTCAAAACTGAGACTATTGACCCCTATATCATCGACACTCTCTACGAATTGAGTATAGGCTTTATGCATCAAAATATGTAATGAGCAAGCAGTTATCTGGTGCGCATGTAGGGTTCTAGTTACATGTGATGACTTAAGAAATGAGTCTGCTGTACCGGCAGATGTAACATTAGACTAACGCATTCACCCAGCCACTATCCTGTAGCCAATCCCCAATCGTTCTCAAAGCAGCAATCTCTATGTGAAGACAACCAAACATCACTACAATAAGATTCTCTCCATATCTCTCAGGCACAATCCATTGAATGTTTTTGGCAAGGGCATAAAGTGGCTGTTCACATGCCATAACAGGTATTTGTCCTGGATTAAGAAAATTGACACACTCTTTGATAATGGTCATTGAGTGCCAAATCATTGCAGCAGACTTTGCCTCTTCCTGAAACAAGGGTAATACGGAACTTATGTCCAAAGGAATGGCCTTAACGTAATGACTCTGAGATAAATTCGCATGGAAGGCAGACCATGACATTGTATCCTTGTCTCTATCATCACCTTTTTCGATCTCCTGGCGTACATGATTAAGCTACCTATAAATTAGCAAAGTTAAGCACAATTAAGCATACATATAAGCATGAATATGTTCAGATAGAAAATAAGTTTCATGCTATATCCAAAATTGCACATCAAAGCAATGGTAAGTGCTACATAGATATAAAATGTATGTTTGTATTTCTGTGCGAAACGGCTATTAAGCAAATACGTGAAGTTATATGCGCTAGTGTTATAAAAATAAAAATAAAATACTACATGTTTTTCTATAAATTATAAGCTCTACTCAAAAGATATACATATTCTCTAAGTCTAGTGCATCACTAAAATGGTCTGAATGGATCATCAATGGTCCTTCCAAAAGTGGTACAGCAGCTTGCTCCTTCGGGAGAATGACAGGTGGTACTATTGAGTATCTTTCTGGTAATGGTTTTATATTGTCTCTTTTCAGGTTTTCATTGATAAAGATCCCTTCTCTGTCAGTTCCTAGGTTATCAACTTTTTGTGTTGAAATAGAGAAATCGCTGTTCCATGCAGTGATCCTTTAGCTGTAGTGGAGCTTGGATTGTGGTCAATATTATCAACTGCTCCAGTTGTAAAAATATTGCCACAAAGTTTTGCTGGACACACAACACCATCGTTTTGAAATCTGTCACAAATAGAATTTTCCATAGCTGTCGATATTTTCATCAGCCTGTCATATGATATGTTGAGTCCTAAACTGAAAAGTTTATCAACAAGATCCTTTTTTCTTGTTTCTGCGTGGATATCCATTCCTTAGTACATTGGCAATGGAGGCTCTCTATCTGAAGAATGGTAAATTGCATCTGCATCTTTTCGACGACGTATTGCACAGTTGAACTGTAATAGCTGAGAAATTGTTAGTATTGATTGCGATTCGACAAAAAACTAGAATGAGTCTCAATGCTGGGTCCTCCTAGGATCATTCTAACTAATGAAAGTAAAGTTTGTGCAACTGATTCTTGTTGGCAGCGTTCATTGAATGTACCTGTAAATCGATTCTTAGTATTCAGCATATCTCTTCTCACTATCTTTGCTGCTTTGGCTTCACGATCGTAATTACAAGATGTTGCCTGCTTGAGAACCTCGCCAACATCTTTTTTAAAGACTAAAAGAACATCTCTCCCTTACTTATGGGCTTGTAAATCTGGTAAGGCAGCCGATATCCTATTTTTCAAACGTGTTGCATTGACACGACCCTCAACAAATACGACTTATTGTTCTAGACGCTCGGTAAATAGTTTTTGCAAGTCGATCAGTTTCAGATCGTGATGCATCAAGTTATTCTACCAATTCGACAAGAACGAGTCCTTGAACGACCGATTCCTGACTTTCTTCCTCGGTTTTTGGAACATGTTTTCGTGTCCTGTTATAAAGATTTATCAAGCAGGTGGTATGATATTTTGCCTCCTGTGATATTAGATCACCAGCACTTAGTTTAGCTAAAAGAACCGTATCTTGTAGTTCTAGTGCACATTCCCGTACTCGTCTCTCTATCATGAATGAATGTTGATGCCGCATGAAGGTCTCCAGACTCATCACCACAATAAAAGCATCCGGGCATCATTGTTTTTGTTGTAGAACCACAACTGCGTCTGGTTAGTTTACTTGCATGTCCAGATTGTGAATCTCCAACAACATCAGATGCTTGTTTCTTTTTTTCCTGACGTGATATCTTAAGATTGAAAAATTTGTTTTTGCACGTTTTATGCCAATTTGCCATGTGTATTTGAAGTGTTGATGCAATGCCATTTCCTTCATCCAGTTGCTGTAAGTTAAGTTTTACAGGGAACCAGTTTATTGCTTTACATCTTTGTATAATAGTTTCAAATGAATAGGAACCAGCTCCAATATCTACACCAGTTATTTTCGTATCAGCAGGACATTGTAATTCCTCGTGTGTTCTATCTTGACAAATCCAACATTCTTTCAAATCGAATGGATCAGTGGGTTTTCGGTAGGTATATCATGAACATCTACAAGTTTAATTTTTGTTGCCATAATGTCTTTACAAGTCAAATGTTTTTTAAATGCAAGAAACTACTTGGGTAAACCTGCAATAAAAAAAAACTTGCATAAAACCTTTTATTTACTGAATTTTCCGGTGTATAAGACGAAACTTCTACAATATTTGTACCCGCGTCTTATTTAACGATTCGACATTTCAGTGTACAAATCCATTTTTTATAATTTTATCACCACCCACCTTTTGCAATAAAATCATCAATAATGTATGCAATTCTATCAAAAATAAAATATTTACCATGTGACAATAATATCCAAAATTGGCCATATGCATTCTGTATCATTTGTCAAACTGATCTGTGTATTTTGCAGACTTCGTTTTCATTTTAATGTCATTGACAATTGGGAGTGCTGTAATTCTCTATTGACGTGGCTTACGTCATTTAGATAGACCAGTATTGCCCTTGTTTTAAGTCTCCCAGTTATTTACACAAGCATGTGCTGGAATGAAAGAGGTTGCGAAAGCAAATGCTAAGCGCGTCTTGTGAACATTTTAGTCTGGCATCCAGAATAGATATGTGCATGTATCGAGTTGAAAAATAATTGACATAGATAATGTGTTAGGATATACATTTAAAGTAATATGTAATTTTTTATGTAAAAATATTACCTACTATTAATAAAAAATAATTAAAAAAATTCATTTTTTTGGCAATTTCGAAAAATGTAATTTTCAAAATGGCCGCTTTTTAAGATGGCCGTCTTATTTTTGACAATTGATGAAGTTTATTGATTGGGGATATTATTAGAGATTTGTATACCAAATTTTATTGAAAAAGATGAAAAAATAGACTTGTTATCATTTTTTTTAAAGATTTTGTATGAAGGTTACAGTATACTAAATTACCGTTTCATGTAGTGCTGTATTCTCTTAAAAAATATCGTAGTTGGTTCGAAGGCATGTTGTACACTTTAAACTATTGTTCTTGCCATATCTTTTGGAGAAAGTAGTAAGGCATGAATAGGTGCTCACTACTAAATCCCTGCAATATGATAAACTTAGAGACTAAAGTAAAACATTGCACTGAAAAAGTTTACATTTCACTATAAAACGGCTGGAAAAAAAAGTTGAAAAAACTGTCGATTTTGACTTTTGACAAGTTCTTCTTTGGTTCGTACATGACATATCTATTTTATTGCACAAATCGACTCCGCTTAGAATGGCCTTTAAGAAAAGGTATGGTTATGGGGGTCTCTATGTGCAAAATGTTGCGTTTATTTTCGCTTAAAGATGTCGCTTTTACATTGAATTATATAGGGAAACTATTTAGTATATTGTGACCTAAACGCACACCAGGCCCCGTCACGAAGGAGCTGTATTTACATAAAATCACAATTTTTTGGGTGGGGTTTTACGCGTTTTGGCAATTTTCACGGAATAAATGCGTTTGTTTCATAAATTTAAGGAGCATTGTAAGTTTTTACGCAAAAAATGCTTTTTCAGACGAAAATAATAAAAAGTCGTAAAAAACTCGCATTGAGCATCTCAAATCGCCACAATTTTTGCTGAAAGGACCTCAAAACACGTTTTTATGGTTGTTTACTTCTTTATGGAGGTAGCTTGTAACAATGGTCCAGTATTTTGACTGATTGTTATTATTTAGGGCAGTCATTTTGCTCCTGATCGCCTTTTATAAATCAAAGCTCCGACCGCGAAAGCCAGATGGCTTACCAGGCGTTATTATAAAATGCATGTTCAAGCATTTCTACGTGAAAGATCGATCTGAAATTTGGCACGCTAATTGAAAATAGGTTTATAATTATCAAGAAGTGCTTATTTTTCGCGATGTTAACAATAAACGTTGTCTTTAAGGTTACAGTATACTAAATTACCGTTTCATGTAGTGCTGTACTCTCTAAAAAAATATCGTTGTTGGTTCGAAGGCATGTTGTACACTTTAAACTATTGTTCTTGCTTTATCTTTTGGAGAAAGAAGTAAGGCGTGAATAGGTGCTCACTACTAAATCCCTGAAATATGATAAACTTAGAGACTAAAGTAAAACATTGCACTGAAAAAGGTTACATTCCACTGTAAAACCGCTGGAAAAAAAGTTGCAAAAACAGTCGAATTTGACTTTTGACAAGTTTTTTCGGGTCGTACATGACATATCTTTTTTATTGCACAAATCGACTCCGCTTAGAATGGCCTTTAAGAAAAGGTATGGTTATGGGGGTCTCTATGTGCAAAATGTTGCGTTTATTTTCGCTTAAAGATGTCGCTTTTACATTGAATTATATAGGGAAACTATTTAGTATATTGTGACCCGAACAAATATGGCCGCCATTTTTAAATTGCTGCCAAAGTCAGCCATTTTGATTTTTTAATATGGGTCCATATCCAAAATTAATTGTTATAACCTAAACTCCATTTCTGCATTAAACATTTACTGAACAAATGGATCTAAAAACAGCACACACAGATAATTTTCTAGGTGTATATTTCATTAATGAATAAAACCTATGCAATGCTTACCGGAAAACTATGGACGCTACGTATATTATTACAATCTCCATGCAGAGTTGTCGTTCCTTGCTCTCACATACATCCTTTTACGTATCCTTTCAGTTAATGAAAAACAGTGTCTTTATGTTGCCAAAAATTTGCTCATAATATCATTAGAACTATTGTTTAACACTAGTTATATCAATTTATTACATAATATGTTACTTTTACTGTGTTTGAATGTTGTAGCCGGTATTGTTTTATTGCTTAAGTTTCTGACAGCATTTTTATTTATATCACACAATTTGAGATTATTAATCCTTTAGTTAATGCTGCATAATAGTATCAACCACTCTGCCTAAATCATAATTGATTCGCAACAAAGTAGTAAAAAAGATCGTTGTGATGTTTAAGTGTTTTCATACACACATACACACATGAATTTGTTTTTTATTTATAAATTCAATTAATTTGTATAATCAACAGATATGTGTTTGTCGAAAACACTATGTCCCCTTCTGCGCCGCTTTGAAGCTATATATTTGACCTTTGACATTGAAGGATGACCTTCACCTTGATCTTTCACCACTCAAAATGTGCAGCTCCATGAGATACGCATGCATGCCAAATATGAAGTTGATATCTTCAATATTGCCAAAGCTATAGAAAAATGTAAAAGTTGGGGCAAACAAACACACCAACAGACAGGACAAAAACAATATGTCCCCCACTATAGTGGGTGGGTGATATAAAAAGGGCATTCATTAATAAAACAAGGTACCCTTCGTATCAGGCAAATTTTGACCCCAGGGGAATGATCCAAAAAAACGAAGTAGAGGACCACCATACTATGTCGCACAACAAATATTAAATCAATTAACTTTGCGGATTCAAAGAGTACTATTTGTAAAGTTATGTACTATATAATTCAATATAAATCGTGTGCCCGCAAGGGTTAGGCTAGTAAATATCCCAGGGGCATGATTCAAACAAAACAAGAAGAAAATCGTACAATGTTACAAACCAAATATCAATGGCCTTACCATTACGGTTTCATAGAAGATTCTCAAATCTTTTAATTCATCGCTACTTACTTTACAAGTCCATTTTAATTATTTTTTTTCGCCACAGGCAAGATAACAAACGAATCGTCCTTTCGGTTTCAGAGAAGTTTTTTTTCAATTTCTCACTCGGTTCATATCAAGAAGAAAACAAGTAACCCCCAGGGAAGAGTCAATTGTTACACCAGTGATTTAAACAAACGGTGTAGATGATAACCATACGATGTTATCCATAAATAATTAAACCATTGACCCTCGAGGGTTCATACTATATATGTATAAATCATGTGACTCATGGGAGTGACCAGTTTTCAACTCAGGGGCATGTTTTCAAATCTATAAGTAGAGGCTTACTAGACGATGCTACATACCAAATATTTTACCCCTGACCATTGTGGTTTTAGACTATATTACTTTGAAGTTTTCAATTTCAAAATATATGTTTAGCCTGTGCGAAGTACATATGCCACGGACCGACACGATTTGGACCACTTTGAAAGAAAATCACCAAAGGATAATTTCTCTAAATTTTCCTTTAAATTTGTCCTGCAATTACGGATGAGAAGTAGTAAAAACAAAGAATTTAACGGACGAACGGAAAAACGGACGTCGGACATGTTCACGTTATCCCAAATGCTCGTCATGAACACTATGCGCATTATTTTAAAATCAAAATGACATTATAAAAAAGATATTTGAAACATAGTCCTAGCCTTAATATTGTCATAAAATATGTATGTATTTTTTCATTACATTTATACGTGAACTTTCGCAAAAAATAAATAAATAATCGTGACAGAAGCGCTAAATGCATCCATTGTTCGCGTGACACATATAGGACCCTCTATTAATGGTCTGTATAACATACCTTAATTGCAATACTATAACAAAAACAAAATATAAAGTATGTTACGGGGTCTCACAAGTCACTTGGACCATCATCTTGGTACTCTTTTAATTTAATTTAATCTGAGAATGTATCAACATCAATTGCATTTTTAAGGGCATTTCTTGCATACATTGGTTAGGTCTTGTATTTTGCTTGATATGTTTCATAAAGTACGAAACTATTTTGGAAAACTCTGATTGTCAAGAAATAAATTTTCAATTTAATAAATTTTAAATTGATATGAACTAAACAATTAATATGTGTGGACGAATGCTTGTAAATCAGGTTATTAAATGTAAAAGGCATTTCGAATTCGCTCACTGAATATCAGTATCGAACGTGAAATTTGATAATATTTCAATAAAGGGGGTATTTTGCGTCAATATGTTTATTGTACAACATGTAATGAAACAAATTTAACGACACTTGCACAAAGAGCTATACAAGGCAATTATTAGATACTTATTATGTTGATCGATTGAAAATGCCAGTTAGAATGGGTAACCTCTAGCCCAACTATTCTGAAATATCCTATTGATATTTGTGTTTCAATTGTAGAACATATTTGAATACCAACGCATGTGGTTATTTGATCGGGGCCTATTTACGAAAATGAATTCACTTGGAGGACAATCTGTGCTATATAGTTGTTTAACATTAAAACTAGACCAGGTTATTATTTGATATTAGCTCTTACCACTTAACTTTGTTAAATAAGTTTATGATTTCGAAGAATCGAAGAAGCAAAACCAACATAGTGCCAATATTATAATGAAGAGGATTATGTTTATAGAGCTGTTATTCTGTTTTTTTCCTATTTAAACATTCTTTTCAGTGTCATGAATGACAATTTGATACGGTAAACGACGTCCCTGTCTACCCTTCAATTTTAAATAGACACAAAGGTGATGTCAATTAGTTGCATAACAAGGTAGTTACCAAGACACTTATGACGTGAACGAATAGTGTTGACTCGCTTCTCAGGATTCCCTTCATTCTGTGCGTCAGTCAGTCAGTCAGTCAGTCAGTCAGTCAGTCAAAACAAGAACAGTACACATTTAACTAAGACAGGAATGTTTGAAGCAACAGGTCGGTATACTGTATGTCATTATGTAATCAGCAGCAACAATGACACTGCACTGTAGCTGGGTATGCTAACTTTAAGCTTTGGGGGGGGGGTATGAAGAAGAATTTTGAGTTTACTGTGATCAAATGTACGATTTTGCTTGAACGCACGAATATTAACCTTACATTTCCTTGGTCCTAAGCTTACTTTAAGATAACACAAAGTTGCAGTGAACTAACAAATAAAACCAAAACAATTGTACTATTAAGAAAAGTAATGCAGCAGTTTAATGTGAAATATATGCATTACAATTTAACAGTCTAATATTTAATTGAAAACAAAATATATTCTTACTTGCGAATTCTGTAATGCACAGAGCGAACAAAGCGTAAATGAACACGCGTGTATGTACTCAGCTACTCGATCTTTACTTGTCTATACAGTAGTAAAGATTTGGCGTCGAACATATCTCCTTCGATGACACTTAATTTTTATGAATACAAATTCAATCTATCGATCACTGAGCAATTCATATATATTTATATCTTAAAATCGACTGACGTGGGTTATTATATTGAGGACGCGTTATGTTCAACTAATACATGATTGGTTCTCAGTACGACTATATTCATGTCTATAATCGATTGAATGATTTTATCATGTTTATTCAAAATACCTTACGAATGTAAAGCACAAGTTAAGCTATACCCCTTGGTGTCCTCATGAGAAAGAACATATAATGAAGTTATACTTATTTAAGGTCTCCTCACATGCTTTCTTCAAAGCATTTTTTATGAAAGACAATATATGGCCCTTATACAGTGGACACTGCAAAGTACGAATGCTACAATTATGCAACATTGCTGATAATGCAGTCATGTTATTGATTGATTAATTGATCGATTGGTTGATTGATTTTTAAATAATTTATTTCTTTGTTAAGTTATACATTTATTCATTCGTTCGCTCGTTTTTTTTAAAATCATTTAATCGATTTTGATCAGTTGCAAAGGTGGCATTACATTGAAGTTAAGTATGCTTATTTATCACTGATCTTAACCAGAATCTTAAAAAGAATGTAACACGAGTTTATTGTGATTAAATGTAATTTCAAGTAACTGTTCAAATGTATATAGACATGTCTGAATGCATGAAAGTTAACTTTATATTCCCTTGCTGTTACACTTACCGTAAAAGTTTTCTTTTCGCAGCAGACCTTCTAAATTACACATAAAGTGTTCATCTATCAACCGTAATACAGCTTATTGAATTTAAACAATAAGCTTAAATTATTTTAGAGCAAAGCTACATTGTCTAAGGGAAGCAACCTAGTTCTTTGGTTTATCCATTGTTTATAGCAGTAGCCTCCCCTAGCAAAAGCACATGTTTGAACAGGAACAGGAAGTAGCAAGTTGTCTCCCTTTTCTAATTCCAAGACAATTCTGAGAACAGATTATTTTTTCACAAATTTAGAAAATTTAAAATCCAAAGAATCCTTAGAAATTAAAGCATGTCAGGTAGAGGGAAAGGTGTAGGAAGAAAGAGGAGACAGCCATCTCCTACAACAAGGGCTGGGATGAAGAGGGGACGACAAGACAATAATGAAAATGAAGGAGAAAGCTTTACCCTCTTTGACAGGCCAGAACGGCCATCAGGTAAAGTTGTGGATTTTGAGCAACTCATTGGAGATTCATTTTCTCTTGAAGATCCTAAAAAGCAAAGTTTAAATTTAAGTACCGAGATCAATAATGACAGGCCCCAATTATTACGGTGTGGCGGGGACAATTTAGGAATGCTGATCCCTAATAACTTGCAAATAAAAATCAAACAAAACGAGTATGTCAATTTAGCAACTTTAATTAAGGGAGCTGTTGACTGCAAGGAGACACAGAATGAAACCCTTTTGGGTGTGGATGAACGGGGGAACATAGTAGCTAAACCAAAGTCATCCACAGATAAAATCGTCTCCATTGAACAGTGGACCGACGCATTTTTGATTTTTAGGAGCATCTATTTGAGTGCGCACCCTGATCAAACTCAAGATATTCTCCAATACATGTTTGTTATTAGGGAAGCTGCCAGAAAACATGAGGGGTACCAATGGCGGACCTATGACGAGCAGTTTAGGCTACGCCAGAGTAGTTTGTTCATGCCATGGTCAACGATAAATTCCGACTTGTGGTTGCGTTGTTTTTCAGGGGCCAGTCAAGGGACAACAAAGGCAGTGTTTGAAACACGAACAAAACTGCCCCCACCTCCATGTATTGATTTTAACAAAGGTTTTTGCAAGTGGAAAATTTGCAAGTTTCCCCATGTTTGCTCTGTATGCTCCTCAGCTCAGCATGGCCGATGGAGGTGTAGAGTGAACAATGCTGGACAAAGTACTTCTACTTTTCAGCCCACTTTTCGACCCCCATACAAAAGTTGGCAAAGAGGAGCAGCCCAGGGAAAACCGTTCTGAGTCTGTTATTGATAGTCAGCAGAATTTCAATCATATAAAACAACCATTAATTCATTCTCAAGAGACAGATTTTCCTTTAGCCCATTCCCCTATTAATATCAGACAATTAGAGAAAGATTTGCAACTGTATGATAAATCAGAGGCCGTTTTTCTTTTAAATGGTTTTAAAACAGGGTTTTTATTACAATACAACGGCCCAAGAAAAGCAACCGAATCAAACAATTTATAATCTGCTAAATTACATCCTGACATAGTAAGAGAAAAAATTGAGAAGGAAGTGAATTCAAAAAGGGTAGAGGGGCCATTTTAATACCGTCCAATCTCAACTCTAAGAGTATCACCAATTGGACTTGTTTCAAAGAAATCTAGTGGTGAGTTTCGGCTTATCCATCATCTCTCTTACCCAGCTGGCGAGTCCCTTAATGACTTTATAGATCCCGCAGTTTGCTCAGTACAATATAGCAGTTTTGATCAGGCCGTTGAAATGATTCAGTCATTAGGAAAAAACTGTGAACTGTTTAAAATGGATATCAAAAATGCATTTCGCTTACTGCCAGTTTCTCCACATGATTTTGTATTACTTTGACAAATGCCTTCCATTTGGTTGCTCAATCAGCTGCAATTCGTTTAATAGATTTGCAGATTTTTTGGAATTTGTAGTCAAACAAAAGTCCAGTTCAAACAACCTTATGCACTATTTAGATGATTTTTTAGGAGGAGGCAAGCAAGATTCAGGGCATTGCAGGGAACTTATGTCAGTATTTGTATCTTGTTTGTCACAGTTAGGTGTACCATTAGCAGACGAAAAAACAGAAGGGCCAACAACAAAGCTTTGTTTTTTAGGGTTGTTGCTAGACTCCGAGAACATGATGGTGAGCATCCCAATGTCTAAAATCAAAGAGATTATTTTAAAACTCAATCTCCTATTGCAAAAGAGTCGCTGCACGCTTAAGGAAATGCAAAGTTTAATTGGCATGGTAAACTTTGCATGCAGAGCAATTTTGCCCGGAAGGCCATTTTGCAGAAGACTAATAAATGCAACATGCGGGTTAACAAAGGCACATCATCATCTCAGAATCACGAAAGGCATAAAAAATGATTTGCAGATGTGGAAAATGTTCTTTCAGCACTTCAACGGTATACATGTTTTTCATGACAGGTTTTGGAGCACGAATGAGGATGAACAGCTGTTTACTGATAGTGCCTCTGGAGAAGGGCTGGGTTTTGGAATATACTTTGCAGGCCAATGGGTTGCAGAAAGGTGGCCACAGACATGGCACACAAAAGGGTACACAAAGGATATAACAGTACTTGAACTTTTTCCAATTGTAGTTGTTTTATTTATCTGGGGAGACACATTGAAGAACAAGAAACTGAAGTTCAGGTGTGATAACTCCTCAGTGTGTCATATTTTAAATAAAATGTCATCAAAATCTGAGATGGTAATGGTTCTTTTAAGGAATCTGACCATCAAATGTTTACAGCAGAACATCGTGGTGAAGGCAGAGCATGTCAGTGGTGCAAACAACTGAATAACTGATGCTTTGTCTCGATTTCAGATACATCGCTTTCGGGAGCTAGCTCCCACAGCAGATCAGGAACCATACAAAATGCCAACCCAGCTTTGGAAAATATTCGAGACAGAGCTATTAACTTAATACAAGCTAGCCTTTCAGTCAACACAAAAGGGGCCTATCAAACAGCGTTGCGCAGCTTTAACAAGTTCATGCAAGATTATTCCATACCCTCAATTTGGCCAGTGCCAATAAAACATATCATACTTTACATAGCCTTTTGCTTCGAGAAAAACTATTCTCCATCCACCATCATGACATACATTTCTGGTCTCAGTTTCTTACACAAAAAAATGGATACCCTGACCCATCTGCCAATTTTGCGATACAAAAGATGCTAGAAGGTTGTAGACGTAGCAGAAAAGTGAAGGACTTGAGATCTCCCATTTCACTACAAACACTTAATAAAATAATTGGAGCATTAAAACACATCTGTTACACTAAATACGAAACAGTTCTCTTTGGGACAGTATTCTCATTTGCTTATTATGGCCTTTTCAGAGTAAGCGAACTTGTTCATACTAATCTGGACGATAGAGCCTTGAAAAAAAGGGATGTAATTTTAGAACATGGGGGGCAGGCCGTTCAAATTCATCTGAAGGTCACAAAAACAAATCAATTAGGTCACCCTACTTCAATCAGAATATCACTTAACAAGGAAAACAAGGACATGTTTAATTTTCTAACAGACTACATGTCATTTATTTCACCAAAGGCTCATTATTTCTTTTGCCATGCAGATCTTAAACCTTTGACAAGGTATCAATTTTGTTCAGTACTCTCTAAGGCGTGCAAACTCATTGTCCTTACTTCAAAAACAATTAAATCTCACAGCTTTCGCATTGGTAGAGCTACTGATCTGGCCATCCAAAATGTTCCTGACGATGTCATAAAGCAGATGGGAAGATGGGCATCCAATTCCTTTTCTCGCTATATAAGAATTTAATGCTCAATGATCTAATTATTACTATTTTTCAAATATTGCAGACACATGGGTCCTAGGTGACTCTCTTGTCAGATGGGCTGGGGTACAGTACCACGAGAGGGTTCGGCCGTCAGACATAGAATGGGAGGGGAATAGTGGCCTTAAGGCCGAAGACCTCCACTCAAAAATTCAACATGGACTCTTGTCAGGCAAGACACCTAAATCAATATTTGTGCATATTGGAGGCAATAATGTTACAAACACACACACATGTAAAATAATCCGATTACTCAAGAGGGAGTTACAGTACTTGATTGCCAATTTTGAACATGCATTGGTTGTTTGGACTTTTATCTTGCCAAGATTAACTTGGGGTGAAGAATCGGATCCCCAATACATTAAGAAAATGAATGACAAAAGAATGTCAATTAACAAAACTCTTTCGAAACTCATCTTGTCCTTTAAAAATGGCCGAGCCCTCAACATTAAGTCCATCGACACAAACACACATGGTTTCTTTTACAAAGATGGCATACATCTCTCTCAAGTTGGAAAAGAAATGTACATTCTTGCCATTTCAGACACAACAGAACAGCTTTTCAAATCATCAAACAAAAATATTTTGAAATGTGAGACACTTTAAATGTTGCAGCCTAATTTTGGGGGATAAATGGTTATATAAATATCCCCATTTGTTGTGGCGGAAAATTCGAGGCTGCTGGGAATCAGATGGTGTCACATATACAATTATTCAAATGCAAATGCATTTTGATAACTTTGGCAATCATTAAACTGGAGTTTGCTGCCTTTCATTTCAGAAGTTGTCTCAATTTATACAATGCATAAGTTGTAGAAATACAATTCTGTATGGATGGCAGCCTCTCCTGATCTAACACCAAATTGCTTCAGTGTCGCTCGGAACAGGCGGCCTGACGGCGGAGACTTTTACTATTAATAGATAAAGGAGACTTAACTTATTTTGGAGACTTATTTTGGAGATTCACTTTGGAGACTTATTTTGGAAACCTTAACTTATTTTGGAGACTTATTTTGGAGATTCACTTTGGAGACTTATTTTGGAAACTCATTTTGGAGACTTATTTAGTTTGGAGACTTTATATGGAGTATGATAAATTGAGGATATTGGATATGGAGGAGACAAATTGAGGATATTGGATATGGAGGAGACAAAATCAGCATAAGTTATTTTACCTTGAAATGGTTGAGCTAAACATGACATCATCTGGTTCCCGGGGCTTTGGGATTTTCCAAACAATTTCTTACTCCTAATGACAAGGTCTGACCTTGATATTCATAGGAGTATAGTTAAAACACTGTGGTCAAATAACTGCCATTCTTATTTTTCTGTTTTTTTATATTTTGTATAGGTAGTAATAAAATGTTATTGGAAAGGCGATTCTGCCTTTGTTTCTTAAAATAATACAGCTTATTGAATTTAAACAATAAGCTTAAATTATTTTAGAGCAAAGCTACATTGTCTAAGGGAAGCAACCTAGTTCTTTGGTTTATCCATTGTTTATAGCAGTAGCCTCCCCTAGCAAAAGCACATGTTTGAACAGGTACAGGAAGTAGCAAGTTGTCTCCCTTTTCTAATTCCAAGACAATTCTGAGAACAGATTATTTTTTCACGAATTTACCCGCCCGCCACACCCCAATAATCCTTATATCCTATGTAGGAAGCTAAATCCAACTTGTTAACTAAAAAGAAATTACAAAAAAAATAAATTAAACAGTGAAAGGAAAGTGCTTGAGTACATATATATACAAGTAAAGCTTTATGGCTATAAAATCCTGCCGCTGAGTTTTTCTTGTTACAGAAGCTGGCAATGTGGTGCTCACACACGCGGTATCCTGCAGATGTATATTCGATTTGGACAACACCGCCTTAAATATGACATTCAACGATCGTGACAAGTGAAAGCACCCCTTAGTGCCCTATGACAATGAACAATGTGGACTCTGGGAGCCCAGATAGCCAGCTGTGCTTGATGGACGTAACTGTGAAACAAAATTAAATGTGTTTTTTGTATCTAATGTCTTGCTATACATTTGAAAATATTCAGGAGTCGTTTCATGTCTTTGTTAGGTGCCACAGTGGGTTTTTAGCGGAAAATTCGAGGCTGCTGGGAATCAGATGGTGTCACATATACAATTATTCAAATGCAAATGCATTTTGATAACTTTGGCAATCATTAAACTGGAGTTTGCTGCCTTTCCTTTCAGAAGTTGTCTCAATTTATACAATGCATAAGTTGTAGAAATACAATTCTGTATGGATGGCAGCCTCTCCTGATTTAACACCAAATTGCTTCAGTGTCGCTCGGAACAGGCGGCCTGACGGCGGAGACTTTTACTATTAATAGATAAAGGAGACTTAACTTATTTTGGAGACTTATTTTGGAGTTTCACTTTGGAGACTTATTTTGGAAACCTTAACTTATTTTGGAGACTTATTTTGGAGATTCACTTTGGAGACTTATTTTGGAAACTCATTTTGGAGACTTATTTAGTTTGGAGACTTTATATGGAGTATGATAAATTGAGGATATTGGATATGGAGGAGACAAATTGAGGATATTGGATATGGAGGAGACAAAATCAGCATAAGTTATTTTACCTTGAAATGGTTGAGCTAAACATGACATCATCTGGTTCCCGGGGCTTTGGGATTTTCCAAACAATTTCTTACTCCTAATGACAAGGTCTGACCTTGATATTCATAGGAGTATAGCTAAAACACTGTGGTCAAATAACTGCCATTCTTATTTTTCTGTTTTCTTTATTTTGTATTGGTACTAATAAAATGTTATTGGAAAGGAGATTCTGCCTTTGTTTCTTAAAATAATACAAAAATTTTACCTTCAATATGTATGCATGAAAATTGTATAGTCTAACATTAAAATGGGTACAAAATATCATCTTCCTTGCAAACTCTGTAGCACACACAGCGAAATGAGCGCCATGTCATATAGGGATAATTTACTCGCGTTTGCCAATTCTTGTCCTTCTGTGCTGGGCACGTTTATGGCCTTTTGTACATATGTTACCGGAAGGTTATTTTTGTGGGTTCTATCGTGGACGAAAACTCAATTTTGCGGTGTGCTCCTTTCAATATTTATTTAATAAACTTCATAAATTACTTTATAATAAAAATGTTCCTGTAACATATTACCGTCCTCCGATTTTGATGTCGTCATCGGAATATGCTTATATCAAATTGAAAACAAAACTCGCGGAATAGTCATTGATAAATTATGAACGAGTGTATTCATCGAAGGAGGATAATGCACCTTTGGAGCGTCGAAAACGCTTACTCCGATCTTATATAAAACACAGGAAAATTTAGACGATAATTCATAATATTTTTATACTTATATCACACACATAATGTGTATATTTCAAAATCAGAAAACATACTGAAATAAACATCGTTCAATGCTAATTAAAATACATTCAACTTATTTTCGTGATTGACAGGAGATTATTAAACTGTGCGCATCCACGCTGGTGTTTTTTTAGCGCGCTTTGCTCTGCGCGGTAATAACCCTGGCTATCCCGGCTTCCGCTTATGTGGTGTAACATGCATCGACCTCTACGTACTGTTGGCTGACGACAAAACCGAATTCGAGGTATCCGATGGCTCGTGCGTGTATGAAGTTTCCGTTTCAGACGTTGAAGTGACGTCTAGCGGCAGTTGGCAGACGGGTAACAAATTGTTCCGGTGAACTGTTTTGACGATGCTTTTGTCACCCTCACGCTGGATACGGAATACCGGAATTAACGGGTCAGGTTGACCGACCACGATATACGCATGTTCGGTCCATATATCTGCGATTTTGTGTGCTCCTTTCAATTCGTAATTGCGTAGCACTGCTTGATTACCGTAATCACCCTGGCCGAGGTTATTTATGACAATATTTAAACTGCTTTTTCTGTTTTCTATATACTAAATTTCTCTATCGATTTTACGATTATAGCTATGTTCAATAATCGGGTGGATACTGTCAATTTTGCCCGGCGTTATGAACAAATATTTGATAAACAGATACAAAATATATGTTGTGAAACTTACCAAATTAGTCTTCCATAGTGGTAATAAAAGAGTGAACATTTGCGAGCACGGATTAGCCGCGATTCAAATCAGCATACGTGTATAGAAAATAGAGGAGTTCCGGCTCATAGAGTAAATCATTATACTTACTTGTTATGCAGATAGATCTGTTCATATTTTCATTTGTTAACTTCTTGTCAAGCACATAGTCCGTACTATGAAAATCTTGCTATTAGACATTATTAATGATACCAATCATCTATCATCATCCTTGAGTTAGTGGTAATTGTTATCCTCCTCCTCCTCCTCAACAACAACAGCAACAACAGCAACAACAACAGGACCACCATTAACTTCATTAATATAACACTTATCATTATCGTGATCACCATCATCGTGCATATCGATACAAAACGAACAAATATATATATCAATATGTAGTTGCATTACCCGCGTCATGCAAAAATTGATGTTATGCCATATGTTAACAGCGTAGCTCCAGACCAGCCTGCACATTGCGCATTCTGATCAGGACCTTTCCTGTACGCTAATAATATACGAAGAATTGAGAGAGACTTTTTATATCGGACAGCATAGCTTCTGACCTGACTTCGAAGGCCGGTTTTTGAGCTACGCTGAACGCATATGACATAAGACCCGTTTTCGCATGATATGGGTCATTTTAGCTTCTCTATTCATTGAATATGATAAGCTACTTGTGCACTTCTCACCCGTTTGCCGGCAATATGTGCAACAAATCCATATCTCTGTTCCTACGGCATGTATTTATTTTAATTGTCAAGCCACTTCCGGAACTTTATGTGAGGTCACCAACCAAAGATCATAACTCTGACCTACAAACTTTGCCTAGTAATGCCTTTTTGTACATTTCGTTATTTTGTATTATAATGCTGCTTAGCGCTTGTGTGCAACCAGTCCATATAACCCTATATTTTAGAGCCACGATTTAAAAATGTGGTAAGGGTCTTTTGACAGAGTAAAGCCACTTATATCATTAGACTAGTCAGATTTATGAGTGTGCAAGATGGACTTCAGTTCACGGTTACCTTCAGCACACAACACGTACAGAACATCTGCAAATTTTCAATTGAAATAAAATGCGGTGCCAAATAAACAAAGCCCATAACACTGACCTGAAATTAAACAGAATTATGGCCCCTTTTACGTAGACGATTCCTGGAAAAGTGTGTGTGCCAATACATTATATCTGCTAATGAAACACATATTCCATTGAAACTTGAGCCATATCGTCTGAGCCCATAACTAAATAATCTTCAATGTTTCAGAATGAATGTTTCATTTCCACAAAGAGTAAATCGTTCTTATGATAGTTCAAAGCAAAGCGGTGCTCCTGTATCAAAGCATTCAAAAATACCTGTTTGCACTATCAAAGTATAACACACGTCACATTTCGACACTGAAGCATGGGTGAGAAGGAGTTGGAGGGTACTGCGCATAGAACCAATGAAAACACTCTTTATTGCGATGTAAAAAACGTATTGAATTTACATTAACATTTCAAAAATTCAATATTCAATGGGTTAAACTGTAGCCTATATCATCATATGAACTATTGAAGGCCTTTTCTTTGAATCTACAGTCGCCGATGTTTTCAAAGTTGACCCTTTGATTAATGATTACCAGCTTATTGCAAAAAGGTGTCATAATAAACTTTGATTTAAACACTGTCCAAATCAGCATAAAACATTAATCTTCATTGAGAACTTTATGCCAGTAAAGAAACAGAAGAAAATGCATCCACCCTTATATCATGATTATTTTAAACTTTGAACAACTCAGTAATAACCGTGTTAATTTAAAACAAAGCCCTCGACTGTAGTTAAAATGAGAAAATTCCGTGCGAATACCGGCACATCGTTGCTGTAAACACGCTAAATACATTAAAGTCCGTACAGTCAGTATTTTTCGAAAAATAATATGCTAACATCCAACGACCCCCCAAAAATGACAATAAATAATGAATAACTGTTATCAATTGCGTATGTTATTAGTTTATTCTTAAAGTTTCCGTAATATATTAAAATATTATTTTTAATCACCAACAAAAACAACCGGTTAAGGAAGAATTACGGTAACGAATCATCCCCGGAAACCCCATATGATGTGAAAAGTTGGACGTGCTTTGAAAAGGTTCCGATACATTTTGCTGAATTTTGGTAGGGTAAGTAAATCCAGTTCTATAATTGTTTAAAGGCATTTTTGAATTAAAATATATTTTGGTTTATGCCAAGGAGGTATTATCATGTATGTTAATAAAATCCTGGTCATTATTATTCAGGATTTATTCAAATATGGCCTTTTGAAGACGACGATGCATAGATTTGTCCCCTATTTAGCACTTTATTTACAAATTTCTTTAAAGGTATGCCAGCGAAAAAGTTTTTGCACCGAAAATGATATCAACCAATGTCCCCGAGTAACATATCCGCCAGGGTTTCTTAAAAAAAAATCGTATTGGTGGAGAAATTCGACTTTACATTCAACTGTACATTCAACATGTTGCAGTGCCAAAGATGTCAAGATATGACAGGAGTGCAGTTCATTTATAAACTTAAAAGCTCACTATTACAGCTGATTTATGCGTTTTGCATGCTTGTTCCTTGCACTGAGACGTTTCATACTTACTATTTGGTTACTGTTTGAAATAATTGTGGAGTAAATGATACTCTTACGTAGAAAACAAACACATAATGTCCTGAACACTTGCACTGGACTCCCTAAATTGTTCAGTCCCCATTGATTGTCATAGATAATACACCTTATGAAAGTTTATACAGTCTGACATTATTTAGGGACTCCAGCGCTAGATTTACTCATGAAAGGTAAACGCTGAACATTTTCGGGATAACAAATGATTAAATATAAATATATAATAAATATTAATTAATAAATATGGTTGTATCCTTGCCAAATTCTTACGCATGAAAGCTGATCATGTATAAATTTTCGAGATGTTTGAGAGGTAAATTATGGGGTTATTCATTTGATGTTTCTTGATCTTTTTTAACCCCACAAGTATATTTTAAACCCCGTAAGAGCGTTTTCTTTACGGAATGAACCTTATTGTGTCAAGTTGTACAGAAAATCGGACAAAAATAACCCCCTTCTGTAGGTCTGGTATGTACGAACAGACAGACAGACGCTGACAGAGACAGGCACAGAGGAGAGAAGCAGAGTGAGAGAGATTCAAGACATGTTTGCGCTAGCCGTTAGTTAATACTTATAGGTTATTAGACGTTTCACTGTACAATACGGAGATATATTTGGACGAGCATACAGTTTGACGTCAGGTTGGACGAGCCGTTAGGCGAGTCCAATATGACTTCAAACTGTGTGCGAGCCCGAATATATCCCGTATTGTACAGTTTAAACGTCTAATAAGCTTTTTATTCTATATCCCTTTCTTTAGCTCTTTGTTTCATTTTAATTTTGATTTTAAAATGCTTTAATTGCATCTATGCTATTTTCAAGACAAGCGCCCGTGTGAGTCGATTATAGTACATTCGGATACCTTTTCTTGGTAACGGCTTTTATCGTTATAAAACAATTGCTTAGTGCACTTGTACTCAACTGTCCAATCAATCTCCATGCAGAGTTGTCGTTCCTTGCTCTCACATACAACCTCTGCCATCACAAGAAAATCCTACCAGATTCGGTAGGACGTTAATTTTTTTTATAAGTATTCTATTATGAAAAGTAGTATCATTCTCTTTTAGATTTTCAACATATTGAAATAGTTTAGGTTCAGAATAAAAAAATAAATTACCTAAATTAAAAAAGTACAAATAACGACGGGACATTTTTTCGACTTGGTAAACATGGCGTTCACTTCTGAAATAACGAGAGCTTTTATTGAATTTTGTCCATCTTTTCAGCCTAAAGCGAAACAGTTTGAATGTTTGGAACATTTTTAGCAGGGAGAGACATTATTGCTAACCTTCCTGTAGGTTATGGAAAGAGTTTGGTGTATCAGATAATTCCAAAGTTGTTGTCAATTGTGAAAAAAGATGAACCACAAGCGACGATATTAGTCATCTCTCCATTAACAATCATTCAAAATGAGTAGATTGAAACTCTGAAAAAGTATGATGTAAAGGCCTGTAGGCTTTCTTACCATGAATGTGATGGAGAAGTAGAGGTAACGTAAATATCTCACAGCTTTAAGTATTACACCTATAGCTACCATGCATTATCATTATTAGAAATATTATGAAGACTTCTTACCAGGAGACTTTGCATGCCTTTTTGTGACTATTTTATTCCCATATTTTCAAAAAAAATAAATATATATGTACCTTTTTTTGTGACAATTAAACATCTCTTTATGTATGGAATGTATGTATCCCGGAAAAGTAACCTTTTGGAAAAACCCACTAATCTTTTGGTACAAATAAATCTGACCCATTTATAGTACTTTCAAAATCACACACGGTATCAACAGTTATAAGTTAAATCAAGTTATCATTAGATATAATGGACTAGCGTTGTTTTTACTGGTATGATAAGTCTGTTTTTTTTACAATGATCTTAACATTCATATTAATTTTTATTTGGGGAATTTAACACTTTTTAGTAGATCCAGCAATAATTGTTAATAAGTATGTGTAACACTTACTAGACTAAATTCATTGTATGACGTATTTCAAATTTATTTTTAATACTGCTGGAATAAATGATATTTTAGAATAAATGATAGATATTTATATAACATATAAATGCTTTGCTGTACTGATAAAATGCCATTGTAATTGTATTTATAGTCAGTATAAATACCATATTATTATTATTCAAGAAATATAATATATATATATAATATTCGATAATTATACCAGTGAAAGTAGTACCATATTACTTCCACTCTGACTTAACCAAGAGTGAAAGAAGAGTTATTATGCACATCATATAACTTGTAAGTTAGCAACTATTGGCATTATTATTTACAGCTGATGGAGAAAGATATGATCCAGAATATTGCAGAAGGGGAATTCGCAATTGTGTTTGCTCATCCTGAAGCACTTCTTAACACAGTCAGTGGAAAAGACTTGCTGAGCAAAAGACATTTCATTGATCTTGTAAACGGGGTAGTGATAGATGAATGTCAAATTGTAAAAGAATGGTAAGTAACTAAGTAAATTTCAAGATTTTATTAACAGCATTTTTAGAAGGCCAATTGCCCATGTGGACAGATTTTAGTACATGCAATATGATAATAACATTAATAGACATATATACATTATTATAACAAGCACTTGAAATTATGATTAAGCGAGGTTACACAACGTTTGAAAATAATAATAACATAAGTAGTACAAGCAGTGTGCGAAATTCCAATTTTAAAGTAATATCCCAAATTCTTGTACACCTGTATAGAAAAGTTAAATTTCTTACTAGCCCGACTATATACATTTTTTTTTAAATTCCCACTACCCCGAATGGATTTTCACTAGCCAAAACCCTTCAGGCTAGTGCGAATTTCGCACACTGAGTAGATGTATCAATAAATAATTTACACCAGGAAATACATATTGACCGTAATTATATTTAAGAGGAGTACTCATACTTATCAGTACATAAATTAATGCATTTATTTTAACATACATTTACTCTTTAAACTAAATCTTATGAGGCGTAAACAAGAACTCACACAAAAATCCTGTTTATACAGAATAACATGTATTCACACACAAAATCAAAAACAGCAGTAAGTGTAGTAGGGACTATGGGCCCCATAGAACAGTCAAGACATATAGCCTCTTAATTTCATATACAATTTATTAGCCTTTGTAGTTCAATGTAAGAACACTTCCCCTGCTTTGTGGGAAGAAATCTGGGTTCAACTCCCAGCAAAGACCATAATTTACACATGTGTTATTTGGAGGATAAAATGCTTTTGCAGGGCATTTGTTTTACATAAGTATATTTTGATCATTAATTTATTGATCATTACTTCCAAGAATGATTCTTATTGGTATTTTTCCCCTTTCATTATTTATGCACAAAGACAATTTCAAGAGCTAAATATTAACCGTTGTGATGTAGGTATGTTTAATTTTATGTGTACACCATTTTATATGGATTCAGTCAACTTCATGTACAATGTTTTGTGCTTGAGCAGTGAGTGCTTGTACAAGTTAATGATCACAGAAGAAGTAGACTACTAAAATTTCTAGATTGCCATTAAAAATGGAAACTTCACTGATGCATTTAGGTTTGTTTTAGTCTTTGCTTTATCTTCACTTAATACATGTATATAAAATTATGTTATTCATATTTTCTGTTTATAATCTTCAAAGCACCCTAGACTGTTATTCTAAAGAGTTTGTTATAAAAAGTTGAAAAATATTGATGGAATAAAATGAATGCTACATGTACTGGCACAAGTGTTGATAATAGCGATGTTTATCTTGCTCAGCTACAACATCAGAAATGATTTCCAATATTTTCTGTCATGTGCCTGTGACCTGGTCGCCTAGATTAAAGACTTGCTGTGGTTTTTCTATGCAATAGAAATGATTTATTTTCTATTTCAATAAATACTGATATTTATGATTCTAAAAACGTAAAAGAGAACTCAAGTATAGTTATAATATTGCGACTTTTGTTGTTAAAATCTTCTTTCATTATTAGGGGAAAGGAATTCAGGACAGCCTTTCAAAAACTGAAGACTCTTCCTGCGGTGTTTAATGATGTCCCATTTATGGCATTAAGTGGGACATTAACAACCAGTCTGATGAAGGAGCTGCCAAACATATTGGGTCTCAACAACCCCGTTAAAGTCCAAGAAAGCCCTGACCGTAGGAATATATTTCTGAAAAAAATTCACAAGTCGAAATCTGGTGACACTTATGAAATTTATGAATCAATTTTCAAAACAGAGTGTGATGACCTTAAGAAGGACCCCTACAATTATCCTGTTACACTCCTGTTCATGCCTTTGTACTATATAAGCCAGGCAGCAGCATATCTTAAGCATTTGTTTGGAGATGGTGATATTACAACGTCTTGCTATGCAGTGTTGTTTTCCAGACAATACAAAGTTAGTCTTAAAACAACAGTTGAGGAGCTACAAATGAAAAATCCCCGAATAAGACTGATTCTAACATCATCGGTTGCTGGCATGGGGTTTGATCCCCCAAGTGTGAAGAGGATAATTCATGCAAGACCACCTCGTAACCTGTCTCAGTACCTCCAGGAGATAGGGAGAGCAGGTCGAAGAGGACAAAACAGTTCTGCAATTCTTCATTACAACGAAAGAGACATTGCCAAAAATATTCCTGGAATTCAAGAAGACATAGTGCAGTATTGCAATAATGAGGAAACATGCCCCAAGGAATTGTTGTTAAAACCATTTGGATTTTCAAAATCTCCAGGAATTGCAAATGAAAATTGTTGTTCATTTTGCCTGAATGAAGACCTTTCAAAATTGGACAAAGCTGGAGCATTTGATAATAATGTTTGAATTGTAATAACAATTTCATTTTTTATGTGCCCGATACAACAGGTTGGTGTTTGGTTTGCAATTTAACAGGTCATTTCAGTGTTAATAAATAAAATGTGTGCTATATTTTTAAATCCATTTTTAAACCATTAAATACACACACAAGACAAATCAAACCATAGACAACTTGACTCTAAAAATGTTTATTTCTGTACATTTTTATCAGTATTGTAATTGCAATCCACTTTTGTTTTATTCTGAAAAACATTACACCCAATTCTATTCAAGCAGCTTGTATTGTATCACTAATCTGTATTGCTGTTCAATTATGTCTGTTTATATCTCACAGTGGAGAAACAATCTACTGATCTCAAAATTGTGAAGTCTACATTAATACATTTTAAAATGAACATCTGACATAAATCTAAATTGTATTTAAGTATGTCAAACTTGAAAATCATGCCACATCGTCTACTGAATGTCATGAAACTGGCATGTTTTATACATTTTTACTTTTTTTCCATTTTTGTGCTTATGTAGGTGACAATAACATACATCAACTATTTAAATATTAAGACAACCTCTCTGGTAAAAATGTTTTTACCAAATTTTCCAAATTGATACCATCAAACCAATGTCGTCTTCTGAATGTAAAAAAAGTGTAACTGACATTTTGTAACAGCAGAAGCAAAAGACTGTTTTATTAAAATAATAAACTTTTATCAGTTTTCCAATTTCTGATAAGTATTATAAATTAATTTTAAAAACAAAACATCCAAATTGAGATGTATTTTGGCAAACAATAAATAATTAATAAAGAAGCATTTACCATAATTTTAACGCTGAGATATTTTAAATGCAAAAAAGTGCTCTTTATGTATTTTGGAAAATATGTACTCCTGAACAATTTACAAAATGCCAGTTACACTAGTTATAACATCGGGTGCAACTGGAATCAGGGCTCTCCATGCCAAAGAACTCCATCAGCTGCTCCTTCACCATCTGTTTACCTGCCAGCGACAGGAAATCGTGATGCGCTTTAAAGGCGCCCTTAACCTTTCCATTTACATCGCTCCTTTGCAACTTGCCCTTGTAATGGTATAGGGTTCCAGTTTGTCTCAGATTTTTGGAACTGAACAGCTCTTTAAAGCATTTCTAAAAAACAACAACATGACAATGTTATATATTTTATACTTGTATTACTATTCGAAAATTGTATGAAAGTATTCCACATATGAAAAAAATCTATTAAAATGCTTTGAACCTTTACTGCAGAAAGCATTTTTCTAGTATAAACTAGCAGTTAAAAAAAAACAAACTATCCTCCACAAATAGTATGGCCCACTTGTGTAAGTGTTGGATATCATAGACTTTTTAAAAGCCATACATTTGATGATTTTTTTTTTAAATTCTGGACTTGTGAATAAAAACAACCAAACAATAAAATTAAGAAAAAAGGGTGCACAACTTTGGCAATATTTAAAGAGTTTAGTGCCCTTATAGAATGTGTTCTCCTTTTATTTTCAAACATGTACACCAACTATTTCGGACAGGTTCTGAGAAACAAATGACCACGATTGCTCTATATATATATATATATTAACAGCGTGGTTCAAATTATGTATTTATGCAAATTCTGACCACAAAAATAGCTATTAACAGGACTTATTTTATATCTTTTCACAACAATCTGAATATTTAATTACATAATATGCCTATGGATAAACATTTGTTTTGCCATT
This sequence comes from Dreissena polymorpha, assembly GCF_020536995.1. Classification (NCBI taxonomy): domain Eukaryota; kingdom Metazoa; phylum Mollusca; class Bivalvia; order Myida; family Dreissenidae; genus Dreissena; species Dreissena polymorpha. Next base: position 60,888,049 of record NC_068362.1, read on the forward strand.
TGGAACCTGACCCAAAAATGGGGATTTTATCCATTATTGTTTTACCTGTTATTGAAAGCATTTGATTTTGTATAATATTCAAAATCATTAATATCTGCTGCATAAATCCATTAGCATTCTTAGGTTTTAAGATGAAAATAAAATGATATAATGAACACTTTAATTCATAAAGTGGCTTCTTAATTAGTTTCACTTACTGTTAATATATGGATCATTTCTACAATTGACTACTGGCAGGCACTAACACTATTCAACCGCATGGGGTTGACAATGTCGACATCATCCAAACTGCGCCTTCTGGATGAAGCTGGTGAAATGCTGGAAGACAACATCGCCAGAAGTCTAAGAAAAAACCCACTTGTCAAAATTACCCAACACATGTTTTGCTAAGGCTAAAAAATTAACAGTGTTTTTTTTAGAATATGTTTCAGTTTTCACTTAAGGATGCCTTAGCAATCACAGTTATGCATGGAATGCAACTCTTAAAACAATTTTGAAAGATCTTAATTTAAGGAAGTTGACTCACTCAACATTCCTTCGAAGTTAAAGCACGGTTTGGCTAGCAGTTTAGGCGCTTGTGTTGACATGAAAATGTTGACACATGGTGATCAATGACCTAAAAAAATTGGTCAAAACAGCTCACCATGAGCACTTTGTCCTCAGGTAAGCTAAACAATTTGACAGCAACAAGGTTGATAAGTACCTCCAAGAAGTCCTGCTTGATGTGCCAGAGCTCTATTATAAAAGGGTGGAGATCTTCAAACCGCTTTTCTGGTGAGGTAGCTAAGGAACGAAGGTGTTTTGCTTCCTCTAGACTCACACGAGTTAGTTGATCACCACCAACAGGGACTTTATAGTACCGAAGAAGGTCAGTGGAGCCTGTTTAAAGGAAAGTTTGTGATGCTTGACCCTGAAGTAAATTTTTGTTTACATGCAAATAGTTTTTTATTTATCATTAAAATGTTAATTGAAATTTAGTTTGTAGCATTTCAACTGCTACTTACTGATGCAAACCTGATTAACACACACAAATGAATATAATAAATTATAAAATAATGTGCTGAATATATTAATGTTCTGTCATTTACTAGTATACTGACGTTGGCAGTAAATAAGAATCTATCAAAGTGGGTATAATACCTGTATCCTGTCTGTAAAACGTGCAGTAACTGGAAGGTCAAACAGAAACAATATCAAACTTGAACAATAACATCAAACTGTAAGATTTATGTGCACAGTTGTATCTGATGTGGCAAGATTTATCATTGTACATATCTTTGATTTATGGGAATGCTCTATGCATCAGTTGCATGAAATGTATGCATAAATAATAAATTGCCTTTCAATTCATTATAAACTGCAGATGACTTAAAAACAACTAAGCTTAAGCAAGGCAAAAAAGGTTACATCATGCCACAAAAAACACAACTACCTGCATGATAGTAATAACAACACGAAAATAATAACAAATAGCAACATGCATGCCGAGAACAAACTATATATTGAATAAATAGAAAGTACGAGGGTCAAAGATAATCTAAATGAATTAATATTCATGAATATATTTTGCATGTTCAGTAATGCTTAAAGATTTTTTTGGAAAAAAATAAGTTTGTTTCATAATCAGCATCTTACATTTGCATAGAGATTTTTATTTGACAATACTTCACTGTATTAACTGCTTAATGTGCTATGTCTTCTGAATAAGTATTAAACAAATAAATAGATTGACAAACTTACTAATTGGCTACTGGTAAATGACTTAGCAATGCATGGTCTACATACACAAACCCATTCTAATCTTTATAGACTCCAATGGTACTTGTGCGTCTAGAAAAGTCTTACGTGTTTGATGGTTTTCGATTCACTGTATCTTTCTTCCCTTAAAATTTGGAATCATTAGTGATATTATAGGCATTTTTCACTGTTGAATAAAATTGTGTCATTGTGTCGTATGAACAAATCTGCATGAATACTACATTATAGGCATTTGTCACTGTTGAATAAAATTGTGTCTTTGTGTCGTATGATCAAATCTGCATGTAAACTACATTTGGACTCAAATCGTACATCAAATCATTTCTGTCTTCAGTTGTCAAAACACCTATATACTGTTTGATTCCAATAATGTCGCTTTAATGGAATTACCATTTGTATTCATTTGCTTCTTAATATTAAATCACGTAAACTTGTTTTATTAGTAGCACAGCCCGATTAATATTTTTATTTAGTACTGCCCTTGGAATTTGTTCACGTCATTATGTCATTATGGATTTTTGTGACGTCATACGACCGACTTTCCCAGTTGTAATCTACATGCATAGGTCATTGGGTTTATAACGTTCAATTTTATTTATATTTTCTCTCTGATAGGCGTTTCTTGTTTGATTTAATTATTTTTAATTTGTTTAGCAGTCACATAAACAACCAAGCTATGTAATATGGAATTTTTACACCCATTATTGCTGCTTCTTCCTGTATTTGCGCGATGATTATCTGAGATATTAACTCTATGATTCTACATTCTCAAATCTTTTCTATAAAGAAGGAATGTAGTTGACAATTGTTAATAGTTTTATTTGATCGTTCGTCAAAAAGTTGTAATTCTGTTACTCTTGTATCTTCAATGCAATTGAGTAATTAAATAGTAATTAAATTGAATGCGTTTTAATTCCCTTTTATTATTGTTTAATTTGAGTTACAATGCTATGACGTTAAATTTTATTTACACTTGAATGTATTATGAATATTGCTGGGCCAAGTGTGAGGTTGAGCGCTCTATAACCAGGTTTAAACCCCCAATGCTTTGCATTGACCGTTCCAAGGCGGTGACCCCAGCTTTATTCATATTTTGTGTTTATGTTGGTTTGTATTGTGCTGTATTGTGCTGTTTTGTACTGTTTGGGCAATCGGTCACTTGCCTTAAATAAAGGACCAACTAATTGTTTTTAATGAAAATTCAATACTGCTCCAGCAGCTGGAGTTTCACTTCTTTATATTATAATAGTCCTGTTTACTTTCCAGTATTTGGAAATTATTATCTTTATGTATTAAATAATTTATAATTTATTGACAACAAAAGTACATTTTGCACAAGCACATTTGGTAAACACCAGGAATTATGTTCAGTCTTAGTGTATTGATTAGAATGGGCAGATATGAATGCAGAACAAAAATTCCAAATTTATAACAGAAAGCAAACATATTTACATGCAACATAACATATACATACCAAATACCTTCATGTAAACATCACAAAGGACCTGTTGATACTGGTCCAATATATCTATACAATCCTCATGCTTGGCCTCATTCTTAAGGATGATTGGTAGCTGAAAAACTTCAGATTTTTGCCTCATCTCAGCTTGGTAAGGATGATAGATGTGGGCTGGGAGCACTTTTTGAACCCAGGAGAAGTCTTTAAACTCAGCCAGTATTCTTCCTGGAGTAAAACAACATAATAAACAATAAATACAGTAGTCACAACTATTTTCTATACATAACCATTCTTGCTATTTTGTATTACTTGTTTTTCTAGCATTCTTCAGTGTACTACTTTAATGATTATACAGTAATAACAACAGATTTAAAGGGATCTTTTCACGCTTTGGTAAATTGACAAAATTGAAAAAAGTTGTTTAAGATTCGTAAGTTTTCGTTTTAGTTATGATATTTGTGAGGAAACAGTAATACTGAACATTAACCATGCTCTAATATAGCCATTATATGCATCTTTTGACGATTTTAAAACCTAAAAATTATAAAGCGTTGCAACGCGAAACGATTGAATAATTTGGAGAGTTCTGTTTTTGTCGTTAAATTTTGTGAAACTACGAAGATTGCTTATATAAGGTATAAAATACGTCACGAATGTGTACTCGGCGGAATAGCTCAGTAGGCTAAAGCGTTTTTACTCCAGGACTCTGGCAGGACTCCAGGGGTCACTGGTTCGAAACCTGCTCCGGGCAATGTTCTTTTCCTTTTTTTATTTTTTTTCTTGATTTTTTACTGGAGCTTTTACGATCCAATGTTTACATTTATCAATATAAAGCATTTAATGAATAAGTTTAAAAAATGCCAAAAACTGTGAAAAGGCCCCTTTAAGGAAAAACATGCTTAACAGCAGAAATTTTTTACATGTTATGATATCCGGGGTTTCCGTTAACTTTTGAAATCTGGAAGTCTCTGTATTTTCCACTTTGAAGTGTTGGATTTGGGAAGTTTTGAGACTTCCTGGGATGCAATTTTGAAAGTTTTTATGAACAAAACTGGGAGTAAATTACTTCCAAACTTCCTTTTACAAAAGCCCAGTCTACTCAATATAAAGACTATATGTTTTAAGAGTATTTGATAAAATTATAGTGCCAGTACAAGAATTGTTTAGCTGATAGATAGATAGATTCATGCTCAACCATAGACAATAAATGAAAAAACACTTCACACGTCAAACAATACCAGCACTCAAATAATTTGAATTTTACCTAACAATACACAGTAGGTGTTTGTCAAAGTGTCTCTGTGGTGACCATTGGGAAAGAACTTCTCTGGAGAAAGTGTTTCAAGTGATGGCATGGTGAAACTAGTGCTGAACGATCCTAGTTGTGCAATCTGAAATACAAATGGACATACACCTGTTTTTGATTTACAACATTTTTGAACACCTTTAAATTGAGTGTTTTTTTCCGTATAGATTTAATTTGCTGTGTTTGGCACCTAGTATTAAGTGAATCAGAATCATGATATTGTTTTTAGAAAGAATACCTGTTGTATACATTCATTCATTTTAACTTATGAACAATGTTCTCCTGTACACATGTTTAATAGAGTGGAAAGCTTCTGATACCATCAATGTGAACAAAAATGCATTACTACTATTTACTCAGTGTATTGTAAACATATCATAATATCAACAGTTTAGTGATGCTATTGTTAACTGCGCTTATTAAGCTAGACGAGAAGGGGTGTTATTTTAACCATTAGCTCAAACATTACCTACCCTGCTGAAGATGATATTTGAGGCAAACGTGTGGAGGTCCTTGTTGTGTCTGTCCAGTGAATGATGTCCTGTTCTGACATAGATGTCCAAATTGTCACCCGTAATTTTGATAAGTGGGTTTTTTCTTAGACTTCTGGCGATGTTGTCTTCCAGCATTTCACCAGCTTCATCCAGTAGGCGCAGTTTGGATGATGTCGACATTGTCAGCCCCATGCGGTTGAATAGTGTTAGTGCCTGCCAGTAGTCAATTGTAGAAATGATCCATATATTAACAGTAAGTGAAACTAATTAGAAGAAGCCACTTTATGAATTAAAGTGTTCATTATATCATTTTATTTTCATCTTAAAACCTAAGAATGCTAATGGATTTATGCAGCAGATATTAATGATTTTGAATATAATACAAAATCAAATGCTTTCAATAACAGGTTAAACAATAATGGATAAGTCCCCATTTTTGGGTCAGGTTCCAAATGGCAAAACATATGTTTATCCATAGGCATATTATGTAATTAAATATTCAGATTGTTGTGAAAAGATATAAAATAATACCTGTTAATAGCTATTTTTGTGGTCAGAATTTGCATAAATACATAATTTGAACCACGCTGTTAAAATACTTACGATAAATTTAGTTTAATTCCCAACCTCAATGATCATATTCTTACACACAGTTGTAAAAACCAAACTAGGGCCATCTTTTCCTTTATTTTTTTAGCTATGATGAGGCCCCATATATAAATATCCCCCATTTTTTATTTCTTTAAATTAGTTTTCTGTCTACAGCTCGTTTAACCCCAACATAACTCCCTGTCTTTAGAAAATGTGCTTGTGCCAACTCTAGAGCTTACCGAGTCATCCAAGTGCCCTTTGATGGATACAACTGTTGTGAGTCTGTGCCACGCTGACAACTTTTCATTCCTGGCATTCATGAGGATGGCATAGGCAGCAACAATTGGGGCAATCTTATTGGGGGATGGGTTTTCCCCAGCTATTGCCATTGTGCAGAACAGGTCAAGGACGAACGAAAGGCTAAAAATCAACAACAAGGCATGATGCATGTCACTTAAATATTGTGATTTATTGTGAATAAGACCTGCCAACAGAAAGGAATACTGACAATTTCTTTTGCTCTTATTTAAACAAAACGTGTTAAACGAAAAAAGAAACAGAACGCAATACTAAATACATCCACTTCTGACAGAGAAATATAATGAAAAAGTCTTTTATATTCTGTATTCATCACACAAAAGTGAAAATGATGATTCAATAAGATAAAGTGGAAAAGCTTTCGTTCTAATCATAAACTCACACAAAAAACAAACATGTATATAGTAATGTATACAACATATTATGGAGAATTTTTACAATATAGAAGAAGAAAACCTTTCAAATCTTTTAAGATGCATAGTCATGATTGGTAGAATTTACACTTTATTTAAGGTATAATTTAAATGTTAATGTTTAAGTAATGCCTACAGAATCCACTTTGATGAATGAAAATTTCCTAAACAGAAGTAGGGTTATAAGTTAAGAAGAACAGCTAGTGCGCTTGCACATTCAGGTGTACTGTATTTTCATGTTCTTTTCATTCATAAAACATTTATTACTACTAGAGTTGTATGCACCTGCTAGGATCAATTTTTATAGTTTCACATTTTTTTTATAGATTGCTTATTAATGTATGGTAACATTTAAGTCTTTACCTTTCTGATATTTCCTGTAATATTTCTGGAATAATGTTTTCCCCATTCTGCATCAACTGTGAGACACTTTTCTTTTTCAGAAGAATGCTGTTAAATGCAGCATTTCTAGAGGACAATCGTGCGCAGACGTTGTTGATTTGTTCCAAGAATCTTGCTTGAACTCGATTGGATAATGTCTAAAATAGACCGAAAGGTTACTGGTATATTAAATAACATAGTTGCTGTCTATTTACAGAAAATCGTTTATTGTGGAAAAGGGAAATTATCTGTTTAATTTCATAGCTGTTCCTTATAAGAATATGTACAATTTATTAGGGATTATTCTACATTCTCTTAGAGGAATAAACACCAGTTCAAATAATTTGTAAACAATATAATTATCCCGCTGCTATTTTAAGCCCATGTTTTAATTCTACCATGATTTTAAAAATGTGACACAAATCCACATGGTGACTTTGAAACCAACAAAATAAAATAATGCCTAATACAAGATATCTGAAAGTATTTGTATTTATTTTCATGTTACTAACATGTTTGAACTTTGATGACAGCATAATTGGATAAGTAGCTTTGAATAAATGTGATGAGTGGTGGATACAAATTAAGACTTTCATGCTGTGGAATGAACCTTAAGCCTCACATGATAAAGTTCATCTCTATCTAACACTCATCTTATATTCAATACAGTTCCTGATTTAAATTTTTTATCAACACTTCCAATATGCAGATTTAAGTTGATAAAATGGTACAAATTATAAATGAAGAAGCAAATTATTATCAGTAATTGTTTGTTCAAACCTTGTTATTGGCGACAATATCAACTATTTCATCCACTATTTCAGTGCTCCCACTTGTCTCACACAAATGCCGCTTGATTATGTCCATGGCAGTGATTGTAGGGATGGCATGAATGTCATGTGGTTTCATATCTGTGTTTGAAGCCCTGGTGTAGTCATGATCTGACCCAACGGCTGTGGCCGTATAGTCATGATCTTTTATGAGCAAAGAATGACCTACAACAACTTCAACCTCTGAAGTCTCCTTGGAAGGACCTGGTATGGCCATGTCACCAAGTGAACGCCTTGCAGGTTTTTTACTAGCAGTAGGAGCATGTTTATAACGCTTCACAGTTGCAGATAATTTTGGGGTTATGGGCGAGACTGTGCCACGCTTAAATCGAGTTGAGTCTGTTATTTGAATGCCATCACTCAAAGCCAGGTCCAGTTTTCTTACAATTTCTTGAGCAGATTGAATTTTGGCGTCACACCCTCTACAAACTCCTAATTCAATTTGTGCCTCTTGATTTGCAGATACAAAATCCTTAAATGGACGATTTAATAAATAAGAGATTGCTTCATTATAATTTGATTCTTTTTTTCCAGTCAAACTAAAAACTCTTTTGTTTTCACATAGGAAACAATTCTCCGGCACTTTTTTCTTCGGCGTACACATGGTTATCTATAATTTCTACGTCGTCTGCCTGGATTTCGATGAGACATAACATATTTTAACATAGTTCTAAACTTACTTTATTAGCGGGCGCACTCGACTTTATTCTGTCCACTAGTTATCAATTAATAGTTTACAGTTATAACTAACTTAGTTACAAGCAATTTCTAAGCCTTAAGGAACAGAAATAAAGAAACACTTTATATTGTTTACAAGTGTATACTGTAAGGCGCCATTATTGATCGTATCACGTGGCTCGGCTATCATCACGTGGTTGCTTATGATGGCAGGGATTTGATCCAGCTAGGCTGGTTCCCGTCAAATCACTGCGCGGAGGTTGATATTATTATTAACTGAAAGGACCAAAGTACCAAAAGAAAAATAAACAGAAGTAAAATAAAACGATGTGAGGTAAAAATCGCCACACCTATACAGTTATTGATACTGTAGGGTTTGTATGCATGTATTGGCCAATGAAAACACAACATGGCAATACATTAGCTCAGAAGTTATAATGCGTTTCCGTTTATAATGAACTCTTGTTGTTTGGACCCTGACATCTGTGTTATATTTGAGTTACAGTGCACATTATTTCATATGCTTTAATAGGTGAAATATATCTGTTATTGTCAAAATATTTTTACTCCTTTTAAAACGCATTACTTATTCTAACATTTATAATTGATAATAATTACATGTATTTTATGGGGGTGTTTCTATTCTTTATTTGCATAATGTTTAAGTGTATGATCGTAATTTTACATTATTTAATATGACTACATACTGCAAGTATTAAGCTGACAGAAGCTGTCAATTTAGCGACGTAATTGGTACGCACACAACTCACCTAGGATACTCGGGTTCAATCCCTGTTCCCAGTACATGTGAGTTTAGTTTGTGGTCATGACACTGGACACGTGGGGTTTTCTCAGGGTACTCCAGTTCCCCCCAGAGCATACATATAAGAACTTACCAAAATTGAATATCTTCCCATATAAACGGCTGGAAATTGCAGCTATAATTCTAACTTTGTTTGAGGTTTTGTGGGTCTAATAGGCAAATTATACAGGAGTGCTGGGACACACTCCAGGCCCTCACATATTGCAGCCATAGACCTTATTCACTTAGAAATACACACATACACACACATTTAGTTGACCAAATAGCAATCTGGTTTGCACAGTGATTGATAGAAGGGGACACACACTAAGCTGAGGGTAAGCCTTCTCATCGGTTTTGCAAGGTAGTTTGGTTGGTCTCAATGATTAACTGCAGAAGATATACATATGATTTAGTGAAATGTTTTAAATCCTGACATATTGTATCGCATTTTCGTGAATGACTCTCTAACTTCAGAATTAATAATAAAACTATAATTGAATAAAATTGAGTGTTAAATGAGCAACAGCTTTTTTTCCTTTCAGTGAAAAGTTAACATGGGGGGTATTTTGTCAAAAGGGCACTTTCTAGCACCCGGGCGTATCTGGAATGCTCCCTGTTGCATATTAATTTATATGTTATTAAAAACTGTTATAATATATTATTCCAATTAGTATAAAACCATGCATTCAAATAAAATGTCTACAATGAGGAATGAATAAATTACAATGTAATAAGAGATTTATAAATTATCATATGTCAAAAAAATATTATAAAAGGGCAGGGCGGGGCCTCGGAAGATCAGGGCGGGGCTTTGGCCTACCTGGAGCACTGCTCAAGATGCAACTTGCGTAAATAAAATTTAAGCATACATTTTTTTTTAATGAATCGTCTTTGTTAAAATATTACTTGAGCATGATGATCAAATATATGTTATTTAACATAGGAAAGTTTAAGCCTGTTTATTAATAGGAATACTCTGCTCAGATGACTACAAAACCCTCAAAACGACAACTCTGCACCAGCTCCTCCTCAGGTAAAACAGAAAAGGAATCACACTTCGGACCAGCCCACACAGCCAAAATTTAATGAGACCACACATCTTGGTACATTTGCAAATTTGTTTTTCTGCCAAATGCCACTTCTTTTAATTATTTATGAAAAGAGTAAAGTCGCATGTGATCAAGGGATTTTAAATGCAATAAACAAACACAAACAAGCAAACAAAACTGTTATGATTTACATTAATAATTATTATAGCAACAAGATAACCTTAACAGCAATATTTCACATTTAAGTGGTATTATAACATAACAAATTATTTGTATAGAAGAATGCCTCGCCCTTTTGAACGTGTGTGATATGGGATTTATCTTTTGCAGATCAACTTGCGTTTAAATATTCTTGAGAAAAGGACACAAGCAGCATCAGTGGTACATGTCCCTCCAGGGCCAGATTTCCTGGTCTCTCCAGCCACTGCTTTCCAGGTCCCTCCACCTTACAAGATCAGGTCTAGGAACTGGCTGCTGTCCAGGTCCAACCAGCAGTTGTGGTCCCTACAAAGGCTACAGTACAGGTCCCACCAACATATGCAGTCAAGGTCCCTCCATCCGCTGAAATCCAGGTTCCGCCGCTCGCTGCGCTTCAGGTACCTCCAACAGCTGTGATTCAGTTCTCTGCAGCAGCTGCGGTCTAAATACTTGACCGCTGGGGTCTACTGCGGTTAACCTTTGGCCATACAATCCTCCACAAATGTCTTATTTTATAATATGACGTACAATTCATGTTTATATTATTTTGGTCTTATTTTATAATATAACGTACATTTCATATTGCAATTCTATGAGGTTAAATTTTATTAACACTTATATGTATCATGAATATTGCTGGACCAAGTGTGAGGTTGAGCGCTCTAAAACCGGTTTATGCCCCCAATGCTTTTCATTGACCGTTGCAAGGTGGTGACCCCAGCTTTATTCTTATATGTGTTTATGTTGTTTTGTATTGTGCTGTTTTGTACTGTTTTGGCAATTGGTCACTCGCCTTAAATAAAGGACCAACTAATTGTATATAATGAGAATACAATACTGCTCCAGCAGCTGGAGTTTCACTTCTGTATATCATATTATTTAGATGTACCTTTTTGACTTATAAAGATGATTTTCCAGCATATAGTGTTTTCGGTAAACTGCATGTGGCAATTTTTTTCACTTGCACATATCAGAACAAAAAAAAAGTTGTTGTTTTATACCGCTTACAGGTCAGAGGGGCAAACTCCCTCTTAAGCACATAAAAAACCCGACTTGAACACACTTTGGTACACAGAAACAAACTTTTTAAAGAAAACGCCCTAAAACCACTGTTAAAACCCACAAAATCAACTGACAAAAAAACACAAGAACTTAGATGGTTTTTGTTTGTGTTTTTCTGAAATTACTTACCAAAATACAAATAAACTAACTTCCTGATAAAAGCTCGCTTTAAACACAGGAAAAACTTGTTAATAAATGTATTTATTTACAAAGTTTATTTGCTGTCATTGTTTCGGATCATATTTGAACTGGCCTCTTTTAAAATGAATTTATTTAAAAAATACACTAGAGCGTATTTAAAAAAAAACTTGAGCGTATTTAAAAAAAGTACACTTGAGTGAATTTTAAGTGCACTAATACACTCAAAAATACACGAGAATATATTTTTTTTATAAAATACACTTAAAGGGGCCTTTTCAAGTTTTAATAAATTGACAAAATTAAAGAAAGCTGTTTCAGATTCGCAAATTTTTGTTTTAGATATGATATTTGTGAGGAAACAGTAATCTTGAACATAAACCATGCTCTACAATATCAATTATATGCATCTTTTGACGATTTGAAAACGTTTGAATTAAGCAATCAAAAAGTGGGTGATGAAATATACAAGCTAAGACCAAAATTGAAACCAATGGAAATAAGCCATGCAGAGAAAGATATCGGGGTTACCATAGATGATAAACTGACTTTTGAACAACATTTGACTGATCAGACCTAACCTTGAATATGCTCATCCCATCTGGTGTCCCTACAAGAAAAAAATATTATTACCTTTGAAAACATGCAGATAAGAGCAACTATAGAATGATTCCTGGACTGAACAATCCATTATATGAAGAACTATTAAAGAAACTGAATATACCAACACTAAGTTATAGAAGAATAAGAGGGAATATGATCGAAGTTAATAAACTACTGAATGCAAAAATAGTATTATGATGAAAAGGTATTGTTATAACTCAATCAAGAAAGTGTAACTAGGGGAAATAATAAGAAATTATACAAGACAAGACCTCGTTTGGACATCAGAAAGTACTCATTCAGCCATCGAGTCGTTGACATCTGGAACTCAATACCAAATAGCGTCATTACATCTAGATGCATTAACTCATTTGAGCCAAGACTTGATAAATACTGGAAAAACCAAGAAATTGTTTACAACTTTGAAACCAAAATCTCAACCAGAAGACACAAAGAAAATGAAGAGCTTGAGTCAGAGGCTGAGGGCCTTCTTCAAGAATTCATCTAAAGTAACCTAAGGTAAGGTATGTACATCAAAACAAGTGATGTGCCGACGCGCGCGTTGAATGTTCAAGACGATTCGGGGCATGCTCATGCAACAAATGACGGGGAAATTTTCCCGAGCACTTCGTGTCGACGCGCGTTAAATATTCAAGACGTCTAGTCCGTATGGGTGTATTGCTATGTTTTACGGCATTGTGAATAAGGGCCATCTGGCGCACGTGATACAAATACGAGTCATTTTCAGCAGCTTTTTATAAGCTTTACATCGTCATAACGTAATGAACTAAATTAGATTCTGTTGATATTGACTGTCGTTTAAACCTTTACTGTTTTTGAAAATGTTTTTGAGCAAAACACGGAACGCTACCGTTTAAACGTGATACTCTGACTTGGAAATAGTTTTGAACTGTTCATAATAAACACTGCTGCATGAAAAAGTTGAATTATCAGCACTTTGATTCGATGGTAATTTGTTCCTGATAACAGTTGGTGAGAGTTGTCTTTGGACAAAACTCCAAAACATCTCAAAACAACAAATATAATCTTATATAATTATATAATTTGAAGGACTATACAACATTAGTTGATAAGATTAAATATTTGTTGTTGTTTTTTTATTCAATATAATACATACAATGTATACATGCATGTGATCATACAACAAATTGATACCATGTAGCAACAATAATGTTCAAACATGTTATACAAGATATGCTAATATATTTTTTTTTTAAAGAAAGAAAAGAAAAGGCAGAAAAAAAGGAAAAACGGCAGAATAATTTTGACTTAGGACGAGTCGTATGAAGTGGGTAGAAAACATACTGGACTTGTTTATGAAAGTTTAATGTGTTTCCATTTTTGTTCAAATATATGAAGTGTATCATTGGTTAGGGCTATTTCTTTTTCTATTTGAATCTTCAGTTTTAAATAATTGATAAAACAGTTCATTGTTAGTATATGTTTTCTGTATTTCATGCTGAATATAAAATATTTCATTATTATAATTATGTAGTTCACAGCGTTATTAACCTCTTGTATTTTAAAGGTTTTTACCCCTAAACTGATGTCTGAGAGAGATAGTTTAACATTTAATTGTCGTTTCTCTAGAAAGGTTGTCAATTGATTCCATAGAGATTGAATATGTTTACACTCCCAGAAAAGGTGTTCTAGTGTTTCAATATGTTCACTACACATATCACATGAATTTGTGTTGGATAGTTTGCACTTAAAAAGATATTTATTTGTAGCTATGATTCTCTGGATGTATTTATATTGAAAGTTTCTCAGTGTGCTATCATTAGTTGATTTATATGGCATGACAAATATTTGTTTCCAATTAAATTCTTTTTCTCCAAGAAGGTTTTGCCATTTAGTTTGTGCCTTTGAGATTTCGGCAGGTTTTTTAATTTGAAGTGCGTAAAATATTTTATTTGTTTTGTTTTGTTTTGCAATCATGTTTTCTAAGAATGTTGTTTTAGTACATGGTGTGTTATTTGTATTGGTAGCATCTTTAATATGTACGGATATACTTTTGATCAATGTGAAGTACATCAGGAAATTACTTGTAGGTAATCCGAATATGTAGCATACGTTATCAAATGAATAGAAGTCGTTTATTCTGTAGTCGTACAATTGATCTACATATTTTATGTTTCGTTGGAACCAATTTTTATAGAAAAACGTTTTATTATAAGTAGTTATGTCTTTATTGTTCCATAGAATGATTTTACTGTTTATTTTGGTTTCTAAACTATGAGTAACTTTACACCATGCCGATAGAACATTCGATAGAAATATGTTTTTGGTTGAAATTTCGTCTAAGATATTGTTGTAAATATTACATTCAAAAAGTAAGGAGTCACCATATTTTTTAAGGATTTTCTGGTAGAATTATTTCCATTAACTCGTATTGGTGTTATCTAAATATCGTTTGACCCAACTGCATTAAATTGCATTCAGGAATGAATCTATATCTGTTAGTCTGATACCTCCATATTCTACTGATTGAATTAATTGAGTTCGCTTAATTTTATCAGGTTTACCGTCCCATATGAAATTAAATATTTCTGATTTTATATCTTCAATAATATCATTTGGTGGGTTGGGAAGAACTGTTAGTGTATAAATTATTTTTGGGAGTGCAAACGTTTTCAGTGTTGAAAACACTGTGTTTTTTCCGATTAGTGTAAGTTTACGATGCTGCCATGATTTTAAACAGTTTTTGAATTTTTGTAATTTCGGCAATATGTTTTTTAGAATTGTTTCATTTTCATTTTTTGTGAAGGTTATTCCTAACGTTGTTGCTTCATCTGAAGTCCAGTTAAATTTCATTTTTTTTAGATGAATGTTACTTTGTTTTAATTTACCTACTCGTAGCACAGTGCATTTACTTTTGTTTAGTTTATGACAAGATGCTGTTCCAAAAAGTGTTAGCGATTCTAAAAGATTATCGAATGAGTCACTACTGTCATTTAAGAAATAAGTTGCATCGTCAGCAAATACGGACTGTTTAATATTTGTTTTTAATTAAAACTCAATCTATTATTTGCAGCTGTAATTATGCAGAAAACCAAAAGTAGGTCAGACAGTTAAAAAAAACACAAAACACGTAACGATTGTATGGCCAAATAGTCTATTTATCCAATAAATTAACTCGTAGAAATATATATTGATAATTTGATACACAACACAATATATGCATGGCTTGCTTACTTTAAAATGTCCTATGAATACGTAATGCACAATATATATTCAACAATCAAACTGACACAATAAGCGAATGCAAGATGGCATCCAATACAGAATTCTTCATTATTATTTGGACCTTCCCATATTTTCACTTTTGAAATGTTTTCATTCATTCAAAACGGTCATGTACCGGTAATCAAAGAACGAACCCCTATTTATAGAAGGTATTATCTTACCATGTATTGCGCGGAGTGAACCATCCGTATTTTAATACGATGCATAGAGACAATCTACAAAAAATTTGTTCCATACACATTATTTTAAATTAGGATGTTTCCATACACATTGTTTTAAATTAGGATGTTATATTGTGGAACATTTCGCATATTTTTGTGACATACTACATAAGGATAATGTGCAGTGAACGACATTTCGTTTTTCACATGAACAGATTTCAGCACATTTTCAATAGTTATTCCAATTAAGGGACAATTACTAGGCAAGGCTTTTTTCCTTCTTTAGCAAGGGCCTTATTTAGTCCCCTTTCCCAAAAAAGAAGGGCCTCTTCCCCAAAGATAATTTCTTTAAAATGATGCTATTTTCCCCAAATTCCAAATTACTTTGGAAAATTTCTTTTCCTTTTTAGTTTTGTCCATAATTTTTCCCCGAAATTGAAGGCCATGCCTATTTCCAAAATCAAGAAAAAAGCCCTGCTAGTTCTAACTAACCGTAACACATTCTCAGTATTAAATTTAATCAATTTAATGTCTAATAGAAGAAATTACTTAACTTTAATAACGAAATGCTTACACGTTAAAAAAAATGTTTATTTTTCTATAGAGCGGGGTATTTTTCAAAAATCTGTAATCTTTCTATGCAATCAAATAAATAGGTTTTAACTAAACCTGTTGGTTAAGGAGTGAAGTCTTTTGTCCATCACATCAACCTTTTCATGTGGCAGTGCTACTTAAATGACAAAGAAGACAAAACTATTGCACAGACAGAGCTACAGATAAGTTGTATCGGGTAATTGGGTAATAATCTTCAAAATATTACTCAATTGGATTTCTTTACTGGGAACATAAAGGGGTTCGTTTGAGAGGGTTGTCTTCTCCCGTGGTTCCGAAAAAAATTACATTTACAATTAATATGGTGCTCGATTTTTGTCTCACTCTCAGTTTGTTATGAAATCAGTTTGTCCAATGCCGCCGACGACGACCCAGAAATCTCAACAGTTATATTGTCTTTCCAAACACTCGTGCCATTTGTAACATAAAATAAAGTAAATGTTTATGTATTTTAATGACGGAGTTTAACAAGTGATATGAGGAATAATTACATTAACATTACATTCACAACACTAATATTGTATTACTGATGCACATGTTTAACACCTGAAATGCGAAATAACCACATGAAAATACACAATAACCAATACAATATGACATGATTAGTAAAGAATATATCCACCTTTCGAGCACTATTAAAATACTGTACCAGGATGAATAAATATTATTAAATTAAGTTAAATAAAAAAAATTAAGGCATAATTCATTTTTAAAGTCTCTAGAACTGATTAGGAATACTCATTTTGAGCACTAAACAATTACATATATGATTTTGTTTCAACAATTTCTAATCAAATAATAAATGTAATACTTTGAGAACAAAAATATTTTCAATCAAATTAATGTTTTTCACGCGTATATTTACTCAAAATTGTTTTAAGTGGCAGTTACCTTTCAATTAAAGCGATCAGTTAAAATAAAATAATAGCCTGTCCTTGATCAAAACACCGACAGTGCAATCACAGAAAAGAACAATACAAGTTACGCAATGACATTTTCCCGGGCCCCTGGTTTATGACACCTAACAAGGGATATTGACACATCACTATTGGCAACCTCGGAGCAGACGGAGAGAGGACACATGGCTTCTGCACTGACGGCGCGTGATTACAAAAATACTGGTTTTGGGGTGGCGATTTTGGGGGATCTTACGTTTTATTTATATAACGACGACTAGCCGAAATATTGGGGAGGCGGCCGCGAGGCCCCTGCCTCCCCATTACCTACGCCCCTGTGTGCTCCTTAAATGACAAAGACGACAAAACTAATGCACAAACAGAGCTAATAATCTTCAAAATATGAATCAATTGGGTAATGGAAAACGTAATTGGGTATCACAAATTATGATACCCGCTGATATAAAAAATAATTGGGTATTTGTAAAAAAAACAAACAAATGTCTTGGGTAATTGCAATAAAGCATTAATTTAAATTTTAAATCTATGAATTTAATTGAAGAATAGGTTGTTTCCTTCTTTCGATACCCACTCTCTTCACTCATTAGAACAAACAGTTTCTCATTACTTCTGACTGAACACAATTTAATTTTAAAATATATTGCAGGTGTTGTTTCAACAGTAACTAATTGAACATAACAAACCCCTGGGGGTACCTTCCTATATACGGGTATTTAGGTTTGTGCCAAAATATGGGGTGTGTTTTTCGACTAAAATTATATTATTGGGTATGGTTTTGAGCATCTAAATATAGATATAGGTATTGAAATCAGAAATTTGCTTGTATATAAATGCATATAGATTTGAACGTATCAGTATCAAAAAGTTTTAAAATGCTAATTCGAATTCTAGATTTTGTAAATGAAGCTATGCTATTTTGAACAATACAGTTTATCAAAATTCTTTCATTGAAATGGGTCCACTTTCTTAATGGTATGGTATACAAATGGATCTGCTTTAAAAAAAATCTTGTATCAAATGGGTCTACTTTATCAGAGTTCCAGTATTTAAATGGGTCACATTTCGGAAGTCTCAGTGGGACACCCTATAAGGGAAGTTATTCACACACCCCACCGGTAACAAACATTTAACATATTTAAGTTAACAATAGCGAGTTCTCATATTACGGTGTCTTTGCTTTCTTAGATCTTGGCCTGTATTCTGCAAAGTGTTCTTTCCCTTCGCAATATCAGCAGAAAGTGCGTAGCAATCCGTTTTTTTATATTTCTTTGGAGTAAACGTTTTTCTTCCTTTAGAATTTGACGCCATGTTGTTTCAATTTCATGTGTTGTCATCTAAATTATTGGTAAAGTGGTAACACTATAAAACCAGCGCTTAGGCCTATTTATTAAGATTTAAGTCAAAACGTCAACACCAAACTGGAATTTCCATTACGCCAAGAATGCGGCCCCAATTGGGTATTAGCAATTTATTTTGCGTACCGGTACGCACATGTTTTGAACAAAATGCGTATCCACCTATTTTTATTGCGTATTTACGCACATTCGCAGCTTATCTGTAGCTCTGCTGACTAATTTTTATTCAATATGTATTATCATTTTATGCAATCAAGACAATTCAGTGACAATTAAAAAATTAAACTTTAAACTCGCATATTCAATCGCCTATAAAACAAATAGTATGAAGTGAATACAAATTGTTTTACAAAATGTGTCTTGCTTTGCTCTGTAAAATGAAACCGAAAGAACCCTGTCAAATTTCAAGAAATTTTGGTAACCACCAAGCTGATCATCCGCAATATGTAAGAATATAAAATTTCAGTTATATATTATGAACTAGTAACCGAAACCATAATTAAACTTTGTATTTTACACAAGATTAAGTATAATCTAAGATATGATTGCTCACCACAGGGCAGACATTCCCAAAAGTATTTATAGTCCTGTGAAATAAAAAAAATAATTGTAGGACCGGACTGGGATTAATAGGACCAAAACATCACGTCACCGACTCAAATTGACAAAATGATAACTGGAAAAATGAAATGAAAAATAAGCAACACAACACTGAAAACTAACAAATCACAACACACTTGCAGTATTCAAAATAAAAATATTCAAACCAAAAATTAGTTAAAAACAATGCAATTTCTCAATAGAACATTCATTTATTGTAAACTTGTATGCAAATTGCTGTTGAAACAAACGTTTTCAGATACTGATAAGGGCTTCTTTTCTTCTTTTGCAGAGGGTGGAATGACTGCGACCATAAGGCTCGTGTTATGTGCGTAAAATGTCGCAATGCAGCTTCCGTTGTGGTGGCAATTTAAAAAATGGACGCAAACGGTGATACGATTTTGTTTTTACGTTTCTCGAAGACCTACAGACCTGAATTTAAAAATCCGAGAATGCTTTTCGATACAAATATTAATATTATTTACTACTCTGGCAAAATTCTTAAAAAAATCCGTTTTCCTAACCTCTAGGGTTTTACAAAGGTTGGTTCATGTGATGTTGACAATTAACAAGTCGCATATTGTTTACGATATTATTATATTTTTGTACAGAAAATCCCATTTTATATTCGTTTTTTTTAATAACTATTCTAGGCTACACAAAATATCGCAACCTCTGCTGAAAAGAAGGCGTTGTACCCGTTGTTTTGAAAATGCTGTGGTCGCGAGCATATGTTGTGATCGCAATTTATTGTTGTGGTGCTGATGTAAAGTAAAACAGATGGATAATTGAGTCTATTTGTCTGTCTCTTTGTCTGTCTGTCGCTGTGTTTGTCTGTCTGTCCGCCTGTCGTTCTCTGTGTATGTCTGTCTGTTCCTCTGTCTGTCCATCTGTCCTTGTCCGTCCGTCCGTAGTATGGATTTGAATTTCTGTGCTTATATATCTATGTTAAGTCAAATACCAGTATAAACATTGCAATATTTGAAACGCATTTGATTACATAATTATTAACCTTATTAACAAATGCGCCAGTGTATACACTGCTGTATTTTATGTAGGCTCAATGTTTTCAGAAGACAAACGAGGCTTTTACAGTTAACATCTCCATTTTGTTATTACATTTTGTTTTGAACCTCATTGCCAGATCTTTTTTAACACGGCACAGTTTTACTTTGCTACTAACTTTATTATCAGAATTAAAAGAAATAATTTCAATACGGAGTAGGTTCTTTACTTGATAAATGCACATGAAGATAATATAGATAAATTATTTCGATTTAATTCTTTACGTGATTATGCTGTTAACAACATTACATTTCCATGTGTAGGAATTTAATAAAATTCGTTTTTAGATACGTAGAACAGTTCCATGGCCCGAGTCTAGAGTTCACAAATGCAAATAGGTTTGCCCTCCGTCCGTCCGTCTTTCTGCAAAAATTTATAATGCGGTACAACATTAACCATAAACCGGTTTCTCTTATGAAATTTGGTGTGCATAAATAGAAATTAAACATTTCACCAAAAGTGGACCCTGCGATAACTGTAATGCACTGAAGGTACTTAAAAAACGGGATTGTCACATTGGTTGTTAATCAAGCGCGATATATTTATAGGCTGGCTCGTCCTAATTCAATATTTTCTTGCTAAACTGTCACGGTATATACTACTAACGAAATGGTATGTTTCAGGTCGCAACTAGGTTATGCCGACATCAAACAAACGCCAAAAGTTCTTCTGCAATGTATGTGGTAAGATTTTTAGTGCAAAAGCCATAGTCTCATTCCATATCAAAACCATCCATCAACAATCAACTCGCTTCGTCTTCTCTGTAGCAAAGATTTTAGCACAGTTTTTAACATGAAAAGACATCAACGCGTCGTACACTTGAACAAAAGGGTTCAAAAGTGTTTGGTTTGCAACAAACGATTCGGTTGCAGGCGATACATTAATAAACATTTGAGCCAGTCTCATGGCAACGGAAACAAATACAAGTGTGAAAATTGTTGCAAGGAGTTTGCGTACAAACGAAGTCTTCAACAACACGTGGATTTGTGTGGCAGACAAAAACCAGAAGTCATATTTGAAAAGTGCAACAAGAAATTCCGATCCAAAGGAACTTTATCTAACCATATGAGAGCGAAAAAACCCAATCACAAATTCGTTTGTGAGCTCTTTGGCGAATATTTTAAATGGCAGTCGAGACCTGGAAAGCCTCCACAAAGAAGACATGGATTTGCAAGTCGAAATCGTCAAAACATCAGCTTCGTAAATGTGTTTCTGGCCGCAGAACAATCACAAAATTTAGGATTAAACAGTTCAAACAAACCAAAATTGTCACGAAAATAATAGGACCACGACACTTTAATTTTTTTTAACAAAGGAACTATGTTATATCGTTTAAATGATGTTGATTTTTTTTGGTTGATGGTATTTTAACAGTCATACATTTCTTATACGATTAGATTATGGGCAATTTCAACAAGTAAATTCCAAGCGAGTAAAAGTTATCCAACATATTTTGCATTTGCTTATTGTTTTACACCATTGTCACTGTGCTTGTGCAATTGTGTAAAAACATTCTAGCTATATATTTTACTTTCTTCAATTTTCAGTATGTACTAACACACTAAACCGTTTTAAATCTCAAACCAAAAATATGTGTTTTTTGTGTGTTTTCTTAGCCATGTCGGTATATGTAGTGTTTTTTCTGTTAAGTTCGGGTAACAATGAAAATATTTTGTTTGCATGAATAAAACCATTTCTTAGTTTAAAGGCAAATTTCACTTTCTGTGAAGTAACAATTTATCCTTGAGCTAATGGTCTCGTAAAATTATGTTTGAAAGCCTTTTGTGTTGCAAAATGTGTATGTTTATTTTATTCGTTCAATATGTTCAAATGCGTTTTTTTCTGTAGAATAGTAACATACCGTAACTTAGCATCGTGTTATACCCATCCTAGAAGTTGGTATAAAGTTACAATTACAATAAAATTACAATTCGTTGTAACAGTTTTATCAAAGAGCATGTTGGGATTGATATGAAGCTAACGAGCTGTTTACTGTTATATATATTACGCCTACATTGTATGCATGTTTAAATTACGGTAATAGTTTAATATATGTAATTAAAGACATTTTATTTTGTTTTACTTTAAACTGCATAAACTGTATGCTATTGGGATAAAAGAAAAACTATATGCTATTGGGATAAAAGAATATGTTGTAGATTAAACTGTATAACATATATGCTTGTGTGCTCAATAGTTTCACTTCTTTCCCCTCTGATATATTATTAAATTATCACTTAATACATTTGAATGTAAATATCAAAATGCAATTCAATGTTGAAATTTTACCACGCTCATTTATAATGTTTTCTTGTTTCCACTAATATTGCCAAAAATTAGGGAAGGTAGGTCGGCAAAACTTTTTTCATTTGACTTTTTTTACCTGTGTAAGATATTTCCAACTTAGCAAGGACTTTTGGTGTTTGCAGCATTTTTTTTAGTTCAAAGATGGCACAGTCATAATTTTGATAATAATAATTAAGTAAAACAAACAATGAATTGTTCGCTGTAAACTTAATTTCAAATGACCAAACAATTTACGTGTCGGAACGAAAACTTAGGATTGGAAGGGTAAGGTAAGTGGAACACAAACACATTTTTGGACCTAAGTTACATACTTTAACTGGTTTTAAAAGAAATGTTTCATGTTCCTGTATTTTGAAAAAAAAACAAATATCGAAAAGAGCAATAAACACATTATTTGTAGAGAACACTTCTTATAAGCGTCATGAATTTAAAACATAGAACAAGACACACAATATTAATGAAAGTATATTTAATAAAATCTAATTCTGCGTATAACAATGTTCCAGTTCGTTTCATAAGAGTGTAAAAACGAAAGGATCGACCAGGCCCACTTGAAGGTAGAAATGCAACTTTACATTCGCTTGTAATAATAAACACGTTTTTAAATTAAGTTGTTAACCCTCAATATGCATTTTAACGATCTTTTAAAATTAACGCATAGGGATTATGAAATGTTTAACAGTTGCACCTAAACATATCATTAATCTTCATTGAAAACAAATCGTTTAGAAGGCAGCATCTTTACTTCATTGATTTTATAACCGAACTGTACTCGGATGGGCTGTTTTCCCCTAAAGGACCCGTCCCTGCTCGGCCTGTACCACTAA
Source organism: Dreissena polymorpha (assembly GCF_020536995.1). NCBI lineage: Eukaryota > Metazoa > Mollusca > Bivalvia > Myida > Dreissenidae > Dreissena > Dreissena polymorpha. The sequence goes on from NC_068362.1 coordinate 60,911,243, forward strand.
TCTCCATTGTACACACGTGTACGGTCCTTTTTATCAAAAAAGTGAAATGTTACAAAGTCAGCTTTCAAATTGTGTTCTTTTAAGATGTCTAACGCCTCTTCGAAAAGTTGGTGTATGTCGTCATTGTAAGGTCTATCCTTAACAGCATTAGTTTCAAATGATTATTCTTTAATGTCAGCTCCGCTTTAAAACAATTGGGCACCATCACTGCATATATATATATATATATATATATATATATATATATATATATATATATATACAGTCAAACCTGAATTCAGCGGTCAGTCAAGGGAAATGACCAACGTGACCGTTGTCTACAGGTGACAGTTGAATTCGGATCACAACTTTAAGATGGTTTGTCAGTTGGTAGTATTGCTACGTCGTTACCCCACCCAGTCGTTTGCACACAGTGTTAAACAAATGCTCATTGCCGTTAACTAAGCATAATAACATAATTTACTTACATTGAATAATACAGAATAATATCTTATAGATTGATTTAATTTCATATTGTTATTAAACTAAAACAATGACTTTATCAACGCTAGTATAATTGTTTACTCATGCATCTCGATCATTCAGTAAGTAAATCTTGTCACGTGCCGTTGACGTCACGTCCGTACAAGTCTAAAAAGCGGATTCGCTTTCATAAACCGACAGTACGGTGATATTATACCGTTCTTATTCAAAGAAAAAGACGCATAAAAAATTTGTTAAAATTTATTCGTACGCAAACATCTCACAAAAATCATTTTAATTCAACAACCTCATACAAAATACAACGCTTCAAACTCACATTTGCATTCGATTCATGCTCCTCCATAATTTCTCGCTTACGCTTAAGCACACTCTGCACTTGCGTACGTCCAACACAGAGCTCACTTGCTATTACACGCGAACTTTTTCCAGATTCAAACAGTTTCAAACACTTGACTCGCTCCTCTAATGTGAGGAACTTACGTTTACCACTCATTGTCATTCCGCGATTTATTATTCCGATTGCTTTTAAAAGTGTTGTAAACTCTAGAAAGCTCTTTTAAAGAATGATCCGAAAATGTTATTTTAAAATCGATACTCAATGTTGTAAGTACAATGTACTAATTAGCGGTCATTTAATTAGCGATTATTACTTTAAACGTGTCAAAAACTCTGACATATTTTCTGTTGAAGAAACCTCCACAATTATCCCCGGAAATCAAACCTTCTCAACACCTTATTATTTGTTTACTCGCAGCGGGCCGCTTTTATAATATCAAAGGCAATTAACGCTATCAAACGCTTTAACCGCAAAATAGACGGACAAATGATGTGCAGTGTTTTTAATTTTCGCGACTCGAGACGACTGACGCGTGACCGTTGATTTCAGTTCAAACATGAATTTCGGAGTTGAATATAGTGGCCGTTGGACGTTATGGACAGGTGGCCGTTTAATTCAGGCGTAATATAGATTGTTTTTCGTCGAGGGGATTCCAGACTGACCGTTGTCTGCAGGTGACCGGTAAATATAGGTGGCCGTTAGGTCAGTTTCGACTGTGTATATATATATAGTTCAAAGACATGAAGAACCAGCATGTTCATGATATTGTTGGGACCCAGTCCGCGCGTTTATAGAAATGGGAATTTCATTACGTGATTTTAATAAAACCAAACCGAACAACATGTCCATGAATTTTTATTTTCCAGCAAGAAATGCAACTTAAGTAACTTTTAATGTTTTAATATAAATTCAAATGTGTACTGTATATTCAATATTTTACTCTATGTTTCAATTGTTTTATTTTACTAACAAAGTTGGCTTACTAAAATTCTAAATAGAAATTGTATGGGAGATGTTACCCAAAGGTTCGTTAGTTTAGTTATGAGAAAATCTCGGCTTTATATTCTACTGGGATGGCACACTGCGCATTGTGCCGGGCACATCGGCACACTGCGCCGGGCACACGGCACAGTGCGCCCGACACACGACACAGTGCGCCTACCACAACAAATTTTGCGCCGGATGCAGAAATCACTATGCCTTAACAGGTGCTGATAGAAAGATGCCAAAACATACAAGTTCTACAATACAATACAATTACATTACTAACAACAATAACATTAGAAAATACAATCACCTCAAAAGGGCGTTTTCTGCCATTCCATTGCAAAAACATTTCCTTAAAGAATGTTTAAGAATGGTTAACGCTTGTAGAATAAGCCGACTGTAACCTGGCAACGAGAATTGGGTACAGTAAAAATCAAGATGACTGCCAGTTCATCCATAACAACATGTGTAAAAGCTTTAAATGGAACAATATTTGGATTAAGCCAGTTGTATGTGGTAACACTTACCAAAAATATAAAAAGTAGCATTTTAAATTGATAGACATAGGTACTTTTTGAATTGACTGGCAAAGAAAGTTATGCCTTAAGAAACAAATGTCTGACTTGCCAACAGGAAGTCAATACAAGTAATTTTAAACAATGGAATAAACACACAAAAATGATTATAGCCTGTATATGTAATTCTATTGACTGGCCGTTAAGTGTTTAATTGGGCAGCAATAATTATTATGTGGTCAGGCTAGACTGGACAACAATTTAGGAGGAGAACAGTGAATTATGCAGCTAGAAATTAAGGTAAGACACTAAACAATTAAAAAAAATATCTTACAACAATAAAGTAGACTGACACAGGGGTCCAACAATATTATCACATATTTCGTACAAAAATAACGTTTGGTGTAAATATTATGCAAACAAAATCAGTACCTGTGCATAAGAATAACATGGTGCAAAAAGAGATCATAATATGAAACAAAGTGTTAATAGTATGCTCTAAACAGCAGTACCTCTGCATATGAATTAGTAAAAAGAGATCGTAATATGATATAACGTGTATATATTATGTTCAAAACAGCAGAACCTCTGCATATGACTTATATGGTGCAAACAAGATCATAATATGAAATAAAATGTAAATAGTATTCACACAACAGCAGTTCCTCGGCATAGAATAAAATGGTGCAAATACATTGAACTCCTTACAACCTAACACCAAATTGCATCCTGTAGCAGATGACTTTCCAAAAGCCTTGTTACAAAAGGACATTCATTGCTCGGTACAATACGTTTTAATCACTTCAATTATCATTAAAGAGCTAACCGCATATCATACATTAGCTAATTCGCACACACTGGATAATAAGAAACATGCAAGCGACGATTCTTGAAGCCTTGCTGTCATTATTTTCTCCTCTTTTTTGCTAAATACAGGTAGTGGACCATTTCTGCTGTTCAGTGCTTCCCCACCAGACAGACGACGTCTAAGAAAACAGAAACAGAACTGTTCTTAGAAGCTTGTCTGATGGAGGTTTTCTTCTACCTTTACGTCTATCAAAAAGCTTGTCCGACTGGAAGACCTTTCCCTGTGGAAATGCTTCCTGTGCCATATTTCTGAAATGTAGAGAAATGTAGAGATGACGCTTTGGTCAAAATCTAAACGAGAGCTAGCACTCGATGTGAATAATACCACCATACAGTACCTTGCCATAGCAAAATTGTAGCTAGTCAGATATGTTGGCCATTTTGAATTTAACCTGAAGCAACAATGGCTACCAGTTCAGTTTGAAGTGAATTCGTAAAAAAAAAAACTGACGGGCAAATGCAGAATTTCCGTATTGCATATATGTATAAAATTTCATTCCACTCTGTTGAAAGGCCACCAAGGTTAATCAAATTCAACTTGTGTCTACAGAAACAAGACCGACAGACAGACCAACCGACCCATGCTAATCAAATAGAGCCACCGTATTCATCATATCTTGGCTAAAATGATAACACTCAAATCCTATTTTGCTATTCTTGTAGCACAATGTAATCATGTGAGCTAAAACCACATTACTATATTTAGTTTTATTACAGTTCATGTTTTAATAACATTGTTTATTTTTACATTTTGTTAAAGGCAAACTATTACTTTTGATAGCTTGTATTTTCATACAGTATTGCATGAGAATAACATACATTTAAATCCGTAAATAAGATATGTACATGTATCTAACTGCACTCTGGTTTTATTAAACCTAGGATACAGAGAGCAATTGTAATGGAATTTAAAGAATATTTATTACTTGTATGTGTATTCTTATGAGATGCACATTATAAGTGAACACATTTCCACTGTATAATTAATTAATTGACGTAAGACATTAATTACCCACTTCACAGATTTTGCGACTTGACAGCCGGACTACATTGAGGTGATCTTCTTTCGCTCTGCTTTCCCATGGATGGCTATTTTATCTGCAGATATAAATGATATACCATTGGCTTAACCAAATATGTCATGAATATAAAAATCCGACAATTAATTTGAAATCATTGTCGAACTTTATCTTAGTAATAATTTTCAGTTGGAATATTTTCTGCAAATATCTTCTGAGACATCATACATAACAGTAAAGGTATAATCAAAAGAAGTATATTATTGAGATCCATGACTCATTTGAATAAACATAACATCAGGTTTGTATGCAAAAGTAGGAGTTCACAGTACATATATATTGAAATGATACCAGTTTGTCTTCCCTTGGTCAGTTCATTTATTTATATTATGAATATATTTAATTAAAATATATGCTGTGCATGTAAACACAGTTTAATGACCAAAATAGCAAAGTTTAATGACCAAAAAAAGGCAGAGCACAGCAGAATAAATATGTCAAACATGCATGAAATACGCGTGTCGAAGTTACGGTAACGTGTATACGGCCCCGAGTTATGCGTCAAGTGATACCGGAAGTGATCACCTAGTGACCTTTACAAAATGACGTTTCTCTTCTTTAAATGAAAGTGAACAGTCATATTGATGACTGTAAGACATAAACTATACATAATCTCACCCAACCTTTTAATATTTTGAATCACAGAACAACACAATAATTACCTCCAACTTTTCACCCTTCCTAAAAACGTGAACGGAAATCGCTCGTTCTGAAACCTCGTTATGTAACTACAAGCGCTTGATGACCAAGAGTTCAACCAATGTTTGTAAACATGCATTTGTTTGACGAAAGAATCATTACTTAACATGGCACTACAGAAATAATAATGTTTCTGAACGTTCTCTATCCTTTCCAGCCTTACAATTTCGAAAAATGCCGGAACAGGATGAAAGCCGGAACATACTGACTGACTTTATAAACACGTCGAAAGCGTCAAATTATTGTATAACACACTGTAAGTGTCCAAATGCGAAAAGCATATGTTGTTAACAGAATACAAAAGTGGTAATACAACACACAGTTGAACTGAATTTAAATAAAAATCCTGCGAAAACACTTAATCTCCTTTACTTAGTTGCGAAAATAAATGACACGTTGCAAATCGCACCAGGCACGGTCGAACTAAACCAAATCAAAATATACCGATATTTACTGCAAGTTTAACACACGTATAGAACTATATAAACACTGGGTAGACTTCTCAATCGAAACTGAAATTTAATGAAAGCCTCCGTATGTGAATCGCAGCAGTGTCAAAATACATGGTTATTCAGAAGGGGGGATAATTCCAAGATGTTTGCTACTCTCTTCAATACACTGTATAGACAAGATAACGCCAGTGAATTGAAGCAGGTAAACAGAGATTTTCTTAGCCAGCTGTACATATCAGTTTATCACTGACTTGTATGCATTCCTCTGTACTTATGGTGTTTATTTGTTGTGTTCCAAATTGCAAAGCTTCAGGAGTATATGAAATATCCTGCAACGTCTCCGGGTGTATTGTTCCTGTACTTTTATGGACACTTGATTTCAAGAAGCCCGAAGGGCTCATATGAAGATCTGCCTATCACCTTCCCGTCATGAGAGGCTCCAATGTATGGACAACAAGGCTTGATTAATACATCTGTTTGAAATACTGTTACATTATGGTGACACGCACTCCACATTTTATTTGTATATAATTTTCTAACTGTATTTTCTTTTTTTCTATCCTGTGAAATTGATGCAACATTTGACAAGTCCTTTGATATAAATAAATTTTTCATAAATGCTTCACTGGGCGTATATTTCTTTTTATAACATTTCAGAAATTTGAAGCAGTTAGTCGGAGACTTCGCATATCATGCCACAAAGTACTTTGTGATTGATCGACTGTAGACTGCTCAATTTCTGTAGCCTTAACATTATATACTTTCAATGATTTCAAAAATGTTTTGTTAGCCTTGACCTATGGTAGTCATTTAGTTGATAACTAAGCGGAGAGCCCATTGGCACTTCACCAAATAAAGTATCTGCTGTTTCGGTAGTAGAGATATTTTCCGTTAAGCAAACTATGGGAATATTATCATTTCGTCCATAAACTGTGGTTTGTATTGAATCAATCTCCTCCTCTGTCAGTCCCAATGTCATTTTACTTTTCTTTGCACGGGCATCATACAAATTACATTTTACAGGCTCCCGTTTTCTCGTTTGTCTATCTGTAGTACTTTTAGCAAAAGTCAGCTTCATAACTAGCTCAGCTTCTATTTTATCCCCACGTGGCTTGTGCCATACTATGCCCACCTCTGTACATGACATGTCTGCCGAAATTTCCTGCAACCCAGTGATGAACTGTATATATTAATGCAATAATGTGATTGCAAACCCCACCAGTCCTGAAATAAAACAAAGCACAATAGTGTTAATATGCATTCATCAAAAGTTCCTATTGTGTATTATGCTTTCTATCACAAATATAATATTCAATCATGTTATGTTTTCGTGTGAATGCATCTATAACTATGCATCTGCTTATTTTTTTTTTTCTTCTTTAATTAAAAATGTAGAAAATACATTTTTTATCTATAATAAGGCAATAATAAAGTACATAATTATTACCCTGCTATGCAGCTGCACCGTCCACCATAAGCTTTGCCGTCCTTCAGACAAATATCAGCAGATACCATATGTGGTGCTTCGTTTTTTCTTTGACTCCGCCAAAATTTTGCCTTCACCACGAATGTTTCATCATCTTTGCAAACAAAAGCCTTATGAATATTACTTTCTATGAAAAAGTTTTACCCTTTATCAAATGCCCTATTTTTTCCATTTTCTTTTATATAATCTGAAATTTTTATTATCGAAAACTTATGAATTCCATGCAGCTTTTTGGTCCAATTCAAAGATTTTGTACTTAGGGCCATTTTCAACTCTTGGTTGTAGGTGCGAAAACTATATTCTATAAACAGGTTCTTGACCTGCAGATGGTAAATTCTTGATGCATGTGTGATTATGTGGTGTAAGTGATTATTTATTACCGTTGCTTATAAGCATTGCCAATTAACAGTAATTAGGAAATACTATTTTTCTATCAGGGTTTGTTGTCGAATAACCCACAGTAAGGAGTATAGATGCGTAGGAAATAAATCACTATGGCGAAGCACGAGTGATTTTATAACACGCATCTATACTCCTTACTGTGGGTTATTCGACAACAAACCATCATAGAAAAATATTATTTCGATTCTAACACGATTCTGATTGATTTGGTTCAAGCTTTTGGACATGAATTATATTTTTCAATACTCCGCCCTTCTTAGTACAAAGTTCACTATTTAGTGACTTCATTGAATTGTACAAACATATGACGTCGTTTTCATTTATAAATATTTTGCAAATGACGTCACTTTCATTGAGAACAACACTCGTAGAAACTAAATGACGTCACGTTTATTGTTGCAACTGAAAAGCTGACATGCTATAAATGTTTTTTTAATAACGTTTTTTGCTTGACAAATAACATTCTTTGCAGGTGTGGTTATGTCACTTATCATTAAATATACAATTTGTTTTATTATTACATGTATTAACATTTATGACGTTTCTCTTAGAGCGGGTTTTAGCACGTGCATTTTACTGCAATATGTTCTTTATTTATTCGGAACTATTTTGGAAACATTAAGCTCCGCCCATAATTTATTGCAGAATAATCCACACTTGATTTCCTTTTTTATCTATAGAAAACAAGTCGCGTGCCGTGTTAGGATTGTTGATAATACCTCTTAACCCAATTCAACAGTTGTAAACCACTAGCTTCTCTCAAGTTTACCTGTTTCGCTGGCGCGGGACATTTTCGATACAGAATATAAAGTGTCCGCTAACCGCCTTTTAACACCCGACCGCTTCCGTAATTTTTTTTACGATTTCGTCCAAATAAGGAAGGACAGAATGTAACATTACTGCCTCTCAACACCATGATGAATGAGCATGAACGCGTTTCAAAAGTCGCCTTTATCTAAAGAGGAAGTTTAGAAGCTTGCTGATTGTTTCCTGGTGTGGACGCGGTTGAGAAATATCTTTGAGCTTTAAACGCGTTTTTAAATATTTATCTATACATATATACATATGTGACTTGAATTTTGAGTTGTGAATGTTGAAGTAAACCACTTAAACTCAGCTGTAAATACATGTATATGTAAACTGTTCTGTATACCGAACTATAATTTTATAACGTATATCATTTATACTTGATGGGATAATGTTAACAGTGAGGATAAAGCATGTTGTTATCTGGACTTTTTTCCTGTGTGGATTCACGGCTGTTTTCCAAGGTAAGTGAACTCCTGTTGATGAGGAAACTTGCGCATGTGTGATCGCGGGTCTTTAACCGAATATCAGTTTGAAAGGCGCCTAAACGAACAGAAAATGAATGACAAAGAAGAACATTATTGCGACCATTTATAATTTTTGTCGTTTCGTTTTGAGGCATGCAAATCGGTAGACTAAGTCGCAAAAACGAAAGGACGCGTGATAATTATCGGATCGCAGCGCTTATTGTTTCATGTTGGCATATCTTCTTTCTAAGCGCCTTTGAAGCTCTCAAAAACGTTTACAAAACGCTACAACATGACAACATAACATATCAAAGCGCTGAAGGCACTGAGTTGTTCGCTCTTTGAACCGATGTATTTAATATAACAGTCACAGGGCATGTTTACAATCTCAAATATTTTTTAAAAAGGATTTAAATAAAATGCGCTTATGATTACAAGATAAAGGTTAGATTAAACAATAACTTATCTTTTAAAAAAGATATTCGAGCTATATCTAGGGTGGCGCTAAGGAAAAAAGCAATAGCCAAGTTTCAGCGTTACGATGACGACCCACATCATTTGCTTATTTGCTTATACATTAGTGTACTTGTCGCTTTGTGCGAGTCGTACACAGAATAAACCACACCATATTTATAATAATAAATGTATGGGTATCGACGAGCAGTGTACACATTCTCAAGCACGCCACATTAAAAATGTAATTTAATATTTTTCGCCTGAAATTATATTTATTCATTTTCATGTATTGACGGTTTAACAGTTACATGTAACTCCCCTATACTCCTCCCCCGTAAACATTATCTGTTTACGAACGTACCATCTACTGCCATGTATTAGCCGTAAATTGACATTCGTATGTCCCCCACCACTATTGTAGGGGACATATTATTTATGTCCTGTCTGTTGGTTTGTTTGTTGGTTTGTTGGTTTGTTTGTTTGCGTCAATCTTTAACATTTGCCATACTTTTGCAATATTGAAGATAGCAAATTCATATTTGGCATGCATGTGTATATAATGGCGCTGCACATTTAGAGTGGTGGAAGGTCAAGGTCAATGTCATCATTCAAGGTCAAAGGCCAATATATGGGTCAAAATCGCTCATTTAATATACACTTTTGCAATAGTGAAGATAGCAACTTGATATTTGACATGCATGTGTATCTCATGGAGCTGCATATTCTATGTGGTGAAAGGTCAAGGTCATCCTTTAAGGTCAAAGGTCAAACATATGGGGTGGACATAGTGTTTCACAAACACATCTTGTTTTCTTTACTTTCAATGGGTCAATACTTTCTCATCGTGTGCATTACTTCCGATTGTTTTCATAACAAATACTACATGTACTATGTTGCATGTCTATATTTACTTTGAACACCTGGTCTGTTGCAACACGCAAGCTTTTCATGCGTGGAACTTGACAGACGACAGCAACAGTTTTGCGCTCTTATTACAACACGGATTTTACATGGCGAACATGAAAAGGGAATGGTGTACACTGTAGATGCCTACGAAGGTACTTGAAACAGCAAAAATAATCACGTGGCTATAGAAAAACGGATTTAATCTGTTTTATAAACGGACATGATGAAATATATATGTACTTGAATTAAATTGCTACCGCGTGAATTTTTAAGGTTATTGTTCAAACAACTTACTCGCCTCAAAGATTCAATTGCTCACCATTTGCTTTAACCTTTTTATAAGTAACTATAGTTTACAGTTAAAAGGTGTGAGAATGATTTCCGACATTGTCTTTAATGTACTGTATTAATTTCCGTTTTATGTTACGTCAATGGTAAAACTGTTATTGCTTGTTAATCTATCTGCGGTAAACGTTTACTTCATTGACCGACGTCAATCAAAAATTATAGTCGACAGCTAACACCGCCCTTATAAGCATTTTCGTAACCGAATAGACGTTGAACATCATAGTATGGCGACTAGAAAGTTACCTGAACATTTCTCGTGACGCATCAGGGTCAGCACACTTGATTGTGTAATGTGGCTGGAATAATCGATACGCTCGTCTGTTGTTTATTTTACATTTTCAACTTTAATCGCAAAATGAAAGATTCAATCGTCATCGGTAATTTTGGCGCTCGGAAACGCAATCATAATTATACTTTCCTGACCTTGAAATAAAGTTATAAAAAATCGCTTCTAAATAATTAAAATTAAAGAAAAGGTTAAATGTGTCCTATGGCGCTTCGACTAGCGTAGCTCAAGCCCAGTCTGCGCAATTGCAGGAGCAGCTCTGTTCGCTATAAATCACGCAAGGTTTCTTGGTGCCATAAGATATCTCCTGACCCGGCTGAGCTATGACTAGGCTGGTCGCATATGGCATGAGATCCATTTTCGCATGACTGGAACATCTAAGCACAATACTTGTCAATAGAAAATTAGTGTCAAACTGTGTTATTTATAGCAAACTGGCAATTTTCGGTAGCCTATTCAATCTTTCAAGAACGATTTTCATACCGACTGGCCGAGTACTGCAAACATATGTGGTAAGATGATGTCTTATCATGACACTATAGTATTTCGGTAGTTTGTGTTGCCTCACCTTTAAAAGGAATACTGTGTTATCAACGTGGGCGATTTATTGACCGAGAACAGGGTAAAAAAAAGAAGTTCGCCATCGATGCAAAAAGCTGGTTTTTATTTTAATATATGCATTATTTAAACATATTTCAAACACAATAATATCAACTATCATCAAAACAATCCTTTATGTTGTTTTCTGCTGAGTGTAAACGAATGTGGATAATTATTTCCGAGTGTCAAGATTTTTCCGAATCAACCGCGTATAACTGATCATTATGAAACAATAATGAAATGGAATTTACATGCATATTAAAATTAAACAATTTTATTTTAATGTTTGTTTTTGATTTGCATAATGAGATAATGGTTCTATTAATCAGTTAATGAAAAAAATGTTTTGGGTTTTGTCGTTTTCCCCCCTTTGATCTGACAAGGCATCGGCTGTTATTATGGTTTCTAATTAAAAGCCTCAGCTGCTGTGCTGCGCAAGTTAATGTGTGTATTTCAGGGTTCATTTACAAGTCCCACTGCGTCTTCGCGAATGCATCTATTTGCTTACCAACACCTGTGACCTTTAAGGGGAGCTGTGTTATGCGATTTCAACTTATCACGCAGTGAACTGTTTTCATTATTCAAAAATATTATGTAAAGTAAACTCTTTCTCGGCGCGGATTCGGGTTGATTGTGATATGGTGAATCGTAATACCATGCACACAGATTTTTAAAACACCACTATTTACCTTAGTGGTTCTTTCGAACAACTTAAAATAGGCGTTAGAATAGTATCGTTATAAGTGCAAACTTTTGGAGGCTCTTTTCCTTTCTCATGTCAATAACTTGTTGGCTGGGATTAATATGCTCATAATTTAATAATCGACTTAAACATTATCAGCAGAGTGTTTAATGTTACCGTCAGGTAGTTTTATACCTTATCACACAATATTCACGTCTTTAGTATGTCAACTATGTAATTTGGACAAGGATGGTGTTCGAAATGAAATGGATCGAGGTATAGACAGCAGAGATCTGGTTATGTCACCTTGGACATGGTTTTAAAGAAACAAACGTAGATAGTATTTTTTAAAAATGAGTATGAACCCTGCAATTTATTTCAGATGACTTCGTAAAGCGGCTATTCAAATGTAATTGGCAAAAATGAAAACTATTATTTGCATGTGCATGAACAAGAAACTAGTTTAAATAACTGCTTACAACAACACTGTTGACATTATCAAAATTCCAATCAACCAACATTTTCGGTAATGTCAATGCATTCTTGTAGTTTAATTTCACACGCGTCTCAATAACGCTTTTAAGTTATTTGTAACTATAAAGTTTTTTTGTACTACCTATGGGGCAACGAAGCAATCAATTCTACTTCCGTAGTCCACTTGCTTACAAACAAAGAGTTTAACTTAACAATGCTATCAAACTAGTCCTGAACAAATCACTCTCTTGTACATTGAGAATAATTGCGCTGCTTGCATTTTCGTTTCCGTAGAGTTCTTGGATGACTTGAAACATTCTATTGTCAATGTTGAATCTTCTCATAACTTCCCATAGGCCCATCATACCACAAACGATTGATAGTCTTACAGTCTACGCAGTTGTGGAAGAGCTCCTGTTGGTGTTTAAGCTGTTTCTCAATGATGACTGTTCAGTTAAAGATCTGTTCCACAGTGTTCCAACCAACTCTGAATTCAGCCTGCTCTTCCGCAAGTTTTTACTTGGCCTGACTTTTCAATCGACCAATATTGTTACGAGCGTGATTTTGCTGTGAAGACTGAAACGGTTGATGGTGCAGTATTTTTCTCACAGCTTGAGGTTGCCATTGTTTGGTAGGGGGGTGACCAGAGATTGGGTCCACACCTTGGGCCACCTCTTTTCAGCCCAGAATTTTTGCATAGTCGTATTATTGCTGCCGTCGTTGCCTCTCGTAAATGCTTGATCTTATTACCGGAGATTTTCTTTCCTTTAGATTGCGCAGTGCCCCCCCACCTCTTCCTTTCGTATGGGCGGACATTCGTAATTCGCTTCTTGTCTGGGATCGTTCTAAAGGAGACTGTCTAGTTGATACGCGTATTTATAAAAGTCGCAGCTGTTTTCAGTTCACCTGTACAGGAATCCGGTACTTTCGGTCAGACTGTTCTCGTCAGCGTATGCGATAACGTTGACCTTGCGCCGACTGGTCGCTTTTATCTTCTTCCTGACCTCCCTATTTGCTTTCATTCATAAAGTCCAAGCTGGTGTGTTTCTCATGCTTCAGCTCTCTTCTTTCTCACATATATTCATGATGTGCTTTTACCTGTTCATAAATAACTATAGTTAACAGTTAAAAGGTGTGAGGGTGATGTCCGACATTTTCTTAAATGTACTGTATTAATTACCGTGTTATATTTCGTCAATGGTTAAACTGTAATTATTTGTTAATCTATCTGCGGTAAACGCTTACTTCATTGACCGACGTAAATCAAAAATAAAAGTCGGCAGTTAATCCCGCCCTCATAATCATTCGCGGAACTGATTGTATGGCAAAACGCATAGTTTGGCGACCAGAAAGTAACCTGAGAATGTCTCGTGACGAATATGTGTCAGCAAACATGACTCTGTAATACGGCTTGAATATTCGATAAATTTGCCATGCTATTTCTTATCAGTGGATTATCTATTACCCCATTAGGCTTTTATGACGATTACGCGTAGAAAAAGGTACATAGTGCTCCTTAAAGAGTGTGTGTGTAATTCATAAGTTTATTTACAAGCCATTATTAAGTCGTCACGACTACATTATTTGCAGACTTGCACATGTCAACATTAAGTGAACAATATTTAATTTGGAGCCCAAATAGGTCACATTTACCTCGGCTTCCCGGGTATTCGCCAACGAAATAATTTTTGTTCCTAATAGAACAGTGAAAGGTTGCAAATGAGACATTCATGTGAACTGTTAGACAATGTAAAGACCATTCATGTCTGGTTGTCCTTAAAAGGACAAGGTTGCACAGCCAGAGGAGTGCCGACAATTAAACAAGACCTTCTTCCCGCTCCTCGCGCGATGCACCGCCTTTATGACCTCTCTAGACGTCACAAGCCGTCGACCTGAACACCAGAACGGTCTCCCCAGCACGTTGAGCGTACTGAGTACCACCGTCCATGGACACTTCAATTATCTTCATAGGGCGACCGCCTTGAAATCCTGGTCTGCATCGCTGCCCAAGGTCCGACATGTCCGTCCTGTACGCTGCCAACTTCGCTAATCCCGCCCCTCTTCCGGCGAGGTAGTAAAACCACTATCCACCTACGGAAATCATCATTCCGCTTGGCAATCCTTCCAAGTTCTGGAACTTGGAGAGGACGTCCTCGGCTCGAGGGATGACGGTACTCGCTGGGTTAACAGAACCGCCCGTAGAAGTTCCCCTATCCGACTCTCCTCAGACGGTGTATTGAAACCACTATCCACCTACGGACAATTAAAAATGTCGCCTGGCAATTCTTTAGAGATGTTTTTAAGGAAGTCTTCTGCGGGTGACTCTCGCACCCGTTGCGTCGCTGTTCACTGGGCCCTTTTGAGGTAGGGAGTTTTGATACATGTACACAGAAATATTGAAATTTTTTACAATTGTCCTTTTCTTTTACATAATCAACTTTAATCGCCAACTGGAAGATACAATCGCGATTGGCGATTTTGGCGATCGGAAATGCTAAAATATAATATCCTGACTTTGAAGCAAAGTTAGAAAAATGCGTTTTTAAATATTTAAATAATAAAAAAAGGTTTATATTGTGTTTTTTTTACCCCTTGCTTGTCGCATATTCACACCATTAAATGTTTGTTATAAAGTGCACGTGTATTTAAACAACACGTGAATGTTCGTAAATAAAAACGAGACACCGATGGTGTTGAAAAACTATTTGATTCTTCTGAAGTAAATGAGTAGGGAACAGTTGACAGGATGAAAATCAAACAGGCTACCAAAAAGAAGTTTTTTTAAGTTTAAGTACAAATAAATGAAGCAAGAAGTGAAGAAATACTGAAAAACACACCCTATATCAATCGGAAAATCAAAAACACGCATCAATGAAGCTTGGTATTTTGCGAGCAAGCAAATGCCCGGATTTAACAGTTATTTCTGATTTGCTGGACGTATATTTATGCTCTTTTTTTTAATTTCGAGAAAAATATTTCCCGACAGATCTGTCCGTTGTTTGTTAACTATTCCATGCTCCTTTGAGATAGTTGTACTGTGTGGTAAGTAACGTTGTCATTACAAAATTATTATTTACGAGACTGAACGACTTTATATATTCGGAAGCTAAGGTCAAATTTATATCTTTGTTTTTCTTGTTTTGTTTAATACTGTAACGAGCGCTTGATTTTCATTGCAGTAGAAAGGAAACATAACACCTTTGGCCTAGAGACAACCTTGGTCGGTAAAACCTTCTGTGACATAATGTTCACTAAAAGTTCATATTTTATGTAAAACAATTAATACTATATATATAACTATGATATTTTCTCAGTTTTTGTCTTAGAAACGTGAAAGTTTCTTAGAATATTCTATTTGCCGGATTTCACTAAAAAAAGTTAAAAACATATAGACCTGTCTCAAACGGTTGTCGGCTCTTTCGGCACAAAGGTTTTTCGGCACCTGTTTTTTCAGGCTCATGCGGCTTATAGAATTTTATAAAAGACCATTTATTTGGCCATTTTGTTATTGATTTATGAAAACAAAACTCAAATTTCACGTCAAGCAATCACAGGTAAGTTACAATTTTACTTGGCGAAACGATGTAAACATTTAACATGATTCAACAGCAATTAATAACGCATTACATACATATCTCTCGTAAGCATTCCCTTGCATTTTTAATGTGGTTAGAAAATTCATCAAATAATTGTTTGAACGTAATTATCATCCTACAATTTTATAAAAATGTCGAAACCTGTACTTCCCTATTATACACAAAATGAAACTGAAGGGTGGTGAATACACAATGAATAGATTCACTTCCCGTCAAAACAAATAAAATGACGAACGTACCGGTTGTTTTGACATTTTGGACAACTTCCAATGACCTTTGACAACCGAACGTTTGAAACGCACATCATCTTTTGTGCTTTGAGGTTAAGTGAGTTAGATATTATTAACAATTTGTTAATTGATGAAAGTATTGTCACATGTCTATTTGCTACCATTTTCACTTAAAAAAACGTGAAATTATCCGGCTTTGTTTCCATTTTGGCTAATATTTATACCAAAATTTTTATATTATTTGTTATACTCTTAATATTTAATTTGTCACATGTAATAGGATGGTGATGTCATTATACTTATTGCAAATGAAATAAATTTCGCTATCAAAAGAAATAATCTTAAAGCACTCACACCTGACCCAACAAATGATATCCACCTGATGCAACAAGTTGCTACCTAGTGCATCACATCTATCGGATGTTCGTGATTTATTTTCCCCAAATGTTTACGCTTATGTAAAGAGACATTTATAATTTCTAAAGGTTGCTTTTATTATTACTCTTGTATTTTTCTTCCAATGAAGATTTTATTGATATAAATGTGTTTAGTTATTGACTTGTAGGTATGAATGAAAGGCTGGACATGTTTGAAAATCTTTCATTGAGATAGTTAGACATCACCAGCTGGATAGAGACAGGATCGATCAATTTAATCAGTAGTACGGTGAACGATACAAAGATTTTGTAGCTTAACATATTTTAATTAAGTACCAAACAAAACAATATTATTGTATAATTAAAATAAATACAAATGGTGAATACCCGTATACACATCAGAGTTAAAAACACATGAACAGTGTTTACAATCATCTCAATGTACATGATTTCTTTGATTTTCAATTTTCATAGCAATTAACTGTAAACAAATATATAATAAACTTAGGAACCAATTTTATCAATACAATATAATAATTGAACTGTAAAAGAAAGAACCTTTCAAAAATAAAGAAATAAAGTTTAATGTGCTGTGTAGTGTTTAGTAAAATATACAACTAATAATCAAGCCAATTTCCATATATTTTTTAAGAAAGGTGACACTTAATGGAGCCCATATATAAATATGAGTTTGAAAGTGTTTTCAATCATTATCAATATTTATGTATGGTATGCTTACAAAATAGTTTTCAGTATACAACAGGTATTAAATTTTCTTAAAAACAAATGCTTTATAAAAAGTATTTTTTTTTCTATTGACTTACGCTTTACATAATAAATAAAAGCTAACATTTAACATGATAAAATAAATAGTTATGGTAACTGAAGCTTTGTAGATACTAATTAAATTTCAAGGATGATTTTAAGGTCTTACCAAGACATCCCCTCGAGATTAGCATTACTGTGACAGCCGCAGTGGCATCTGACAAAGAGAGCTAATGCTGGGAAACCGTTTTCATAACATGGATTTAAACCATTAATTAAACATTGCTAAGTTGCACTACACTTGTAAATCTAATATTTTATTAAAATATTAGAATATAGTAACGATCTTATCTATGGATAGTATGTTTTTAATTATCCGTTAAATATACATTCCTCTTTATTTAAGAATTTACGTAAAACATCCATTCTCTAAGAAATAACAACAACCCGCAAACTATATGATTGTTCTTAATGGAAACCCCGTACATAGTTAGTTTCATGTTAAGTTTGACGTTGAGAAACATATCCGGTCGCACATGACAACTGGCTTCAACATGTGTCAATCTTTCAAAAAAGGTATCAAGATTGCCCATATTAATCGCTGTGACACATCATCTACAAAAAATGCTAACTGTGAGTGTTACTTTTATGGGGATTTTAAGTTTAAAAATAATTTTACCGCTAGTTTGGAAAAAACATTAAAACGGGAGAAATTGTTAAACCCGTTTAATGGTATACGGGTGTAATGCTTTGTTGTACGTGTACATTAACTATATACACACAATAAACACAGTCTCCTATTTTTCTTCAAAATGTGTTAGCATACTATACAAATTCCATGTAAAATTTCCTTGATAAACATTACTTTACAGTGCCTTAATTCTGTGTACATTGTATTAGCCTTTATTTTATTTGAAAATATTTTGCTCCATTCTAAATATTAAGACATTAATTTTAGTCCAAACTATAATAAATATGTTAAATTTTATGTTTACATGCCAGTATGTTCATAACTAAGGTCTCTTTTCCCCAGGTAGATACTTTGTTACATGCCTGTATAAAATCAAATTTTATATGCCATACGATAGACGTATTACTTCATAAATCACACTCTATAAAGTTGGCAGATCACTCAGCACTTAGCACCAGCGAAACGAACTGCTGTTCTGGCTCAGCAACCATGCATTCACACTAGAGCAATTGGCTTCATGTAACGTAGTAATCAAGTTGCTTCAGCTAAAGCATTGTTTTGTTTTATTTTCTCAGACAAATATGCTACTGCAAGTAGTATAAATCAGCGAAATTGAAAGCCAACAACATTAAGTTATTTAGATATTATGTACGTACAATTCATCAGAGATGTTTTTTGATTAAAATTGTGACATGTTCACCGCAAATGTGATACAACCAAACATATAAAAGCATTGGTTGCAATTTAAAAAGTTACAGTGAACTAGAGACATTGTTCACAATCAGATAAGGAAACTAACAAAATCCAGAATGTGTAAACAAATGGGATTATACATGAAAGTTCATGTATGCAAATGTGTCTTCAAAAACATTTGTACATTGTATTTCCTTAACATAATTTATCTTGGTTAATATTGGTACTTATGGATGACTGACTGATTAAAAAAAGGCTCGAGATATATATCTATTTCAATATGACCATACATTCATGGTTATCAATAAGAATGCATTTTAAAATTATCTGAGTTCAAACTGAAAGATAGATGTAACGTAGGTATGATTACATGTTATCTTTCCGTGCATTATTGCCTTTCTTACTGAACCTAATCTTTGTGAAAATAACACAATAAATTATTAATCAAATGATATAATCAACATCAAAATAAGTCTCTTGTTTGTACATAATTTACTTTGTTTCCTCTAGATATGCACAGTGTATAAAGCATATGTTATATTTTTTATTAAAACAATAATACAAAGTATCATGCATATTAATTATTTGATCATACATGTATTTATTGCTGGTTACCGGTACGCGGTAATCTCTTCCCATGCCTGGCTGCTTCATAAATATCGTAAAATGTTGTCCACCCTGTAATATAAAACATTTTTCTTTAAAGACAAATATTCTGTGTTTTTTGTCGAAATATCTTCATATTATTGGATAGATAATCATATGTTGTTTTTTAATTACAGGAAAAAAAAACAGAAATGAAAACTAAACACAACAAAATAAATAATTGCTTGGTGTAGGTCATTTCATATAATCTAATTATGAGCACATCGTTTGGTACTAACCGTATGTCATTTTGAAATTTGCAGCACAATAAATTGTTACAAACATATATTCTGATAATTAAAAAAGATATCATCTCTATGATTTATACTTATAAACTAAAGATAATATTACATCCTACATCTATTTCTAAATTTTATTTTCGTCTACGAGTTGACTTCAATAAGTGCGAGTTTGATATAAAAAAAACATGTACAAGTTGACAAAAGACGTTGTGGTGAAATATCGGTAAATAAATATTACCTATCCACATCAGTCGATCTGGATGACATCGAAGAATGGTGCGTCAACAGGATATTTACAGATACAAAGTAACAGTAACAGTTAACACAACTTATTATTCTTGATTTGGTTAAGCACACTGTCCCGGCGTTATTCGCCTCTGACATGGCCATCGGTCGGAACGGTCTCGTAACGATTCGGTCATTTTACCACATTCCTCCCCATTTTACAGCCCTCCCTTTACTTTGCCGACATGCGACTACTCCAGGACCAAACATTTTGATCCGTACCAATACAACACGCTCTGAGACCATATTACATGATCTCTCAACAATAAGCCAAATATGGTCTGACCGCCTGCGTACACACACCTTCTAGACCCAACATTCGGATCCACCCACCACACACCAAGACCACATAAATTTATCGCCCAACAAGAGGCCGGAAAAATTTTGACCTTATGCGCACACGCTCTTTCTAGACCCAACATTCGGATCTACCAGCAACACACCAAGACCACATTATGTGATCAGAAAGGTTCTGACCTCATGCGCACACACTCCTTCTAGACCAAACATTCGGATCTGCCCACAACACACCAAGACCACATTCTATGATCTCCCAACAATAGGCCAGATTTGTCCTGACATCTTGCGCACACACTCCTTTTGGACCCAATATTCGGATTCTCCCGCCACGCACAAAGACCACATAACATGATTTTTGCAACTCAATCAGTGTCAGCCAGACAACCTGACGCACCACACACCAACAAAATGGTCGATCCCCAATTCGCACAACTCCCCTTGCCAACGTTTGACCCCTTAGAGGTTATACAAACGCCTGCTGTTCTCAGCAGTGGTTCGCAGAACCTCCTCAAGGGTAACCCGCCGTATCCTAGCCACAACCATTGCCACCTCTCCCACGTATGCCACCGTGTTAGTCTCCTGAACACGGACACGCAAGTAAGGAGAGTCAGTCTCCACCAGCAGCCTATCCGCCGAAATCCCCCGGATGGCAGACCTCTGCACTTCATCGAAACGTGCAGCAAGGCCCAAAATGCTGAAGTAGCATCGAGGGAATGCAGCGGACCAACCTAAAACCTGGTGAAGAGTCCCCGCGAAGCAGTGAAGATGTGGTTTTTCTGCGTTGGGCCGACATTTTTCTTCATAAGACGGAGAGAGAGCACTTACCCCGCAAAAGTAAGTGTCCCGCCCCGAATATGAAGGATAACTGCTCGCCTAGGGCAAGCCAGCTCCAGCAGCCTCACAAACATCACTTCCTGCTCGCTCCACTCTCGGTCAGGTCGCTTCTGGTTTAAACCAATCTGCCCTTACGAGATCAGTCCGTCCATTCGTAACCCACTCTCAACAAGCTTCATCAACCCCTCAAACTCCCCACGAGATGCTTGTGGGTGCACCCCAACAGCCGACCCGAAACCAGTGACACAAAATGGCTGTCGAAAGCGGTAAGTTCCGCATTCCTGGCCAACACCCACTCAAGGACCACAGGTACTTCCCTCCATTCCTTCACTAACCTCATCCTCTTGTACCAGAGATTTGGGCTCCAGCACTGACCGTACCATTTGAGTCTCCGACACATCCCGGGCACCTCTTATAGTACCACTCGTTAACCCAGGTCCCCGAGTCGATCCAACATCCGAACTCGACTCAGCCGCCATAGCTTCAGATAACACTAACCGGACTGGCCCTGTTTCATGTACCGACTTCCTGATTCGATTCAATCAACCGGGCATCTACCACCACACTGTGCGCCAACTCAGTTTCCTGAGTAGACCCAGTCACCAGAACATATTCGCGCACTGGTTCGAGCTCCTGTATCGACTCAGCTTCCTGCGTCGATCCAGTCGCCTGAACCGCCATTGCCATCGTACAAGATGGCCCTGGTCTCTGTGTCAGCTCAGCTTTCTGTGCCGACCCAGATGCCGGGACCACTCCACGCCAACCATAACTTTGGGCAAAGATTTTTTTCTCAATTCTGGTCCGCACATATTTAGTAGTGCGGCCATTACTCTCCAAATAAAAAGGAATGCCCGGGATTTAACCCGTGCCACATGGAACGCGGACGGTATGCTCCATAGTAACCGACGGCACACCCTTTCTAGTAAAGCCTGGTCTCCGTCATACAGCCAAGACCTTTCCGGAATAGCCAACCTCACCCTATGCACAAAGAGCATAGCCTCATCAATGCTCTGGAGGCCCAGACAATTGATGAGGCATATGGCACCCCTGAACCGGAGGCGATCCAATCCCGGGTCCTCTATAACCCATGACCAAACACAGGCGGAAGATGCCGCGACATCACATGCAGCCTCACCGACCCTGTCCTTAGTCCGCACAACGGACATTCCCAGACCCTCATCTCTTCCCTCCCTTCATCATGTCTAGACCGGGACCTGTCCCTGATCTCCAACCTTACGTCCTCCTCCGTACGCCTGGACCGTCTCTCACTCCGTGCCATAAGTACGGGCCTTTCCACCTCCACTTCAGGCCAGTTAATCCAGACTTTTCCTTCCTCAACTACAGACCAGTTAAACCCGACCTCCTCCACCATTTCAACATATCAGACCAAACATGCCCTACACGCAGGGCATGTATACAGATCTATTTCTTCACCCTCTTCCTCAGTGTCTCCCACGCAACTTCCGTGCAACCACTTCTCACATACGTCACATGCAATCATATAGGAGCCATTGTCAATTCCCCTACACGTACAATATACGGGTTTATCTTTCCCATCTTCCACAAGGTCACGACTATCTTGCCCACGAAATAACCGTACAGGGAGATTATCCAGTTTACACATTTTCAGGCTGTCATTATTCAGTCGGACTCGATTCGCATGGAAACTGCTCTCTTTTAAGCTCGTCAAACCTTCATTACCAGGTGGATCAGTGCCGTGTATGAGCCATTTTTGAATAA
Organism: Dreissena polymorpha; assembly: GCF_020536995.1. NCBI lineage: Eukaryota > Metazoa > Mollusca > Bivalvia > Myida > Dreissenidae > Dreissena > Dreissena polymorpha. The sequence continues at coordinate 60,933,974 of NC_068362.1, forward strand.
ATCGGAAATCGCTCACTGCCTTCACCACAACGCGCCCCGGGAACCATGAAGCATATCATTTCCTTTTCCTAATCCATACGCACGGTTCCTTTCAAGGGCAATATGGACCACCTGGGCACTTAAACCTAAGGCGGCCCTCACTCCGTCAATAGTGTCTTTATGTTTGTGCACCTGTTCAACCATCGGAACCTTTTCCGGCAACTGAGCAATTATCCAATCCGATATCAAGGTATTCCCAGCCGCCGTATCTATTACAGCCTGTATTGCAACGCCGTTCCCACGTGCATTTATCCGGGACATCGAGTCTGATTTGATCTGCCCGAAAATCACCGGTAGGCCCTTTACGTTTTGGATACTATGTGGAAATTCTTGAGATAAGTGCCCTATCTCTTTGCAATTGAAACATTGCTTCCTGACTGGAAATGGCGATGGACTTCTGGTGGGCCTTGCCAAAAGCTGGTCAAGCATCCCCATACAGATGTCCATCTTCTCATCTAACATGTCCTTCTTTCTCTCAACGGCCGACACCCTTTCTACAAGCCTACTTTTCGAGGCCACTTTCACCCCTGCTACCTTGACCAGCCCTGCACACTCCACTTTCCGTACCAATGTTGGTTGATGCACATAGTGAGTGGGAATGACCCACTTCAGCTGGTCAATAGCTTGCTCTATAGACGCAGGCATCTGCTTTATGACTAGCTAACCCGCTTCTTTCTCCCTAGCACCCATTAGAAATCTTCATATGGAGTCTTGCAACATAGAAGCCTCGGGCAAGTCCCTTTACTTTGCCTGCAAGAGTAATTACCATGTCGGCCCATTGATAGACCGATTCATTATCTTCTTGCCTAGCACTGGAGAAGGTTACCATTACCGTCTTTTGCAAGTCGCGGTACCCAAAACGCCTCTCTTGCTTGTCTACTACATCCAAATAGCTTTGCTCGACCTCCATATCCATCACCAAGGCATGGTATTAACTTGCCTTGTCAGTCAAGCAGAGACCCAAATAGAATCTCTTCTCCCTATCATCCCACTCAAAAATAGTGGATTACTATTAAATTTGGTAAGAAAAGCCCGTCAGCTTCCCCGACCATCATATACTAGTGCCTAAGGCAGCGATTGCAGCCTAGACTTATGCTGACCAGGATGCAAGGCTATCTAGCCAAAAGCTGCCGCAACGTTATTGCTAACACCTCGCGTTGCATTAACAAAATTCTGCGATTTTAGACGAGGGGTTGCCCCGCTCCTGTCAACCTGTGGTGCAGGTACCACCGGTGTCGAGGTCACATACCCCGACTGTCCTGGTTGAAACATATAAGGCACTTGATCTTGGTTAACAGGGTCAATTAATTGACCCTGACCACTCACTAACATATAATGCAGTTGGCCAACTTGTGAAACTGGTTCCTGCGTCATGATCTGATATTGCATAGGCTGTGCCTATGTAGCCATTGCATGGTATTGCACGGGGCACGTCCAATGTGCCACAGGCACCTGAGTCACCGCCTGGTATTGACCTGACTGCACGCCATGTGTGAGCTGGTACTGAACAGGTTGTGCCTTCTGCACCAAGGTATGGTACTGTACAGGGTACACCCCATGTGCCATGGGCACCTGAGTCATGGTCTGGTATAGACCCGACTCAACACCATGGGTAACCGACATATGCGCCACCGCCTGATATTGCACAGGCTGCGCCTCCCATGCAACTGGTGTCGGTTTTACAGCCAGGTATTGCACAGGCTGCTCATCGACCGGTTCAGTGACTTGCCCGCTAGCCTCTCCATACCACTTCCCCTCCTCATTATATATATATATATATATATATATATATATATATATATATATATATATATATATATATATATATATATATATATATATATATATATATATATGCTCGGAATCAGGCCTAGACTCAGATGTACTGAACCCAAACATGACCTACATCAAATGCTAAGTAGATGTAACCAATGTTAAATTTGAGATGTCCATCCATCATGCACGTTGACTAATGTAGTCAACTTAATGAATTGTTAAACAACTAAATTATTTAAATTACATTTACTGCAAACTGCTGGTATAAAAATTAACTCCCTCATATTAAAAACAAGTGGAAAAAAGGACTTTAAATTCAATTAAATAATAAAATGCAATCTAATAAGAATAACACTCTATAGATATCTTGTTTGATTTGAAGTGTTTTAAAACGTCTAATATCACCGATAATTCTTATCAATAAGAATTAATAATAGTGAAAATGCGAAACTTTTGGAAAAAATGAGCAGCGAAGCACTCACACATGAATCAGAATTGAAAACAATGTGGTTATTCGCCTGACTATAGGCAACTGAATGATATTACAACTGTACAGCTGAATATAGATGGTAAATTGAGCGAATAAAAAGCAACTACATGGTTCAAATCACCGCAATTGTACGTAGTGCAACCAACGTCAAAATCAGAAAAATAGCAGACAAACCCCCACGTAATCGGTTGAATTCACACCCTAATACCTAAATTGCAGCGAAGAAATAGTTAGTTAATGAAAGTGCATACAGTTAAAATTAAAACAGACGAGGACAAGTATTCTTGAACATTTTTCAAGATGACCGACGTGAACTTTGTCAAGTCAAAATATTTGACTTTTTAAAAGTAAAAAATGCGACAAGTTCAGAGCTCGCAGCGCCAATTGTATTGAAATACAGTTAGTTAATATTACCTTTCCACATCAGTCGATGTGGATGACATCGAAGAATGGTGCGTCAACAGGATATTTAAAGATAAAATTAACAGAAGCAGTTTTAACACAACTTCTTCTTCTGGATCAGGATACGCACACTGGATCCCAGCGTTATTCGCGTCTGACATGGCCATCGGTCGGAACGGTCTCGTAACGGTTCGGGCATTTTACGACAACGTGCTTTTTGACTACCGTGCGAGTTGACTTACCGGTATTTGCGAGTTGACCGACACCACATTTGATTATACAACCCTAGTCATTTTACTATCTATCTTTCAACTCATCATCAGTTATATAAGCATCTTAACAAACATAACGTGAAAGTAGAAAACTTGGAGAGGCATACATGAACTAAACTTAATCAACAAATTGTTAATACGGCCAAAGCCCGCCGCGCAGGGGCGTGCGTTGACCGCTATCTGTATCAATTTTCTGATAAAATTATATAGCAATATGTATCAGGGGATCAAACTCATTTTTTTCTGCCCGCGTCATATATTTTCGCGATGCATTTATAGACCACTTGAGCTAAATTGACACTTCGACAAATGATATATCACACGTATATGCATACCTCGTGGAAAACATACGCTATGAAAGTCATTATTTTATAGCGCATTGTTCTCTATCTTCGTGCGTTTTAGGTTTTTTACCGTCAAAATTCGACTTTTTGCTCTCATTTGATCTGTTCCTGTTTTCTGTTTCCCAGCATTTAGGGAATAAGACATAGTCCAAGACTGGTTTACCACAAATCGCGATAGCTTTTTCCAAACACACTTTAGGTATTTATAACCCGCCTAAAAAATATAGAAAGAATATCGACTTATTTTGAATTTATTTGCTTCAATATATTCTTGATCTTATTTTTATTACTATCCTCATAACTCGGTTGATGCTTGTTTAAAACAAGAGGACCGCCTTGCGGGTGCAGACCGCTCATCTATTTTTCTTTTTAAAGGTGGAGGGAACTATCTCAACACTTCAATCAAAAAAGATGGATGGTTGGGGTGGAGAGGGGTGTATAGTGTGGGGTGTGGTCATTTATTACATTATCTTCCAAAAATAAGAAATGAAAATGCAAAAAACAAATTTTTTTTTTTGGGGGGGGGGGGATTCTTGGGTGGGATAGTTTGACGGTCTTTCAAAAGTAAAATAATAAAAATATATATTTTTTTTAACCATGCTTCCAAAAAACAAATTGGGGGTGGGTAGGTGGGGCCGGGGGTATAGTGTGAGGCTGTGGTCATTTGTAATATGATCTTTAAATAAAAAAGTTTTTTTTTGGGGGGGGGGAGGAGATTCAAGGGGGGGGGGGGGGCAAGGGGGATGGTTTGGGTGGAGTCTATTGTAGTATGTCAGAGTTGTTTTGTCAGAGTATCAATCAAATCTGATCATAAATAACGAAGTAATGGCATTTTTTGCAAAATTTTATAATTTGACCTTGAGAGTCAAGGTCATTCAAAGGTCAAGGTAAAATTCAACTTGCCAGGTACAGTACCCTCATGAAAGTATGAGAGTATTTGAAGTTTGAAAGCAATAGCCTTGATACTTTAGACGTTAAGTGGGTGTAAACACAACATTTAATTTAACCGTATATTCAAAGTTACTAAGTAAAAAAAGGGCCATAATTCCGTCCAAATGACAAACAGATTTATGCAACTTGTTCCGTACAGTCCCCTTATGACAGTTTGTGAGTGTTCTAAGTCTGAAAGCAATAGCTATGATACTTTAGGAGTAAAGCGGCCCAAAATACAAAACATTACGAAATTTTCATTTTTCTAAGTATAAAGGGGCCATAATTCTGTTAAAATGCCAGTCAGAGTTACATAACTTTGCCTGCACAGTCCCCTTATGATAGTTAGTAAGTGTCTTGTTTTGCAATTGAAATATTTTATACATATAGGTATCTCACAGAGTTTTCTTTCGCATTTTTTGTTGCCTACTTTAAATTCTGACGTCACAAAAAAATCTAGCAATTTTAAAGCAAATCATAAATCACAGTCTTGACTGCATACCCTTAGTTTGTAGCTGTATATTAAAGATTTGAATGCAAACAACAATGTCATATAATCCATATTTTTTATTTATACATTTTAATAATACATGGAACAAACACAGATATATCACTAATCATATGAGCCTATTTATGTTTCAGTCATTGTCTTTCTAGGTTTAGCCGCCAGCAAAAGCATGTAAATAATTTTAATATATATATAGTATATATATATATATATATATATATATATATATATATATATATATATATATATATATATATATATATATATATATATATTTATATTTATATATATATATATATATATAAATATATACATAAACTTATATGGTAATGTATGGTGCTGCAAAACACTTCAGATAATTTTATTGAACGTAAAAGAATAGAAAAACAATACATAATACGAAGTCCCTGTCATCAACTTTAATAATTTTACGTACATGTGATTGCAAAGTGAACAAGTATTTTGACAAACTGTTGAATTAATGAATTATGTATTATTAAACCATTCAGTGCATAAATGAAAAAAACAAGTATAATACAGCATAACATGCACTTTGTTCAAAATATCGTAAAATTGTATAACCTTTGAAATAATAAACAATGCTGCTTTTGTACTAGCGTATTATACATTTATCAAAGAACAACAGTAACAAATTAAGTATTTCACAATAAACAGAAATCATATTAATGAATTAATTAAACAAACTTTTTGCTTCTGTACACTGTCATACTAAAATGATCACAACACATTGGTCTAGGTACGATGTGCTTTCACATACTTGTCGCAAGTTTTGTATTATGTGTTTAACATTTATTAGGCACTGGTCGACATACAGGCTAAATGTGCATGGGGACATCGTTTCTTGTCCTCAAATCAATAATTTAACAACCTTTTGACAACGTTTGAACATCTGATCTTTATACATGTAATTCCATAGCTGATTTTGTTTATAGACAGACATATATAAGCTCTCTAAAAATCTATGCAAGTTCACATATTTTCCATCGAAGTAAACCAACAGAACCAATAAATAAGATCACCATGGCTAATATATTTATTCCTTGGTACCTTGGATAGTTCAGGAATCCCTTCTTTGTTGGTTTATGGAAACCAAATCGGTCCGTTTTGTTCAACAGTCTCAGAATGGCTTGAGTGATGCCCAGCACTATGCAGAGCAGCTTCTTAAACAGAAAACAAACAAAAAACAAAAAAAATTGATAGATGATACAGCAATTTTGTAAATGTTGTTTGTTGATTTTGAACAGTCTGGATGAGTTTGGTACGAAAATTCAACAGGATTTAGTTTAGCGGTGTAAGGCCGAATCTTTATATAGTGATATGTAACCTAACAGCAAATCGACAAGGTGCGAGCAGAAAAAGTGAAAAAAAAGTTCAAAATGAGCTAAAATATTCAAATGTAAATTTGGGGTATTGATACATTTTGTAAATTAATGTGTTTCTGGTGGATTTAAACCACAACTGGCAACAATATCGATCATGATCACATGTTAATTGCTTCTTAGAGCGAATGGAATTTAGGTCACAGAATCAATCTCTTGCACGACGGTTATATTACGTGAGAGCAAGGAACGACAACTCTGCATGGGGATTGTCACAGAATCTGACATGTAAACAGTAGGGTGGCGCATTTGCAAAACCGCAGGAAAAATGACACGGCAAGAATACAGATGGCAACTTTAATGTTTTTTTATATCATTTTTTTTTAAACAAGTATTAACTGATTTATGAGGATAATAATACAAATAAGATTTCGAATATATTGTAGCTCATTAAATCAAAATAAATCGGTATTCTTGCTTTACATTTAAGGCGGGTTATATTTGTGGCAAACCAGTCTGGAACTATGGCTTTTTCCGTTACATCCGGGAAACAGAAAACAGGAAGCAAATCAAATTAGAGAAAACAGTCGTATTTTGGGGGTGAAATAAGATAGAGAACAATGCGCTACAAAATAATGACTTTCCTAGCTATTTTTTGCCCGAGTATGCATATACGTGTGATATACCTGTTGTCGAAGTGGTATATGAATCCATCGCGAAAATATATGACGCGGGCAGACAACTGTCGAGTCTAATAGGTATGTTAAATACTATGTATATATGATTGTCAGAAATATCATACAAATAGCGGTCAACGCCCGCATCTGCGCGGCTGGCTTTTGTCTGTATTATTTATAAATGGTTTGATATAGTGCGCAAATTGGTAGTCACAGCCTAACATCGTTTCACTCGGAAACAACTCGGCTTCAACTTTGTCAAAATCTCTTTTCCGAGCAACGTTTTTTAACAAAACATCAATATTAAAGTATTTATAATGTATTTTTTACGGCTAACATTAAAATTAAAACAACGAAACCATAATAAACACCATAGTAATGGACACCAATCACCGTCTGCATTGTCCTTCTTTGTTCATATCGTATGCATTTTTCAACATAATCTATATTGTCTGCGTTTTTTCCGTATGCGTTTTAGTTAGACCCTCGCTTTTCCAATTACAGAATTCTTTCACGAAGGAAATTCGTTTATTTTCTTAGAACGTTTTTTCACTTACATTGTTTTAGAAAAATTAACAAAAAGGTCTTAGAAAAATTCTAAGAAGACAATGTTAGAAACAATTCAAGTGACAAAAATGTCAGCATTAGTAAACTCAATGTTAACTACCATATCCATTCCATCTGCCCAACGTCTACTACATCGCGGCATTTTACCGCATTTTTTTGAGTCAACCTTTGCCCCGTTGTTTCGATTTGTGGTATTACTTAAGCTTATTTGCTATTGCAAATAGTCTAAATATACTACGGGAGAGCACATCCAGTTTCCTCACGTGGTTTATGATTTTAATTTTTCACTATCGAAATATATAGTATTTTAATATGTTATTAATACGCAGTCTTCTTTCGACAAATTCAAATTATACTTTCAGAGCCGCTGATGCGAAAATGGGTCTTATGACGCTTCGGCTAGCGTAGCTCAAGCCCAGTCTGTCTGCTTTAAATAACGCTAGATTTTGTGGTATCATTAGGCATCTCCCTGAAAGACTGCGAGATGCGCAGACTGGACAATAGCTACGCTGGCCGCATTAGGCATAAGACCCATTTTCGCAAGGCGCGGGTCTTTAAAAAAAATATTCATTTTATAAATATCTAAATTTAATTTCACCTCCGTTCATTACAAAATGTATTGTTAGTTTACATGTTATTTTTTAAGTATATAATATAGTTCCTTTAACAATTCAACTCGCTATATATAAAACAGGTATGGCTATAATAGAGGTAAATAAAATCCATGCATAACATTATATAGGCACAAACATACACTTCACACAACACACACACACATGCACGGACACATACCCATAATCTATGTTATGATCGAAAAACGGTTGTACATCAGCAAATTTTAAAATTAAATCAAAAGTCAATGGTATCAAATATGTAGAGCAAACAACACAATTTACAATAGGATTATTTTATTGAGTTACAAAAAGACTTTGCAACTGCCCAGTTTAGTAGTTGTATGCTTGTACTCCCAAATAGCATTGTTTGACAGAAAATCTCTGTATATTTGTGCACATTATGTGATTCTAAAAATTCTATAACATAATTTACAATTCTCTTTGTAAAAATGCAGTCCCAGAATATGTGTAATATGATTTCTTCATTTTCCTTACAAAAGAAACATAAATTGTAAGTAACAATATCCATTTCATATAGCAAATAGTTGGTTCTTAAGATTCTTTGAATAATTCTTGTCTGGAACCACTGAGTGTGTGTGTCTCTAGATATAGTAAAAGTAAGTGTATGCACTTTTGTCCGTTCAATGTTATTAAAAGTGTTTCCATTTTGAATGGCAAGTGGGTGTATCTGTTTTATAGTTAAAACATTTATAAACAAGTTTGTTTTGACTATTCTCCAATGCTTTGTTATTTAAGTAAAATGATATAAATGCAAATCGTATATTGGGCTTTTTTATTACTGGAATTCATGATAATCTGATAAGTGCTTTCACAGTTCTGATTAAGTCTTCATACAAAAATAATCTTAGCACCAATCTGATTTTCTAATACAGATTGTTTTAAAAACTCTCCAGAAGTGCATACTTTATCCCTTACATATCTTATTCCACTTTGATACATATTTTTATTATATATACTATTAATGCCTATCTTAAAATTGTGGTTGTAAAATAAAGGCATATCAAGAATATCTTCACACTTACTGAAAATGCGTTTATTAATATACTCGATATAGCATGTACGGACATCTCTCCAAAAACAATTTTTTAAATTATCATATTTTTTTCAATTTAATATTATCCTAAATTAAACATTTTCTTCACATCAAACATACAATATACCAGTTGGAAACATTTTCCATTGCTTGATACAATTTTACTTAACCATGTCATTGTCATAGTTTATTCAAAAGCATATACAAAAGCCATGGTCACTTTCTCCTGGGCAAAGAAGAGCTATAAACAGGTGTGTAACAGGGGGAAGTAAGAGTGATTTAACAACAGTTATTTTTCCTAGGGGTGATACAGTTCTCCTTTTCCAAAAATGTATGATATCGTGCAGCGTGTGCAGCTTTTCAAGTTTACTGGATAAGTTAATGCCAATCATTTTCTTTAAATCAACATCAAATAATATTCCTAAAACTTTAAAGTTTGTTGTGCCCCAGACTAGCTTATATTTAGTTTTTATTGACTGTATGCTGAACTGTTTAGAGCAAATCCATATAGGATTTGTTTGTCATAATTAATTTTTAATCCAGAACATAAGGCGCAATGATTTAAAAAATCAAGTTAGCATTGAGGGAGACATCGGTGCGATCTAGTAAGAAAGCTTTATCGTCAACAAATTGAGAAATATTGTATTAAATATTTTGTATCACTATCCTTTTAATAGCATTACAATTTCTTAAATTCTTTAATTTCAGCACAGAGAATAAGAATATACGAACTTATTGGGTCTCCTTGTCGGCAGCCTCATTAAATTGTAATACATTCTGATAAAAAAACAACATTTATTTGAATTGCCATCAAGGAATTATTTAGAAAAAGGGAAATCCATTTAATCAACGTTTTCCCAAATTAAAATGTTTTTTTTTCTATCACATCAAACTCAAGGGTGTCGAATGTTTTCAAAGTCGATGGGCATCAAGAGTCTAGGGATATTGTTATCTCCTGTATATTTCATAATGTCGAAATTTCTGCGGTGAAACCATCTGATCCAGGGCTTTTTTCATGCTGCATATATTTTTAAGTGATTGATATTTCCTTAAGTTTTAGTAATCCTTCTAATGATTTAGAAGTGCAGTGCTTAATTTAATAGTATTTATGATTTTAAGGTTATCATGCACATTGTAAGAGTCATTGAAAATATACTTTGTATACATTTTTTTATAAAATTAGGCTGCTTCTTTTAAAATACGATTGTCACGTAGCCGTTGACCTTCATCGTTTTCAATAAAATGGATGTTTTAACTAGTAGCATATTGAGATTCTAAGTTGCAAAAGTAATTTGAGGGTTTTTCGCATTCTTCAATACATTTCGCATTAGCTTTAATAAAAGCTCCTTTCAATTTTATGTATCGAATGTTTAAAAGTTATTTATTCAATGTATTGAGCTCGTCAATTTTTCGATTTGTTTTTTATCCATGTCTTCAATAGCTTATTAAGATAATATCTTCTCTCTCTTTTCTCTGTTTGGATTTGAAGCTTGAATAGGATATGGTTTTATCTCTGATTTCCACCAATAAAGTTTCAAGAAACAGTTGATCATTGGTAGTTAACTGTATTGAGTCATTGTCTATAGTATTAAGAAGTTCAATAGTATAAACAGGTAAGACATATTGCTGCTTACTTCGTTAATGTTTGTTTTATGCAATGAACATATTCTTGGTCATAAAGAAATGAGTTATTAAATTTCCACAGGCTTTTTCCATGTTCTATTTTGCTTAAGTTCAATTCCAAAGTTATAGCGAAGTTATCTGTGGCTTGCGTGTATGTCCGATTTCCTAATAAACTTATGAAAATCATTGGTGGTTAAAACGTTCAATATGTCTTGTTGGAAAGTGTAAGGCTTTCGCAAAGTAAAACATTTTTCATAACAGTTTATGACCCTAAACGTGTCTATTAAGTGCTTATCAGTGAAAGCAGAAAATAATAATTCCCTTGACTTCTTCTTATTAGTAAATATTTTATAGTTGGCATAATCAATATTCACATCTAGGACAAAATTGAAGTCTCCACATAGTACATACGCCTCATTTCCTATGGTCTTTATTGTATTGAAAAGTATACTATAAATCAAAGGAGTATCATTGTTTGGTCCATAAAAAGTGCACATAGTAAATCTATGGATATCTATTGTTAAGTCTAGGATTAAGCAATTTCCTTATGTATATTTTTTATTGATTATGCACTTTAAAAGACATGTTCGCTACACATTTATTAAAGAAAATACATACTCCTCTTGAATTAGAAGTGCCGAAACTAAAACAGCATTCATCAACCAATTGTTAGTAGATCTGTTGTTTCATTAAATAAATAAAATGACAATCTTGCAGACAATATTTATGGCTATTCAGAGTTTTCAGATAGTCAAAAACATCAGATCTTTTAGAAACATCATTCAGAACACGACTATTGTATTGTGCAATCGTTTAATTATCCATTCGTATTATAAACGATTACATTTTCGTTGAAACACCATAGATATAAAAAAGCATTCTCATTCACTGCAGTCTAAACACAATTCATTATATATTCATCCAAACAAACAAACAGGCATAAACAATTTAACAGAGAAATACAATGTAACAATAACATAAAACATACAATTTAAAAAGAACACAAAAGTACGTCAAATAGTAAGATAAATTGCCCTTAACTTTATACAATAAGGTTTGATTGCTCAGCTATTCAAGATGTATATTCGAAATATAAAAATATAAATATAAGCAAGTGTAGAAGTAATCATATTCAAGTATCTGTCTATATGAATTTTTAGTGATAAAGCTTATTTTACAATTTATCTCTAAGTAGCTACTGAATAACAGCAACAAGTAAATATTGGCACACTTTTAAACAATTAACAAACACAACACACAAAATTCAACCCTTTCTACCATTCTTTGAACAGCAGAGACTAAATGGTAGCACACATTAAATCAATTTCAAACAAACAAAAACAAAACACACATGAGCAGTGTAAAACAAGGGAAGCGATTTTTTGAGACAGATAAATACGTACAATTAATTTTAACTAGCAGAAACATGCTATACCAACGAGTTGAGAGTGCTTTTTATCAACCGGAATAAAACAGATAAATACGTACAATTGATTTTAACTAGTAGAAAAAAGCTATACTAACGAGTTAAGCGTGTAATGTATGAATCGGAATGAAAGATACTGATGATACCTAGCACACATCTCATAACAGTGAAAACATGACATGCTAAAGATAAATATTCAATATTAAAGAAAACTGATCATTAAATCATCTACCATCTGTCTATTCCAAATAATTACAATCAGCCATATTAAGATAAACAAATAAAAGCGACGCAAGCAAAACTAAATATATTATTTAGTACTTTATACTGAAAAATAGAACAAGTAATTGGAGCAAGCACGGGGTGGTGTTTATATCTTCATCAAGCTTTAAACCTTTTTTTGTTTCTTATAAATGGAACATCTTAGCACTCTACCTTTCGATAAAAAATGAATCAAACTATGTTATTTATAGCAAACTGGCACATTTCGGTATCACATTCAGTCTTTAAATAGCGGCTTCCAAACCGACTGACCAAGAACGGCTAACATTTGTGGTAAGATAATGAAGAGATTTCCGTGGCGCTATTATTTCGGTAGTTTTTTGGTTTTTCATCTTGAAAGCAATACTGTGTTACCAACGTTTATCGATAGACCATAATATCTTCCCCAGACGATTTCGTGACGTAGTACCTAGCCAAAACGCGAAGTTTTATTTAAACATATATCAAACACAATTAAATCGACAATGATCAAAACAAAACTTTGTTGTTTTCTGTTGAGTTTAAGATGATACAGTGGATACATTATTTCCGATTGTTACGATTGTTCTCGATTAACAGGGTTTTACTTGCATAATGAAAAAAAAATGAAATGGAATTTATATTCATATTGAAATAAAACATTTTTCTTTTATTAATATTGTTTTTATGCTTTACACAATGAAATAATGGTTCATTGATCACTTAGTAAAAATAGTATTGTTTTTTTTTTCGTTATTTTATCGTTGATCTGCTAAAGAATCGGCTGTTTTTAATGTTTCTAATTAAAAGCCTGAGCTGCGCACGTGTATGTGTGCATTTCAGAGTTCATTTAGTAGTTTCACTGCGTTTACGCGAACGCATATATTGGCTGACCTGACCATCCGATGCTGTGTTACGAGATTATAACGTAACACGCAGTGGACTATTTTCATAAAACAAAACCGTTTTGTAAAGTATACTCTTCCGCCTCTCGAACTGTTTCTCGGCGCGGATTCAAATTGAGTTTTGCTTTGGTGAATCGTAGTTCCCAGCATACCGATTTTTGAAACACGGCTATTAACCTTAGTTGGTATAGCAAACAACTAAATACAACGCAGAATAGTGTTATATACAGATGATAAGTTCAGGGACTGGTTAAAACGATGTAAAATGTGAGGGTAACAAGTAATACATTAACACCCTAAAGCGTGTCAACAGCGCTGTCTTAAGGACTACATTATTCGTGAGTAAAACGTCTTGCTCGCAGATTTATTTTGTATTTCTTTTCATCAAAATCTAATTGTATATTTAACCATGTTTATGTGGTATTATAAAACAAATGTTTTGTAAAGAAAATTTCCATAATGAAATGTGAGAGGTATTGTAATAGGTATCATATATTCCAACGACATATTTATTAAAATAATGGTGATTGCAAATACTTTTATTTTATATAAACTGGTTATCATAGTACAGTTCTCGTCAAAATTTCTATTCTTTCAGAAAATCTAAAAACGGGCCTGTTGTTATATTGTCTAAGTTATTTCTATAACATCCATAGGGTACTTAACAGCGCTCACACATTTAATAATCATTTGCGTTTAGACACACTCTCAATAAATTTGAATGAGTTGTTATTATTTTAAACTTGCCATTTAAAAAGCAATAACTTTATTTTGAAAAATGAGTTGCGTCTAAGGTTATTCAATAGCGAACAGCTGTAGGGTCTTCGTCGCTCTGATCTTATTGTGCTACTAATCGTGACAATAGTGGATCATTTATATGTACTTCGATGTTGTTCCATCTTCGTCGTCCCAAAGAACGAATTGTCTTATTGTGTCATTTAACAATTCTGACGTTTGTGACCATGTTTTGCAAACTTGGTCTTTTCTTGCAGTTTCCAATTAGTCTGCTAAACGTTATGCATTCTGTGTTAATCCATTGAGTGGTTTGAACTTCAGGAAGCTCGTTGATCTAATGATTGCTTCTTTTAAGGACATTCCCTTAACAAATTCTGAATAAACTTCATCGGCTTCAAATTCCAGTGTTTCCTCTCATCAATGTTGTCTGAACTCCATCTGCGTGGTCGTTTATGGTCATCCGATGCAGTATGGCTACAAAAGCTTCCACCTGTATCTTCAAATTTTCTTTCTGCTTCAATGAAAATCAAAATTCCACCAAACGGCACGTGTATTTCACACTATGTTATTACTCAAAAACTTAATAGAATCACTCGGTTCGAGTTCGCAATCGTTTTGAAACGCAAACGGATTTAAAAAAGGAACTATGTGTGTATTTTACATGGATTGTTATGATATAAATTGAATAAAAGTATTTGAAATATATGACTGGAATGACTGGAATCATAAATTAAAATCCACGCAAATAAAGGAATAATATCAATGTTTGAGTAGCATACATTGTAAAAAGTCTGTGTTATTTAATATGTTTGGTGCTGATTTAATTAACAATTTTCTGGAAATGAACAAAAAAAGACATTGTAATTTCTTCGATAAATAAGTGGTTTCTTTGTTGGTTGAATGTAAAATTATTATATTGTTCATCATGGAAGAATACGTTTGCTAAACACAACTACGACGAATTTTACATCGAACCAAAACTTTGGTGAGACGTGCTCGATACAAAGATTTGAGTTAGATCCCATTGTAATTTTTCTTATTTGTAAGCAATTATGAATACTAGTTTATTGACAAATAATAACAATAAATCCGGAGATAGATCCTGCATGTTCACCTTTTTGAAAGTCGAAAACCGTCTGCCATGTGTTATCTTTTGTTTAGTAAGGAGAATTTATACATTCAAAATAATACGTCCATTTACTACTGGAACGCATAATATTAAAATGATGAATATCTTTGATCGAGGCATATAGTATTTTATGTTTTTGTATTGTTACACTGCTTAAACATAGAATCCATAAGATATATTTCGAGAAGCGAAAGGACATTTCATTTGAAATATTTGATACTTCGCCAGGTTAGATTCAGGTAATGAAATGCGTTGTTCAAGTACTATGTTTAGTAATTAAATCAACATATTTTCCAAATTAAAATATATAAAATAAAAGTTTAGGCTAGTGTTTTATTTACTCGAATGTCTGTGACTCGTCACCAAACAGCTTACACGGCAAGGCTTGCAGCAAGTTGCTTCACACTTCAAGGCTGAATTCAAGGTTTTGTCAAAGCATTTAATTGGTAAAATATGACTCATTGAATGAGCCCCAAATTCGAACTGTTTGTTGCTACACTTCTGTCTTGTAACAGTCTTTTCTAAGTTAACAAGTATGAACTATATTGTATAGTCTTCTTCTCTGAGCCTTTTCCTCATGTCAGTCTGTATTTCTTAAACTTGGGGCTAGAGAACTTTCAAGTAAACGTCGTTTATTCTATCTCTTGATAAATATATCTATTTCCGATATTACCGTAGAATTTTGTATTTGTATACAATTATTCGCAGCATTTGACAAGTTTACACGCCTCTCAGAGCGAGTAGACTGATGTTAAGTCATCGTCTTTCTCTATTATCGCTTTACACTATATCTTGTGCAACACTAAGATTGTTTTATTTAATGTGTTCATTATCGATGCACCTTTTGTTATTGGGCACATGATCAATAACCGAACTTCCAACAAACCTATTTAAATGAAAAAAATATATTCTATTGGAGACAATATCTTCCACCTGTCTATTGGAGACAATATCTTCAACCTTCTGTTAGTTTATACTCCTCCAGTTGTACTTATAATTCCGTGTGTCTTCATAGTCACTTCGAAAATATTAAGTATTTCAACCATTTCTTTGTTTAATGTTCCCTCATAGTTTCAGACAGGTTTATCCCAAATTGGATCGTTAGCTGTTGACTCCGACTCCGAACGGGCTAAATAAGTCCTTATTTGTATTGACGATCTCATTGTTCTATGCATTTTGCTTAAAATTGGAAAAAAAAGCAAACATGTGATTTTTCATCGGCTGCTTTCGAATAACCCGAGTTAACATCAAATTTTTACTTTTATCTTTTTAAAGAATCTGAGCAGATTTTTCTAGCGATTGTACACTATAAAGACTGTCCTTTTGTAAATTTCTGACACAACATACACTTTGTCCACTTAATTTAATTTTTACTCTGCCGTCTTGGTGATATGCTTATCATTTGTTCCCTACCGAATAGCATTTAAGGGCTTTTTGTATCTTGATGTTTTCAAAATTGATTTCAAATCGGTAAAAGATGTTCAGGGACTTAATAGTTATGTGTCCCTGACCACATCAGAAATCCGTTTAATGTAATCAATTGTTAGCGATCACCTCCAAAAGTGAATCCCCTCCCTCATTGGTACTTTTCCAACGTTTAATAATGGTATCTTGGACTAAAGTGTGTTTTGTTCCTTGTTTTCATAATAATCCCAATATAGCACGCATGATTGCACTCGTCATTCAAACTTGCGGGGTAGACTTCTACTTACAATGGTGCAGTTTACCGCATGAAAAACAAGCAGACGTGTGTCCAACGTTCCTCAACGCAGGCGCGTCAATGCTACAATGCTTAAAACGTTATATCGTGGGTTAAAGGGTTATGTTTAAAATGTAACAAACTTGCTCGGGCACTGGATGTGCGTTAAGCGTACACCCATTCCGTTATATACTGGAACACTATTAATATATGTTAAATGTTTATACCACATGCATACTGTTTTCTGTTTCAATGACCTCTAGGATATTTTTTTTCCTAAACACTATCAATTCGAATTAATCCCATGCCTATCAATACTAGTTTTAACATATGTGTCTATAAGTTTACTTTGTTTATAATGTCAAATGTTAACTGTGGTGATCGCTGACGAAGTGTAATATATTTTACTATGTATAAATTATTCTTATGTTTTGTGTTAACTTTTTTAAACTTGAGTCTAATTTTTTTTGATCAGCTATTCATGTATTTGGAGGAAAAACAGTTATAAATAACTTTCAAAAGCATGCAAAGGAAGTGATGTTATCCATTGCTAGAGTTATTTACTCAACATGTTATAATTGTTATTAAACTGAAGTAAGAGTCTTAGTAGTTGTTTTCTGTTTTAATGTAATCAATGTTCACTTATTTCATTTATTTTTACTATCGACATGAAAGCAATTTGAAATATTAATACATATTAAGAACTAAATATAACAAATCACACATAAAGAATGCACCAAGGCTGTACAGGTAAGAAAATAATGCAAATAACAAATATCACTTTGTTATCTTATAGTTAAAGTTAAATACAAGTAATTATTTTAATGTTAAAAATGTATTTTATAAGCTTTTAAATTAATGTTTATTTTAACAGTACATTTATGTACCATGTATTCACCGATAAGCCATACATGGCCGCAACAACACAGTTCTTATGTTGATTGTAAACATCAATTATATTTTATTTTGGTTACAATGTCAATTATTTGTGTAATTATATTGTGATTGGATATTTCAAAAATGTCATGTTTCCAGTTATCATGATGTATGTCTCTCTTATAATGTTTTCTATATGTTTTTATACTTTGGACATTATGCATAATACAATATTGAAGCATGTTGCAAACAGTATATAATCAATATTTATTTGTTTTTTTTATAACATAACATAATTATCATAATAAATGCATTGGTATTAATGGGCATTGTTTTAAATTCTAAAGCAAACCACATTTTTTTTTTCGTCTGAAATTAAATTCTTGATTTCATTTATTTCCATTTCATTTTTATTAATTTATGTATTGGTAGTAATGTGTAACTCCTATACTCTCCCCCCCCCCCCCTTCCGTGAAAATTTTATTTAAGAACTTACTATCTACTGCAATGTTTTAGACGTAAATTGACATGTGTGATGATGATGCCCGACATTAATGTCTTTTATTTACTGTATTAATTACCGTTTGATATAACGTAAATGAGAAAACTGTAATTAGTTGCTTATCTATCTGCGGTAGACGCTTACTTCATTGACCGACGTAAATTAAAAATAATAGTCGCCAGTTAACCCAACCCTCATAAGCATTCTCGTAACCGATTGGACGTTTAACATCACAGTATGGCGACTAGAAAGTTCCCTGAGAATTTCTCATTTGACACAAGATTATGTAATGTGGCTTGAATATTCGATACGCGCGTCATGCTATCTTTGATCAGTGGAGTATCTATTAGCCGATGTGGCGTTTATGGCGATTACGCGTTGAAGAAGGTACCGAGTGGTCTTTTAAAGTAGGGAATACTGATACATTAACAGAGAAACCTCGATTTTTTTAAATCGCCCTTTCCTTTTACATTTCAAGCTTTAACCGCCAGCTGAAAAATTTAATCGGCATTGGCGATTTTTGGCTATCGGAATCGCTTAAACATAATAACCTGTTTTTGAAATAAATTAAGAAAAATACATTTTTTAAATAAATAAAATTAAGAAAGGTATTAATTGTTGTTGTTGCTTTTCACTTGTTAATCGCATATTCATCGCAATTGCGCAGTATGGTCATAAGCTGCACTTATAGCTATAAATCACGCAAGGTTTTGTGGTTTCATTATGTATCTCCTGAACAAACTCTGAGATGCACAGGCTAGACTATAGATACGCTGGCCGCATATGGCATAAAATCCATTTTCACATGACGATGGTCTTAAAAATGTATTTGTAACTTTTGAATGGAACATTTAAGTACATTACTTTTATATAGAAAATTAAAGTAAAACTGTGTTGTTTTTTTATAGGAAACTGGCAAATTTCGGTAGCTTATTTATTGTTTCTAGAACGATTTCTATACCGACTTACCGATTACAGCGAATATTTATGGTTAGATAATGAAACGATTTTCTTCCTATCAACACAATATTCAACACAATGTTTCATCTTCTTGAAAGCAATACTCTGTTATCAAAGTTTATCGATAGTCCATTATGTCTTCCCGGGACGATTTAGTAATTTCAGTTTTATTTAAACATACATAAAAGACATTCATATATAGATTAAAACAAACCTTTTCATGTTGAGTTGAAGCGAATATAGATATATTATCTCCGATTGTCACGATTTTTCTCAATGAACAGTGTATATCTTATCATAATGTAACAATATTGAAATGGAATTGTATGCATATTAAAATAAAACGTTTTCCTTTTAATATTTTTTGGCTTTACATAATGAAGTAATGGTTTCATTGATCACTTATTAAAATGATATTGAGGTTTTCCGTTTTTCTCCCGTTGGTCTGATATGAACTCGACTGTATTAAAGGTTGCTATTAAAAGCCTCAGCTGCTGTGCTGCGCGTGTGTATGTGTGTATTTCAGGGTTCATTTACAAGTCCCGCTGCGTTTTCGCGAATGCATCTATGCGCTTACCTGCCCCTGTTAGCTTTAAGGAGAGCTGTGTTCCGCGATTTTAACGTAAAACGCAGTTTACTATTTTTATTATGCAAAAATGTTATGAAAAGAATACTCTTTCGCGCCGTGAACTCATTATCACGGCGGATGCGGATGGAGTGTGATTTGGTGAAAAGTAGTACCGAGCACACCAATTTTTCAAACACCACTATTTATCTCAGTTGTCCATGCGAACAACTTAAAACATTCTTGAGTGATTCAAATATGTTTAAAAAAGATTGTAATCTTCCTGGGTAAAGTATTGATGCTATTTATCAGTTATGCCAAGAGACAAAGTTCAATAAAAAAAGGAAGCCTGCAAGAAACAGTATTTTGGCGAGACAAAACAAACATGTAATCAACGTGCAAGCAGTGATATGCTTGATATCAAACACATTCCTGAAACATTAACAGATGTTTTAGAACGTTTTCATCTTTTTAGTCAAAGTCTGTTAATGAATGATCACGTTGGCCAAGACAGATCTAAAAATAATTGACTTTTTAAAGAGACTAAATGGATGCATATTCTCGGCACTACAGTCCCATTTGCATAAATCAAACGTTTTATTTTGAATCAAATGTACACATTATAGTTGCTATAGACTGTTTAAATTAAACATATTTGTTATATAATAAATAATGTTTTTATTTAAAGTATTGCTAATGTATTGATATATTTCTTTAATTGCTGTATCATTATATTACCAATTAAAAGAACAGTGACCTAATCATATGTAAAATGATGTTGATGTCGTCGTTGACAGCTGATGAATTCGACGTCATTTCCTATTCATCATTACCAAGCAGATGAAGGCTATACCGAAAGTTTCATGAAAAATATATACTTATAACTTCTACTTAAAACGTGAAATTTGTATTACTTTATTCTTATTAAGTATCATAACATTCGTTTGGATTCTGAAACGAATGTCCAGTTACTTTAACTGAAACTAGAGTGTTTTTCCAAGAGCTATTTAAACACATACAACAAAATGAAAAAAAAATCAATATATGTAGGTGTTTTTGTAGCCCGTATTATGCAATAGGTTTAACCTGGCCTTTATGAATATTCCCTGGAAAATGTTAATATTCATAGCCGATTCTACCTTAAAATAGTAAAAACCGTTATGATTTACATGTCATTTAATTTATTAAAACATCAATTATTTATCATCTTACCATTAAGTTTAAAACAAGCATGGTACTTAATGTCCACAATCCCAACACGGGTTCACAAAAAGCAAAATAATATAAATGATATGCATATTGTCACTAAATACGTTTCAGAGAACTAGATTGATTTTATAAATATAGTCTTGCAATTTTGAAACCAATGCCATTCTCTATCACAGTCATCCATCTGCATATAGAAAACTCTCTGAAAATATAGAAACTCATAATATAAAAAAAGATTATTATTTATATACAATTTTCTTTGCAAAAATAATCGTGTAAAATGTATAAGTACGAGTGCTACCCTGTATGATTATTCAATGACCAAGCCTACAATACATTGCAATACATTACTGGTAATAAACTGAGTTATCGTAGGATAAATTTATTCATGCCCGATTGTTAATAAAGTTGAATAGGAAAGCTTGCGTTGGGCAACAATTGAGCTTTCTTCACCTATATGTCCGAGCATTTAAATTTCATTTATGATTTAATTTTCTGTGAGATCATAAATTATTGATGTGCCTGTTGCTAACTCTATTAGATATGCAGGCATTTGATTGTCAATTCTTTGATTTATACAAACCAATCTGCGCAAATCCTGAATCGATGTTTTCTTTGACTGAAATCGGGAACGGGTATCAAATTAGCATCATCTTCCAAACAAAAATCAGCAACTTCGTTTAAGCTCCACTTCGATGTTAATTCATCTAAATGAACCATTACAGTTTCCTCCTCTTTTCAAAATGTCCCAATGTCATCTTTAATGAAAGAAGGCTGCATTGACACATGGTCATTGGGACTCGACCCAGTATCCGCCATTTTACAACGAATAAAGGAAACACAGCGTACTTGTACTCCTGTTTAGTACTGCTTAGAGCATTATTATTAAACATTTTATTTATTGTGAAAATATAAACTGCGTTTAAAGAAATAACAAGGAATGTACGGCTATAATTAGAATACAGTTTTACACTTGCAAAAGAAAATTGGTGTAGTTGATATAACGTTCGGCAAAGTGTCCTTGCTATGCATAGGCATATTAGATTTGGGCCAACAACTTTTGAAAATGTGACAATTTTAAATTCCTCCAAAAGACAATACAACTATAACGGTTAAAGGTGTAATTGTCATATGAGTTAAAACATGTTTAATAATATCGACTACAGTACGTATTTATGGATGAAAGGGAATTGCACATCCGTAAATAAGTCCCTGTAAGAATATATGTTCAACATATCGTTAATCGCGCATGATTATACGCTCGTGTTTATTAGATTCGCGACTATTAAACATACATGATTCAAACCGCTATTTAATAACCGACAATCGCCGATAAAACCAATTTCATTGTCTTTTTTGTTTCAGTGGCCTACGCCCAAATAGTGTTGACTTCCAACTCAACTCGACAAGCAGAGCACTCATCAATTCAGCTCACATGCATACCACATTCCAATATGAATGATTTTGCAGATTGGTATGTGATAAAATATGGTGCACTGACTGAGAAATATGTTCTGGCAACACAGGTGCAGAACACTAACCAGTGCAATTACTCTCCATTCACCACGCTTCCTAGTTACATGGAGTGTACATGCAGGTCCAGAGAGTACACCTGCATCATCAAAAACCTGACACTTGACCAAGACGGAGATCAGTGGAGATGTAAGGGTGCTCCCACAATTGGATCTGAGGAGTTGACAAGCGAAAGAGTTACTATCCAGACATTTAGTAAGTATCGTTTATACTTCAAGTATAAATCATGCACTGGAAAGTTTCTCTATGTATATTTATTTATTTGTGATTTTCTGAAGAGTGCCTAATTGTATTGCTAAATACAGATGTTTTCTCTATAAAATGACTGTATGAAACAAAACATAGCAACAGGAGGACTTACGATCATTATCACCCTTTACGATGCAAACTCATAATTGCTAATGTTTTAACCAGTAAGTCATCGATTTGTTTTACATTTTCGATGTATTTTAAGTGAATGTTCAATTGTGAAACTTATATCTTTATTCATAATGGAAGCTAAGACAACACCATGTTACAGTGAGTTACACACTTGGCATTGCAGATGAATCCAAGTATATGAAATTCTTCATTTGCGATATATATATTAATGCATGTATACATTACATCAAATAATCACAGTAATTGTATGTACTTTTTTTAGACGGAAATGTTTTTTTTTTCAATGTTCTAAATGTAATAAGGTAACGTCTAGTGGAACATATATACGTTTTTATGTAGATGTGTAAACAGGAATCAGGTCGCCTGCCCGTCCGGTTGTATTTGGTGGTTCGGGGATAACTCCTTTTCTAAGTGTATCAAATTTACATTTCTTTGGTCGATAAATCTCATCGGGTCGGGTGGATGGGGTTTAGTGAGCAAAGCTTTCATGGTGTAACCGTATTACTGTCTGTTAATTTTTATGCCAAAACGTTTTCCGTTGGTATATAAAAAATTATGTAGTACCAACTGGAAAAATAATTAATCAGGAGCTGTTATTGAGAGGAAGTGAAATGCTATATAATCATAAATCTCGCAGCAATTTTTCAGGGTTATTATCCTTAATTTTATGCTTTCCGGTAGTTTATAGAAAAATATCAGTGAATTCAAACTGTTTCAAACAATGAAAATTAACAGTGAAAATTATCGATAATTTTCACAGTTTACTGTGAAATGACGTCATTTTTTGACGAAATTACGTCATTATCCCAGCAAAATTCTTTAGTAAAACTCTTAAACAATGTATATAAACGGTGAAAACAGCGTGAAATAAAAAGGAAATTTGTTCGATTCGGTGGATTATCGATTTTAATTCACGAGTGATCACTAAAAAAAATATTTTCACGAACGGCTCAGCCACTCGTGAAAATATTATTTTCTATGATCACTCGTGAATTAAAATCGATCATCCACCGAATTAAACAAATATCCTTTATTTACTAAGAATGCTTATTTTGTTGGAAGCATGTCTATATATATGTCTATATATATCTCCAAAAACATTCATGGTTAGGAAGCTCACACCAAGAAAACATATTATAAGCAAGAGCTATATCTATTTCTGTTATTATTTCATGGTTATTGCCCTTTCAATCTGGATCAGCAGACAATTTATTGCATAGATCAGACTCTGGTTTAATGA
Source organism: Dreissena polymorpha (assembly GCF_020536995.1). Classification (NCBI taxonomy): domain Eukaryota; kingdom Metazoa; phylum Mollusca; class Bivalvia; order Myida; family Dreissenidae; genus Dreissena; species Dreissena polymorpha. The sequence continues at coordinate 60,958,010 of NC_068362.1, forward strand.
TCGCCATTTTGTTTGAACTACCTCCTCTTGGCCGCTCTCACGAACTATATAATTCAAATTGGCAAATGCTGGAGAAAATATTTTTTAGGAAGCTCGATAATTACAGCAGAATTAAATGTTAATTGCACAAAGTAGAGAACTTCACTTATATGTTACGAACATGTTGAAAATTATTAAAGTTAATCAATAAAATTAACTGAAGTATATATAATTAATAGTGATATTTTAATAAACACAAAAGGATGTTGATTCATTCTAGTTATATTAAATAATAATAACAATAACATACTGAAAATGATAATTTATGAAAAACTTTTAACATTTAACTTTTATGATGGTATTTACAAATAAATACTCCAATTGATAACAAAATGCATACATTAATAATATTATTAATAATCAATATATCACGACTGTTTGCCTTTGTTACAGTGACAGTCCTACTTAATATACAATATATTTATGACGGTTATGATACTTAAATTAATTAACTTCTAAACAATTAATAATTTATTTATTTTTCAGGGGTAAAATTAAAGAAAACTTTTTATAAAATTGACAAAATAATTATCGGTAATTAAGACATTACAGCAGTATTATTTTCATAGTATTTAGACGTCAAGTTAAGTAATCCGAACAGCAAAAGGTCGAATCCAATTACCAAAAAGTTGTCGATGTGTAAAAGGTAGGGAAGGGCTCCGGTTCTTGCTTTACAACGGTATTTTTAGTTACTTATTTAAATTTAATTTTGTTATCTTATCTATTGTTTATTTATGTTTTTATGTTTTTTTTGAAAGTCGCTGCTGAAATATATATTACATTAAACATCCTAAATCAATTTAAAAATCAGATTCACGTATCAAGAGATTTTGGTATTTTGCGAACAAGTAAATATTCGGTCGTTAATGTTATTTCTGATTGACCGGACGCTTATGTATGCTCTTGTTTTAATATTGGAGAAAAGTAATTTCCTACAGATCTGTCCGTTGTTTAATTATTGAAAAGATAAAGTAAATATTTATCATAACTGTTTAATACACATATTTAAATTCAAAGAGTATCTATTAAAATAGTTGTTAAGTATTTGATAATTATTGAAGCGACCACAAAGCGAATGCAATAACTGACTTACAGTATAGCGTTGGGCGCCATATTGTGTATGTGTTTATAGCGAACACCAGCTGTGGGTTTCAATGAAACGCAGACTGAAAAACGCACGCGATATAGATAAAAATGGAAAATGCAGACTATATGAACAAAGTAAAAAAACGCTATATATTTTAAAAACTTGTTATTTATTGTTTATATTATTGATTTACTTGTTATTTTTTTAATTCGCTGATGAACTATCTATTCGATTTAAATGCTTTGTAATACCAGTGGTGTATGGGGTGGTCAGCGCAGAATTAGTTCTTTGTCGATTTGCAGCAGTTCCATCGGGAAGTCAGGCAAAACCGGTTCTCACCTAATCACTCAACTCTCACTTTTGGTTAGAGACATTTTACCCAACCACACCCTGGTACCAGCTTCTATTTTGGCGGTTAAAACGAAGTGAGGGAATTGGCACGTTTCGTACGACCATTTGCACATTATTTGAGAGGAAACGGGCGCCGCCAAGATTGCTTTAACAACAAACAAATGAAATGACAATGACTACAAAAACAGAATTCAAAGCCGTATCGGTCGGGACCAGGAATAACAACGACCGCGCTCTCCACCGCCAGTCTCCAGGTTGGAAGCAACAAGTTAGTTACTGGAGCTAATCGATCGCTCAAGTTGGTGACAAAAGGAACAACCATAGGAACATGGAACGTAAGAACACTCAATACGTGTTGCAAGGTCCATGAACTGACGCACACTACCATTAACAACAACATCAAGGATATCCTACTGTCATCGGCCGAAAAAGTGCATGGGAGTGAGAAAGAAGAAAAAGCCATGGGTAACGATCAAAACTATGAACCGATGTTACAAAAGAAGAGAGCTGAGGCTTGAGAAGTACACCAACCTGGACTGTAGGGTAAGCTACCAGAACACGGAGGTAAGGAAGAAGATGAAATTAGCCAAGGAGGAATGGTTTGAGGAACAATGTATCATCATCGACAAAGGGATGACCGCAGGCAACAGTAAGAAGGCCTACAGCACCCTTGACCCTCACTAAAAGCAGTCAGCCCAAGGCCACTGTTGTATCAGAAGCTGACGGGAATCTCTGTACCGACATTTCCGAAGTCCTAAACAGATGGATAATATACTGCAGTGAGCTCTACAAATATTCGCTTCAACCGGACTTTAGTCTCTTTCAGAACGATACCAGATCAGAAGCGGAAGACGAAAGTTAACTTAAGGCAGAGGTGGATGAAGCAGTGAGTAGTCTTAAGGCTTAGAAAACTCCGGTAATGGACAACATCCTTTCCGAGCTGATTCAGCTCGGAGGAGAGAAAACGATTGCAGCATTGACGGCACTATGCCAAAAGATCTGGGAGGAGAAAAAGTAGCCCAAGAAGAAGACCCAGTAACTGGTCCTAACGCTACCGAAAAAGGGCAACCTCAAGTTGTGCGAGCCTTACCACAGCATCAGTCTCATCAGTCATCCCAGCAAAATCATGCTACACAACATCTTTAATCGAGTAAGGCTGAGGAACTGCTGGCCGAAGAGCAGGCTGGATTCAGAGCTGGGCGGAGCGAAGTGGAACAGATCTTCAACTGCAGAATCATCATTCAGAAACAGTTGCAACACCAACGTGAGCTCATCCACAAATTTATTGACTTTAGGAAAGCTTTCAACCGCGTCTGGCATGTTATAAGAGTATTCAACATTGACGAAGGGCTGGTGCAAGTCATTATAAAACTCTACGAAAACGCCAGCAGTGCAGTACTTCTCAACGGACAGCAGGGGGACTTCTTCAGGACATCAGTGGGCGTTCGTCAGGGTTGTCTGCTCTCTTCCGTCCCGTTCAACCCTTTCCTTGAGAAGATAATGCATGAGATCGCAAATAACTTTATCAGTAATGCTAAATAAGTGACAAATGTATTTTGCCTTATGTTAAAGTGTCATATAACGAACGTTTGGGGCATTATTGAATTAATATAATAATAGAAATTTGTATCAACGCAATAAACCAAATTTCATACAATTTTTCAAAAGGCAGTCACGCCTAGACCAACATTGTATTACCTCGGGTATTAAACGTCAATACGTTTCGGACACTTCGGGTTTTTATCATACTATATGAATCCTTGTATATTAACGTATCGTAAAGATCGTCAAAACATCGGTCAATTCCGTATGTATTCGTTATGTGTCCGTTGCATGCGTCATTTTAACGTTGCAATAGTTAGACAAGTGACTTTGCACACGGCCCGTCCGAATTTGCACGCGTTAAAATAAAATGTTTCATCTTTTTATATCTGTATTTTGACGTTAGTAAATACACAGTCTCACGCAAGTAGCCGGATAGAAGATGCAATAATTTATTGGTGTCGCGGGCGGGGCCCGTCGGGGGTCTTCACTTTTATCTTGAATTTTACAAACATTTGAAAACGTTGTGTTAGGTTAAATAAGCAGAAATAAAACTGTGTATCCTGTATCAAAGACTTCGCCACACAGTCTTTTAATGGTGCCGTGATCAGGATCGAACCGAGAAGTTAAAAAAATCCACTATACGGTCATCACGAGCCAACAGAACAATAACAACTCGACATGAATAACGGACAGTGTATTAATAAATGGTGGAAAACAGAGAGAGGATTTCAAAATTTATTAATTTATAAATAAAAAAGGAAAAGGCGTCATTAAAACGAAGTTTTTTAGAATTATTTTAAAGGATTTTACGTAGTTAGCTGTTAAAAGAATAATAATAATAATAAATTATGTTCACAGAAATTGTTTAAGTATCAAATTCAATCATCATATTTTGCATAGATCAATAATTTTTCTTAAAATTCCGGTGAATTGAGAATATTTAAGAAAGTATTTGAGTTTTACATTATTTTATGAGTTATAGAAATAATTAAATTAGAGGCGAATTATGAGTATTTTAAGAATTTTATATAATTTTGGTATTATTGCAATATATGTGGTAAACATGAGGTTTATGAAATAACGATATTAACAGGATACGTCTATCATTGTACAATTCCTTAGGACAGTAAAGTGGCGAATACATTTCTAAAATTTCCTGGTTGCACGTACGTAAAATATCAAGCTGTTATGTATGTTTTGAGGACGTGTTTCGATATTTTTGATGAAATAAAGGTTGTATTTACAATGCGTTCTAGTAACTTGTCATGCCGATATTTAAGAATAACGAAAGGGAATATAAATAAATGTTTGCCTTGATTTTGAACAACTGATGCATGTATCAACCACAACGCAAATGAAAGATCGAGATTTCAAGACTGCGCAAATGACGATCGCGAAACAACGCCCTCCACAACGAAGTGGAGATCATACTACGCGAATTGTATGGGGGCATCACTGTGTTTTGCTCTGAAAGCATAATACATGGTCCGTATTGCTGAATATGAAATCAACGCCTGAGAATCTTCGAAAAGACATTGAGTGGCGCACATATGGACAAAATACTTGTGACAATTTACACAATGGAATGTGGCAGCGGTTCATATAATTGACGTGCTTATATAAAGTATCCGGATTTCAACCTAATAAATCTGGCGCCTTAAGACATCTAGGGGAACTACCATAGCTAAGCTCTCGCAAGACTTTTGACAAAATAGAAGATCTTAATGTCCCGAGAGAAACGATGTCGCTGTTACCAGCAACAAAAACACAAACAATAACGCAAACAATAACAATGATGATTAAAACAGAAACGACAATGGACGACACAATAGAAACATCGGAAAGCAGATCTGAATCACCAACCGCATGCGAATCGCCACGGACGAGTTGACGCTCGGTTGACTGTTGACTGTCTTGACTGTTGCCGTAATAAATCCGACTTAAAAGAAACATCGTATTCGCCGCGAGCGACAACTTCAATACTACATGGACGACAACAGATGTACAGATGTCCAACGATCAACATCATCGGACATGTGATGTGCTCCACTTCATTACGTTCGACATTTAAATTGTATAACAATAGCAAATTTTATTTATTTCAGCGTTCGTCAAAATCTTATTGTTATCCTCAGTTTTTTCATCATTTGTTTGTCAATATGAACGATGTTTTTATGTTCTTGGTAATTCAATAGTAAAAATGTTTAAGATATTTTTTATTCATAAAATATACCAAAATCAAATTAAGGAGGAAGGTTGTGTAACGTAACGAACATTTGAGGCATTATTGCATCATTATAACAATCGAAACGTGTATCAACGCAATAAACAAAATTTCATACAATTTTCAAAAGGCAGTTACACCTAGACAAACATTTTATTGCCTCGGGTATCAAACGTCAATCAGTTTCGGACACTTCAGGATTTTATCATACTTAATAAATCATTTTATATTAAAGTATCATAAAGATCGTCCAAAAATTGGTAAATTCCGTGTGTATTTGTTATGTGTCCGTTGCATGCGTCATTTTTACGTTGCAATAGTTAGACACGTGACTTTGCACACGACCCTTCAGAATTTTTACGCGTTACAATCGACTGTTTCATCGTGGATTTGATTATTCTTTAAACACATAAATTATTATTATTCATTAAACACATTAGAACGTAACATTCTTCAAATTCAATCATTTATGAATACACAGATCTTTCTCAAATTTGTGATTTTCCTTGGCCTTAGATCCTGTATGGTGGTTGTATTAAGCTTCGATCCAAGGTCGACGGCATCCATAAAAGTATGTGTAGCGTTATTCGATTGAACAACGAGTTTTCATTGATGTTTATTTAGCTTCTTAAATTCTAACACAAACACTTTTCAAAGTCCAGTAATATTATAATCAACAAGATACTAGCGAAACCGTTAACGGGCTTCGCCCGTGACAATTAGAAATTGTGAAACTACAGCCCGGCCTGTGAAGTGTGTTCAGGCTTCATGCTTTAATACCAACAGTGACTGGTTACATACCAATGATAAACAAGACGATAGGACGTAACATCAGGAAAAGTTCACCAAAGGAGTGTAACTACTAAATGGCATTTTTGCCTATCTGCTTGACAGTACATGGGGAAGTTAGGTAGGTTAATAAATTAATAACTTGTAATAAGGTCACGCCATTCAATCATTGTTTTTTTTTAATGTAAGAACACACCATGAAATTGTTATTTTTATGAATTAATTATTTATCTAAAGTTCAGTAGATAATGTTCAAATAATCGTTGCTTTACACTTTTAAAAATATATGCGAAAAAGGATGCTTAAAATCTGAGTTCTGAAACAGTTGTATGTGTCGATACAACAGTTGGCAAATAACTAAGAAAGGTGATAAATTTATGCAAACGGATATCTATTTGCACCGTTTAATATTCATGACGTAGCATCAGTTTTTAAGTACAACAGAAGAATTAAAAAATAATAATGGGGCCAAGCAAGTGTTGCTGATTACCACGTTATGGCAATTATTGAATATTCTTACATAATATGACAACTCCACACACACCTAGCAAAATAAGTACATAGATGACGTAGATTTTTTAAAGTCTGATTTTACGAGGTAAAAAATTGCCAGTAATATATATGAACGATGATCAAGTGTTTTGGCCACACATTTGCATTTCACTACGCTCGGATATGTTTTTTTTAAATTAATTTTTTAGTAGAGTAGATTTTATTTACCTCGTTCATAGGTATGTGCAGGTCGAGGCCATCTTGCCCTATACCGTACAAAAGAGTATGTATGAGCAGCTCAAATATGAGTTAATATTTCCAAAGAGACATACAAACACAGTATGTTAACTATGGATATATAGACATTGTAAAAATCTTCCTTCAAGAATACATTGAATTATAAACAAATTAAATATAACACATATCATGTTTAACTTTCAAGTAGGTTAAAAATTACACTAGCATTGTGGAAATGTAATACAACATTAAACAATGGAGAGACAAAAATAGGCATGACACAAACGTGCCTTAATTGTATATTTGTAAATGGATATTTAGTAGTACATATTATCTAAAATAAATTATATTGGCCTGGGTTCATCGTACGAATACTCTTAAACTGACCACTTTGGGAAATTATTATTTTGGTGAGTCGACTGTTTTTTTTTATATTTCCCATCTTCGTTCCTGGAACATTCGGGATTTTATATAAGTATCTCTGATTATTTTAAAAACGAAACTGTGCACATACTTTCAGTCTATAATACTCATTATGTCATTCCATTTTGTTTTACTTAAAGTTGTTGCAGTATTTGAAATTAGAGTTTCATATACTAGTTTATTTTGCTTCTGGGTAAAAAGTTAAAAACAAACAAATCAATGCAACAAGAAGTATAAGGTCAAATATTAGTTGTTGTATACAACACCTGAGTTTTTATGAACTCTGCTGCAGATATTTTTAGACCTTCGTAAAATTAAAAAATACTGTTTTTTTTTAACAGTACAAGCTTCAACTAATTGCTAAGACTTGAATTTTCCTGAGGTACATAATATGCCTCTTATAAATAGTATGCACCGTCCATACATACTTTATCATAAATATAATTTGAACCAAACTTCAAGTTATTTTTTATAAAATGTGGCATGTCAAGTATATCATCAGGTTTACTTCTTTTGCTTTTATTTAGTTCATAATATATTAGTACATCCTTCCAGAAACAATTTGTGAAGTTGTAAACAATATTGCCAATATATATGCATTTCCCATATTTATCATTTTTAAACAATGAACAGTGAATGCACACGTTGAAAACATTTTCCTGCACATGTTACTGACTTCTTTATCCATGAACGCTTCATTCTTTGTTCAAATGAATAAACGGCAATCATATTAAGGCCTTCATCTTCATAAGATTAGATAAGTATATTATGCATAATATGTATAGGCCCATTCCATAATAGGTCGTTAAACAATCGTGTATTTGTCACAATATACTTGATCCTGGGCTAGGAAGAAAAATAAATAAGTGTGTAAAAAGGGAAATCAACGAGGTTTTTTCCTTGATGGTGTAAGATGTTTTCTTTTTCAAAATTGTATTATACTTTGTAAACTTTAAATCTTGTTCGAAAATATAACTGAACCATTTTTTTCTAAATATACATTAAAACCCTTCAAAATTCGCTGTTCCCCAGTGGAGTTTTACTTAGTTTTAATTGAGTGTGTGCTATATATTTTTTAACCTGTCTATATTAAATAAGTTTTGTCAAAGTTTATTTTCAGTACAGACTCTAAAGCAAAATTATGAAATAACGGCAAAAAAGCATTAAGAGAAATGTTCGAACCATCCAACAAAAGAGAGGTGTAATCTGCAAATTGAGATATTTTGTATTCAACATTTTCGATTTGTATTCCTTTTATTTTTGTTGCGTGTCTTGAATTAGAATAGTCAAAATGCCTGCACTTAAAATAAAGATATTTGAAGTACTTGGGTTAACGCTTACGGCAACTTCTTTCAATTCAAATGAAATCTGATAAAAGCCCATTGAATAGTTATCATGGTGTTATATAAGAAATACGGACCCAATTTCTGAACATAGCACCACAATTTAAGTGCAATAAGTTTTTTTTTCAATAAAATTGAGTGTATACAAGGCCATTTCAAATTCTAATTGCATTAAAAGTCTATATATTTTGTTATCTTCTGTGTATTTTAAAACATCATATAGTAGTATTGTATTTTATATTATACGTCGTCCTTAACTAAAGCCAGTTTAGTGTTTGGCGATAAGTTTTCCCTAGCTAGGCTAGCTTTAAGGTTTGAGATTTTGTAAGAACTGTTTTCGTTTGTTTTCGTTTGGTATGCATCAGATGATTCCCCGTTGTTGAGTTATTTACAAGACTCCTGAAATAAAGAATAATTAAGACTTCTAAGAATAAACTAATTAAGAAACTTCCAGAAAATTGTGAAAAACTAAGTAGTGAAGACTGGGTTTTTCTTATTTACCATATTTTTGGTCTATTAAAGATGTTTTTTCTTCCATTGTCAGCCAGTCTTCTAATAATTGAGATTCATCATTACTTAGTTTATTTTTTTTGTATATGTTCTAGGTCATCAATTATGTCAGAATTACTATAGATTTTTTTTGTTACTGTGTCTGTATATAAAGTGTTGTTATATTTAGCAGCTTCGGTTAAGAATTGTCTTTTCATCATATATACCTTGATCATCAATGTTAATATTATATAAGGTATTGTTTCACTAGATAAATGTAGTTTTTTCAAATTTAAAAAAATGTTTTGTTGGTTTTTCACCTTAATGTTTGCGCTTGATGTTATAATTGATTAATTTTGTTTCACGTATATTTGAGAGATCCGGTTGCAATGAATTCAGCTCATCAATGTTTGTTTCATTAATATATTGTTCTAGTGTTTCAATTTCATTTAAAAGAAAACAAGTCCATATTCTTTCTTTGGTTTGACTTATAAAATGAAAAAACATATAGTTTTGGCTCTGCTTTCCAATAATAAAGTTTCTTAAAACAGCTGATATTTATAGTAAACTGCAACAAGTTAGCATGAATAATACTCAGTAATTCAGTGTTATAAACAGGAAGGCAGTACTGTTTTTTTTAAAATTTCTTCAATTTTGTATTTCATTATCTTTAGAATATTTATCATGCATTGTTGAACTTTCGAAGTTCTTTACCATACTTGACTTCACATAGACTTAAATCTGAAGTTATAACTGAATGTTCAGATTTGTAGCAAGCTGTAATTTAAGATTGTTTTTGTACTTTACAAGATTGCTTGTGACAAGGAAGAAATCAAGTCTGGCTTGCTGATGAGTATTTGGTTTTCTTCATGTATATTGGTATCTATCAAGCTTTTATCATATACATCAGAAGATAAAATTCTCTTGACTTTTTGTTGTCATCGAGATTTTTATAATTTTAATAATCTAATTTATTATCTTGTACAAGATTTCTATCCCCACATATGATATAGGTGTCGTTTCCAAATATTTATATTTTTGAAAAGGCTTATCATAAAAATTGGGCTTATCATAATTGACTCCGTATATAGTACATAGAGAAAATCTTTTTGTATCAAATGTTAAATCTAAAAAGTTATTTCCAGTTTGATCTGTTAGGGTGTCATGAATGGTTACCGCTGTAATCTTAAAAAAAAGCAAACCCCTCAAAGGTTGGAAGTATCATGACTGAAATAACATTCCCCAGCCGGATACCTCTGTTTCTGTTGATTGGATAAAGTGACAATCTTGTAAACAATATGCATTTGATGTTTGGTTTTTTCAAATAGTTTAGTACATCATTTGTTTTGTTTATAGTCGTTAAGACCATGGAAGTTGTAAGATAAAATTCCACCATAAGTATATATTTTTAATTTTAAACTATTATTGTGGTATATCATACAATAGAACCTAATTACCAATAAATTTCAAACACGCACACAAAAGTAAGCTTTTGATCATTTTAAAACTATGCTCAAAATATGCCCTGCGTATTGAAATAAGTTGGTATTGTATTGCACGTTGTATTTATATCAAATCACTTGAGAAATGCAAAATATTCTCAAACATATTCATTATTAATTAAAAGTATTGAATAACATAATGATCGTACACGTTATTTAGATTTAATAATTGAAATGACACATTACACTAATACCGAATTTGATAGCATTGCAAAAGTGTTAACGGTTTTTCATTACGTGGAGCAAAAAACTATAAACATAGTAACTAATTACTTTTCCATTTTTTGTGAAAACAGCAAATATTATCTCTACAGCATTTGTTTAGTGCTTATATCTTATTCATTTACAATGCAGTGTTTAGAGATGCTATTTAATTAAGCACATAATTATGTAAATATTCATACATGATTGATCAATATACAAATGTACATGTGTGCAGTAGCTGAATAAGATTAATCGATCAGTTTTAGAAAAACATACATTACTAAAACAAACTGTCTGTATATATAGAACTATTGGAGTGTGTAAGTATATTGGAAAAACCTGTTCAAAACACATTTGAACTGCAACTAGCCATATAATTTAAAACTGTTTATTTAGTTAGATATTTTAATAATATTAAAATTTTATAATTTTTCGACAATAGTTTTAAACTTAAAAAATGTCATTTGAAAATATTTAAAGGATAAGCCCCAAATACTATAGTTGATATTAATACAAAATTAATGCACTCTAGTAGTCCTTCAATTTAAAGCTGTTTATTTATTTACATTTAGATATTTTAACACTACAAAACCTTAGTTTGATTTCAACAATATTTCTCAGCTAAAGAAAATGTTCTTGACAATATTTTTAAAGGTAAGTCCTATATGCTATAGTTTATAATTGGTGGGATTATAAGTATTTTCTAACTCTAAAACTTCATTGTATGTCCAAACTATCTAAATGAAGTTATTGTTCATTTCGGACGGTTTGCCCGGTATTCACTTGTGACACTGTTGATCTTGTCATGAATGCCGCTCTGTTCGCGCTCTTGATTATTGGTAAGTGAAAACACGGAGCCGTTGAAACACAAAGTGGTCTATGGCTGGATGTAAGGACAGTCTATTAATCAATGCACTGTTCAGCGCCGTGACATCATCAACTAGGATGTGCCCTTCTGCCTTTATTTCCTTCCTTTTCCGCATAATAATTGTTTTGTCATTGTAAGACTTGAACTTCAGAAGCACTGGTCTGATGTGTACTTTCTTACTTGAAATTCTATGTATTGCAAGAATTAGATCGTTTTGAAGTTTTACTTCTTTATCCTGCAGTAGACCTAAGCTGAGAAAGTGTTCATTATCAAGCTGCCTTTTAGTTCCACTCAATATTCTGATGTAAGTAAATATATTTCTTGTTAATTAAAATCAAAATACAAATATATTAAAATATTAAAACTATACTGTACTGCTATACTTATCGACTCGGCCCGAACCACCTCCACTGCACTCCACTGTACTCCACTGTGCTTCACCGCACTTCACTGCACTCCACTCCACTCCGTTCCAGTCCACTGCAGTGTACTGTACTGCACTGCACCGCACTGCACTATAAATAAACTTATGCAACCCATTTGACTATTTATACGATACTTTTCCTTTCCGCGCGAGATATCAGGCTGTACTTATCAGACATCGAGGACACTTAATATTCGGCATTTCTCCAAGGTGAAAATACGCATCCTGATTTCGGTTTATTCAATTCAAATGATGTGTGAGGAATTAATTGGCCTTTGATTATTAATGTTTCTTTTTCTAATGGATTTTTTGTGGAATCTGAATTAGATGAAACTGTATATGCACTTTCGTAGGGTGTACATGTGGATTGTTGCCATGTCGTTCCGCTTTGTTGATTATTTATAAAGTGTTTTCACCATCAAGCGATAATTTCTTCCACGGATTTCTAACACTTATTACCCTTTATGTGATGGACGTGAGTACATTTTTTCAGACAGTTCCACTCGAATAATTTTTAGGAAGGTATGTCGTTTTGATTCATAATATGACATAGTCTAGTGAATTTTATGAGCGTGTGTCAAATCAAAGGAACTTATGATCCGAAACTTTATGCGCCATTTTTTAGTCACTGTATGCAAAATATTTCCTTAAAATACGCCAATTTTAATATAGTAAAATTATTACTCTCGAGTAAAGGAATAAATCTCCGAACAAGGAAGTAATGTGAAACCAAATAAACAACGTATTGAAATCGAACAAGTAACATTTTGAACTTTCACCGTTTTTATGTCCGTTACAATTGTATATGCAGTTTAAACACTAACGTTTTTCGATTGTGTACATATAATTATATTGTATGATGTAACGAGTTCGATTGTTTATACCCAAAATAACATTGATTCTAAATACATGCTTTCAATACATACAAATTAATTCGATAAAGTATCTTCAGCTTACTGTTTAATAGCATTTCTTCATTATTTACTATTCGGGAAAAAATAGTTTTAATCGAAAAGTTGTAGTTTGGGTATCATTATATTGACGCAAAAAATGATTTGTTTGTCAGCTTAAGATACAAGTTTGATGATCTGGAAGAAGATTTAGTCACTAGCGAACTGTTCTATTTAACATGCAGACAAAGAAAGGTAAATGGACATGTTCGTCTTAAATAAAACACATTTTAAAAACATATTGTCAGTGAGTGGTGACATGCTTATTATATAAAGATTTTAATTGTATCCCTTCTTTCAAAAATAACGAACAAATATTATTCTTTATTTTATATAGTTGCAACTTTCTTAGTACAACATCGGTAAGCGCTTGCATAAAGTGTATTTAACATGCACTTTTTCTCATCAATTTTGGTATATCAAGTTTGTTTTGGAAGTTTTGACAACAAACATTTCATTAGTTATCAAAGTTTTTATATTATCTTAGAACCGTAGGCCTAATATTTGTTTTATGTAATGTTTAGGTTTTTCTCATGTTAAGTGCTAACTTCATGTGAATCTTTTTTTCTAATTAAAATTGAGTTTGCTCTTTTAAACTAGTTTTAAAACGAAAGGGGATTTAAAAGGTTCGCTACCATGTTTTTCTTAAAAATAAATTAAACGAAGCTCCTATAAAATCATTGTAAACCTTAATTGTTTAATTTTAAATATTATAATTTTTAAACAATTCAAACTATGTTGTTTCATTGATGATGTATTTTGTAAATAAGTGTTACTATAGTTTTAACACAACGCAGAAATTTGATGATCTGAACACGGGGCAATAAACATACATGTCACGTCAATACATGACATTTACAAATATCTGCTCTTCTAACAAACAGCCATTACAATGTATATGTTTAATGTTCGGTTTTAATAAAATTAAAATACAATCGTCATTTGAGAATTATAGAAATACGTATTTTGTTATATTTGATCAAAACATGAAAACTTCATACCATGAGAAAGATGTGTAAATTGGCGTAAGGTTGTTATACGTGAGTTCAATTAATCATTTTTTCGGATTTGATCAGAGGTAATGGTATTGATGTCATGAAAAATATTTCAAATTTTAAAATATACCTGGATTACGTCACACAATGATTAAAAATGTTGTTGTACGGTTATGTACATGTCAAGCGCGGACATTTCTTTGTTTGACACTATGAATTCGTTACTTAATATATATGTTTGTAAATCATATAGCCGTTTACATTAAAACTCGTATAAAGTAACTCAAACGAAAACAGTTAAAAAGTAACATATATAAACACTTGATTTGGTTTAGTATGGGTATAACATGCTTTAAACGCTGGGCAAAATGTAAGCATATAATTTAAACTTTAACACATTTGATATGTTATTATTTTTTACAATATGGCTACAGTAATGGTTGAGAAACAAGCATGTGTTTAGTTTTGGCGACACACTTTATTTTCGTAATTCACTCGTGTTTGAAGATGCATTGATAAAACAACATGTACGTACCTTTGATGTGAGACATGGAGATCGTTTAGCTTTGTGAGTTTGTACAGTTTGTTCCTTTTACTGACTAAAGAAAACCTAACAGTAACAATGTCGTCAACGCCCATGACGTGCATAGGCAACGCTCCATAACTTACAGCAAAGCGTGTTGTAACTGATTGTCAAAATACAGGAGGCCGCGAAAGGTTATCCATTACACTTTAAACATGCATAGCAAGAACAAAAAGTCGTCTAAACATGCATATACATAGTTCCATGTAAACGTCTCTTTTAAAGAATGGCTAAATATAACAAACACGTATGACACTAAGATGTACTTTAGTTAATGCCATTCACTTTAAATAAACGTGTTTTTTGCAGATAATGAATTAAAATTAATCTCAATATTATGTCCTTTTTTTCTTTGACATGTACATTAAAGGGACCGTCAACTAGATTGACGGGAAAAGAAAAGTAATAAAATACCGTATTTTTTACAATTATAAGTTTATATTGATTAAAATAACACGACTGGCATATTACATTACTTGAAAAAAGTTGTCAAGTTTTCATATTTTCAGTATATTCTGTAATACAATTTCGCGATTTGAAATCGAAAGTACATCGCGAAAATAGGTGACATAACGATATACACACGATAAATAACGCAATAAGATTGATCATTTTATATTTATAAAATATATACAATTCACTACGCATGCACAATTTGCAATCCTGGGTTTACCACGTGACGATGATGATCAATCTACTTGCGTTATTTATAGTTAACTGGTAGTTACCTGGTAGACATACCCAGTAAACTTTTATTACCGACAGTAACTAAACTTTCAAATTAGCATGTTTCAGAAGACACACTTGTAAATCCGGCTAATATCTTATAATTTATGTGATGGATCTTTTTTATCAAACAAGGCTTATTATTAAAACCTTAATAATAATCGGGACGGTTTTGTTTTTGTTTCTTGTATACTCCTGGTGACATCGATTGCACACATTTTTTTCAGAATGGAGGTTTAATATGCAGTATCGTATCAGAGTGGACTTTCGCATACTATCATGTCGTTCCGCTGTGGTCCGTATTTAGAGAGATTTTGCTATTTCAACACTTATATGTTTCCACGCGGTATGCCCATATAACGATAAATCGTATCGTTTCATATATGCTCTTGTTCTTTTGTGTGAGGGTATGTACTTATTTATTGTTTTATACCAATGCTCAATTTTGTTAAAAAAGCATCAACATTAATAACATTAAAATGTGAGCTCCATTCGTATTTCACCAGCTTAATCACTTTGTACGAAGGTTACATTATTACACCTAAAATACGGTAATAGACTGGGATATGGAGAGATATGTTTGTATATTTTGGGCCCAGAACCTCATTCAAATAAGCCCCCCCCCCCCCCCTAAAAAAATAAGTGCTTGGAGGAGCGGTCTATTTGTTTCTCAGAAACTTCAAGTTTTGGTATTAACAATTGTAAAGAGGTCTGATATCAAGTTTGTTTATAAATCATTCTCATCGACTATGAGATCATTAGTTCCTATACACAAAATGCTCAATAAAAGATCCTTTCCACATTACGCCAAAATTGATAACAGGGCGAAGTCACGTGACTCGCAGAATTCCAGAACGAGGCTGAACGTGTATCAAATGCCAATAGTGCCACGCAACGCCCACATCTGATTTCAATCATTCACTCTTTAAAACATTCGGCGACCTAATAATATTGTCAACACAAGATGACAATGTAAGAATAAGAAGCAATATATAATTCCCATTTTAAGTATTTATGCATAAAATATTTTTTCTTTATTAATGTTCTCGTTTTATTTATTCAATTGTTTGTTCACAGTCTGACACTCCAGAGGGAGTAATCACGTGATAGTCAAGATGGCGACGTCCACGCCAAGACAGTTATTTTTCGCCTTTTTATACCCTTTATTACTCTTGTTTAATTTTTAAACGACGCTCACTTTCCAGCCATATCAGTAAAAAAAAGTGATTAGCGTTTATTTCGTATTTACATTCGCTATATATCTCGACTTTACTCCCCGCAAATTTTCTTAATGGAGCCCTAATAAGGTCATCCCGCTAAGACATTTCGCACCGAGTAAAGTCGGGATATAGAGCGAATATTACTTTGAAATAAACGCCAGTAACTTTCTTGCTTATATGGCTGGAAAGTGGGCGGAATTTGAAAACATAATACAAGTAATAAAGGGTATAACACGGCGAAACATACCGGCATCGAACTGGACGTCGCCATCTTGATAATCACGTGATTAGCCCCTCTGCACTCTTCGTTTGAGCATTTTTATGGCGGTGTTTTATCAAAGATCGATCAATAATCTTGTTTATTGATAGATCTGTGGTTTTATTGCCACTATGAATTATCACGATGTGATCAGATACTGTGCCATCAAATACTAAATAGCAACAAGTTGTCATAAAGCACACGTAGAAGATGTCTCGTCAATAAACACACTTTATGATTCCTACACGTCTTCTCCTGGTAGAAGTATTGCGTAGTCATTTCTAGGACTAATTTAACGCCAAATACTCAAATTGAAAGTAATTTGCCCTTACAGATAGTCAGATACTAAACACTGTATAGATATGAGCCAGTTTAATCACAATTATAAAGTGAATGACGGACATTCGTTCCTACGTTAATTTAGACACAGATGGACGTTCGTTCCTACATTGTTTTGACAACTCGGACAATCGTTCGTTCGTTATTTTGACAACCCGGACATTGGTTTTTACTTTATTGCTATCCTGGTCATTATAATCACATTTTATTCAAATGAATATGGCACTCTTATAACTATTTTACCGGTGTTTTTAATGTGTCATTATTAAAATAGTGTGCTATTTTTTCATATTTTTATCATATTCTTATTCATTTTTTTAAAAAATATTTCGTGAGCCTGAGCAGAGCATAATAACGTTAAGAATTATTCTAATATATCGAAAAAACACTGATATATGTAATATGCGAAACCTTGTGGAAACTGCATGGTCACCGTTTTGTAGACTTAGACGTGTGTTGGCGTGACCCTCGCAGCATAACACAGGCTGACCGCGTTCGTTCGTTAGAAGTTCCATTTTGGAATTGAACTTGAAGGAATGCCCCTATACTATATACATGTACTACTGCTTTCACATTTAAGGTATTGTCTTAAATTGTAGGAACCATTGTACGGATGTAAAAATTATGTAGAAGTGAATGTCCGGGTTGTGAAAATAATGAAGGAACGAATATTCGGACTGTCAGAATAATGTTAGAACGATTGTCCGGGTTTTCAAAATAACGTTTTAACGAATTTCCTGGTAGTTAAAACAACTTTGAAACAAATTAGTACTTCGTCTAAATAAGCGAAGAACGATTGTCCGTGGGAACGAAAGTCAAGATACCTATTTAAGCGCTTTATAACAATGCGTTTTAAATATTAAAAAAAATGTAATGCCAAACATTTAACGTATAACTCCGTCACAAAGAAGGGCCTAGTCATATAAAGAGTGTACGTTAGCGTACGGAACAACATTATCAAAACAAGCACTATTCTTGACCACAGCGGTGTTAAGTAATGTTTCCGAAAAATACAAAGATTAGACATTTATTATATATATGTGTCACATATAATCACGTATAAAGCGTTATCAAATATGCATGCATAGACAGATCCGTCCGAACCACGTCCGTTTTTTGTTTTTCACTTGTCTATAGAATTCTTCAATACTGTCATTCACTGCAAAAGAAAATGTATTCAATTAAAACAAAATTTACATAACATGTATACAGTGTCATGCACTTCGCCTTTTATAGTGCGTTGTCTTATAGTTATTCAACACACCTCTTACACGTTCGATCGTTCATGAAAAATATCACCTATCAACACACCCATACCTTTGAGCATTATAGTTATATAATGCTATGTATTGTATTAGACAGCTATTGTATATCTTTGTTTTGTTTTATATATCGATGCTGAATTTTCAGACCACCTTTACTCTGATAGTCGTGAGTAGCTCGTATTTTTATTAAGATGAAATACAATTTAAAAAGATAGACTAATGGTACTAAATAATGTGTCGTTGAATTATTATTTGGCTGTTATTATGCTTATATTATAATTACTTATTAATGTATTTACTAAACACATGCCTGTATGCATTTGTTTGTCGTTATTGCAGCCAGTGTCAGTGCTCATGAATCTTCCGAAAGTTAGCAATAACAATCCACTGTTTTATTATCATCGATATTCTCCGCTAAAGAAAGTTATACGGTCAGACTCGTTCTAAAATTCGACGCGGCACGTGATATCTAAAAATAGCAACAGTAATACTAATGTGAAACTGGTCTATTTAAAACATATTCTGTAAAACAATATAAAGCTGGTCAGTAAACTAGGGCCATCTTGTCCAATTTGTTTCTATCGTGCATATCATACCTCAAAACTATTAAAGGGATTTTAAAAAAAGTAATATAATGATATGATATTTGAATGGAAGTGCGGATTACAATTAACATAACTTTTTTCTATGACATTAATGGATTTATTGTCATTGGTTAAATTTTTGTTACAGGGCATATTAATAATCTTAGATAGATTCAAAGTGGATATGGTGAAGTGAACAGTTCAAGCAGAAAAACTCCTTTTCCATTGATAGGGTTTTAATGTTCTTTATTAAGAGCTCACGTATGCACTATGTGCTCGTCGTGAAATTTTTAAATTATGAACACATATTATAATAAGTCATATACAAGGGATTATGCAGCATGATACAATTGATATTTTGTATATTTGTAGGAAAATGTAACATATATATATTTCTGAAGAAGTTATACAATTTTTACAAATTACGTAAAAATACAGTTGATCTTAGATTAATTTTTGGTATCTTAGGTAGCTTTGAGACAAAACAAAGAAACAGCTTCAATTCATTGCCAAGTAATTCACAAGTAATTCACCATTTTACAAACTGATAAGCCATTTTAAATATTAAAGACATAACTTGCATTACTGTGGCAGTGGCTTGAAAAACCTGTATTATGGCTCAAGAATCGCATTTTCAGGTTTTGATATATTTAATTTCCACTTTCTTTTAGAAACAAAATAAATTAGACTTCTATCATTTTTAGTTTTCGCGAAAATGACCTTAACGTTATACCACTGTTAAGTACAAAATGACACATACTTTGCATTATACTTAACAAAAATAAACAAAAGACAAACACTTTAAAATGAACAATATACAGTAATATTATAATACTTTATTCCATACGTGAATTTTATACTTCATGCGACACATACAAACATTTTATGTTTGTCCTGTGAATTTTGACATGGATCTTGGTTCATTTTAACAACAATTGTGTTTCATTATTTAATTAACCATTAAAAAATGTATATGCATATTTTATATATTATTTCAAATATTCATATTTCAGGTGTATCCTTTGAACATATCACGAGTTGATATATGTATGAGTACTTAAGGTGTTAGACTTCACTTTTCAACATATGTGCAATATGTGCATTCTTGTCATTACAAATTGAGTCAAACATGCAAAAAGTATAGTTGGTTAGAAGGACCATCAATTAAAACTTAATAACGCGATAACCCCTACATCCCAGTGCATTCCCTGTAATATTATAGGCAAACTGGGCTTACCATATAACATAGTATCATAGATAAATAGTTATCAAGAACACAACACATATATTTTAACATTTAACTTATTTACACCTGATCATTATGTCATTAACTTCAAATTGTCAAATATATTGTGAAATTTATTTTTTGAAAGTTGATTACAGATGGCAATATCTTATAAATAATTAATCCTGAAGAGACACCTTTTTCAAATCCTGGGGAGTGGCATTTTTAGCTAATTTGTTAGCGCAACCATGGATATTTGCGTGTCTGGTAATTTTGTTTAATCGCAATATATACGAATACAAGTCTAATATGATTGTATCAGATTTAAAGTATTTTAAGTAAATTTGCCGATTATTCATCATGAATATTGATGATTGCTGGAATCACACAAATACATGACTGACCCATACATAAGTGATCTGAAAGTTTTCCATCGACAAAGTATGACCATTTAAGAAAAAGCACAAACAATCAAATTATGAATATCGGCTTATACCTCAACATGAATACATCGCTCTTTCAATGCTTTACCAGGCCTTTAAAGTCAGACAATGATCATGTAGAAATTATTATCATACCATCGCATTGATATCTGCTTGATATAACGTTGCCTGATATATTTTTTTATATCATGGTCAACAGGAAGTTTTAATATCAGTAAATATTTGGAGTTACGTGGGATTTGCGATAAAGTCAACTATTTCTATCAATATTTATTTTTTAACAATCACCACAGCCTGCACTACAGAACTTAAATGACGTCATCAATGGGACAATAAATCTTAAATATCGATATAGTCATTGCACTCGCAAGTGTTGCACAGAAAATAAAGACAAATGATAACTGTATGCTAATCCTCAACTATTTAAACAAACGATTTAGCACGCTTATGTTAATATTGACACCATCATCAAAATGTCAATTTCAATACACATCGCCAAAATGGCGTCGCCAAACTATTCGGTGAAGTGTGTTCTTTGATTAAATTTGTCGCTGCAGTCAATTCCTGATCTCCAATGCAAGACGTTTATAATTAAAGCGGGTGTACTCTTCCACTTCGTAGTGCAAACAACGTTTTTCTCTCTATACGATGTTTAAAATAAGCGATTATTTGTGTCGTCGTTTCGAACGCCGTTGCTACATGTATGTAAACGTATAAAAGCCGGATCAGCAAAATCAGTGTACATTTTAAATATAAAAAATGGATTGTTTTGCAGATTGTTAGGAAAGTGTGGTATGATAAACAGAAGCACAGATTACTGTCCCATCGTTTTGTAATATACCAGGCTCGGCACGAATAAAATTACGGCTCGGCAAGCCTCGCCGTTATATTATTCTAAGTCTCGCCTGATATATTACAAAACGATGGGACAGTAACCTGTTATTCTCTATAGGTCACATGCCACCTGCAAACCTCCCCTATTTTATCACACAAGTACAATGGTGATCAGCTGAATGTACCCGCCCTGAGCTCGCGACCGGCTATGGTAACTGAACTATGTCATTACAGCGATTATTTTCACAATGGGGAAAAGTACTGGTACTGTTTCAATTGGTAACAATTTGCGTGAAAATTCCTGAAATTGGTAAAATTTTATAAAGTTAAATCTTCATCTTAAGAATTATGGGTATGTTTAATTTCTTGGTATTACTTGCACGAACCAATTCAAATATTCATTTTCATGCATTTTTTCTTATAGTGTTCAGATTCAGCGCTCATATTATTTGTTCACTTACACTTTCGGAACGAAATCGAAACAAATGTCATTCCTTTTTTAATTGTGTGTACGGATATTGGGAATGTTGTAGGTTTCGCTCATTTGAGAAAGTACCTTTTTAAGGGTACTTTAGAAAGGAAGACAACATCGCTGCATTCCTGCTAGCACTTTTTATAAATAAAATAAAGTTGGTTCTCTCACCATTTTCAAGTTCACTGCAGTTAAAACAAATCAGGATCTGTTGAACTAAGCACAACCTTTTGCTGTAAATTAACAATTTTGACATGGATTTAATGGCAATTAAATAAATATGTGATGATAAATCGCTATGTGTTGAATTGTTTGCATTCATTCTGAAGTTCTGTTACTCGTTTTCTTAACAGCTCGATAGGCGGTGATCGTTATTATATACATTGTTTTATTAATTAATGTTCATCTTATTTACTTAACCATCACTAAACTCACAACATGTATTCCCCAATATTGAAATAACGCCATAGGACACGTTTGGTAACTCGAGTTTATAAATAATATTGTAATGACACTTAATACATTAAGATATGGTATTGACCTTAGCTTTTGATGACATAGACTGGGTAGGTTAGGTTAAGGTCAGGGTTATGTATAGCAAATGTAGAAATATTGTCTCTGCTAAAATGCTCAAGAATACATATAGCTATTTAAATGTAAAACAGTTTGTTTTTCAAAATCTCGCTATGGTTGCAAATATCATGCATTAGGCAAAGGTCACTGATATTAAAAGTAGAAAAAATTGAGTCCGCTTTATGACACAAAAAAGAGCTATAGTCATTCAACTACAAAGATATATATGTTCCATCTTAAAGTCATTTAAGATTGCCGTGTTGACAAAGACAAGGTCACTAATAAAATATTAGTTCATAATAATTTGAATACTAATTGAGCATTGGAAATGATATTTTATACATATATTCTATGTACAGGTTTAGCACATAGGTGTGATCAAGGTCAACACAGTTTTAAATGTAGACAAATTGTTGCAGTTTAAGATTTCGGTAACGAATTGATGTATTTTATTGCAAATAAACATATATATGTCGTACACAACTTCATTATTTAGCATATCAGGCACATTGAGTCGAGGTCAACAATAAACAATTTAGAATACACAGAAAGTGAAAAGCGCTGTCTTCCGACAGCTCGTTTTAACATATCTGAGCACAACCTCCTCATGGTGAGCATGTTGTTATCACCTTTTCTCGGTAGTTTTAGCGTCCATGGGACGTTATCAACACTTTTCTTGAAGACAGTCTATGGACCACATTTTTGCCAAATCTCTTGAAACATATTCATAACTTATTTTGTTCTGTTAATTTCGTTTTGCATTCGTCAATTGCTCTTGGCGGTTAAAAATAAACATGGCTTCCGTTTATGGTTGATGATGGAGGCTTTGTTTTCTTATATTGATGTGGTACTACCTTTTCAAAATTATTTCCAATGTTAATACAACTTGCTTATAGTCTTTGTTCTAATGTTATTTTGGCCGAGTGAACAAATCGTTCTATTCTGTCGCCAGGATATGAAGCAGTTTGCTTTAAATTGTTAAATTGTTAAAGTGAAACCTTGTGAACAATTTAGAAGTCATACAACTGCCCAATCTGTATAAGACTTCGTGAAAACGTTTTGTTTTAAAGATATTTCAGCCGCGTTTCGGGTCTCAGGAGAAGGACCTGTGACCTCTTTTTTTCAACCGTTTCCTCACAAATATGTGTTGCTAATGTCTAATTTTCTTGTCATTTTTGAACATTCAAGATGCCAGCGGTGAACTTTTGTGCATTTGAAAAGATCACACCGACAGGAAAAAATTATTAAACCGCTTAAAAATCCTGCCTTTGACATATCTTAGCCTAATATTGATTGATTTAAAAATAATTTTGCACACATAGAAACCAACTCTTCTCAACACTTTTCTTTAAACCTCGAGGGTCAAGGTCACACTTTGAAGACAAAGGACACATTCGGTAAAAACAGCTTTTCCGGACCGCAACATTGTCAATAATCTTGCAACTATAAAATATCAGATGAACACTTTGAGGAAAAGTATTGCGTGTATCACTTTTTGAAACAAAGACGGAATGTTGGGGCATCCTTATCTTATGGAAACTTGTATTGTTTAGCTTTAATTACATTTAATTGCAACTAGCTGTACACTACGATCTGTGGTGTGTAAGAGGTTGTCATCGTTTCTTTTACAGGTTTTATTTATGGTTTGCTAATGCATGAACGGAACATTTAAAAATACTATCTGCGAGTTTATTTATGAAGAATCTTCATATTGTCGAATTGCAAAAAAAAATAAAACTTATTTAATATGTGGGAGTTGAGGGTTATGATGGTTTGGTAATGAATCCAACGAAATTTACAAATTATCTTCAAGTGTATTATACCAAAATGTGACTAAGGAACATGTATTATTGTCGAATTGCAATAATACAAATATATTTAAGATTTAAGGGTTAAAGATTTTGTAAGAGGTGAAAGATGTTTAGCAGCTTGTTATTTTCACTATTCTAATTTCAGTTTCGATTTCAAGCGTGACAATGACGTCACCATCATCTGAGACCGTAAATGTCATTGAAAACTCTACCCAAATATTCATCTGTCAAACTGACTGGGGAGAGCCGGCTGCAACGGTCACGTGGTTTAAATCATTAGAGGCATCTGATGCTGCTATCACAATAGGAATAACACATGTGGAAAGCAATAAAAATGGAACAATCCAAGTGACAAGTACACTGAGGTACACTGCTACGAGGGCTGACACTAATTACACAGTGTTCTGTAAAGCAACCAATGGTGGAGTTGTCACGCAGTCGGTGAAGAAGCCTCTGCTGGCCATCATGTGTATGTATTGTCAAATAGTCTTAACAATGTTGGTCTTCAGGTAGAATATGATAACTGTAATTTAAACAACAGTGTAATTCAAATTACATTTAAAAGCCCATACACACTCAAAATCAACGAATATGTCGTACACTATTTCGAAAAATTAACTTAACACATACAAAATAAATGTCTCTTATTGAAATACCAAAATTTCAACCCTAGATGTGGTCTGGTAACATAGATTTTACAAGATACACACTGTTCTTTTTTGTTTTTGGTGTGACAATATATTGAACACATGTTCATGTTCCAAGTTAGTGGTTGTGTGTCGTATGAATTGATATCGTTGCAGGAATAAAAAATGGAATGTATTGTGCCACAAAAAAATAAATCCCAGCATTTTGTATTTCGTTAAATCTATACTACCATACCACATCTAGCGTTAAAATGTTGGCTATTGCTATAAGAAACACTGATTTTGTATGGGTTTCATTTATTTTGCGAAATATTTTGCGAACTTTTCGTTGATTTTGAGTTTTTATGTTACTTTGAATTTAATGGATGAGACATTACAAATAAGAGAAATCTATATTTGAAATTAATTTGAGAATTTTATAAGTGAAATCAATGTATTCAATACATATGTGCAAACAATGAGAAACGCATATTATCTCCCTTGAAACACAAAAATACTCATAATTTCACTGTATCTTCTAGATTCAACGTATTTCCGCTGTGTCTCTAACAAAGTGTTAGGGTATTTATAGATCCTGATCGGATCGTGCCCAAATACAACTATGGTTTCATGTTATAAATAAATGTTTATGTAACTGTCTCTTCTATGTATGTAAAACTGTTCCAACGTTGGAGATGTGTTGCGGTGTAAGTGTGGGATATATAACTGTGCATGAACCATCTTTTATTTGGGGATGGGGATGTCACAGTATGTCTGCTCGATTCTGCTCGATTCTGCATCGTAGCTAGGCGCACACGCCGAAGTCTCCAATAAAAATATGTATGTCTGTTTGTATGTCTGTGTATCTGGTTGTTCACGCATATCTGCATATCTTTCTCCATATATATATATATATATATATATATATATATATATATATATATATATGTGTGTGTGTGTGTGTGAATCTTAAGTATGCAATATATAATGGAAAATAGTTACTTACATTATTTTGGTAACAAAGACAGCAAGCGAGATTTTTGCAGATCATTTACCATCATTTTAAAATTTGTCTATAGATCCTCCACCAAACGGTCCAGTCAAAGAAGGCTTGCCTGGTGCAGATGTATACAACATGATACGCGGCTCTTCAACTCAGCAGCATCTTAAATGCTCTGTCACAGGGGGGTATCCATTACCTACACTGTCCTGGAACTGCTATGGTGGTGCCCAGAATGGGTCTACACAAGGAAACACCGTAACAAGTACTGTATACTGGGTTGCTGGTGTGAATGTGGACTCCAACTGTACCTGTACTGCCCAACAATCTGGAACTGGATGGGCGAGGACTATGTCTGCTCCTGTCAACGTACTCTGTAAGGTTATTTAAGCTAATATTAGTGTTGCATTTAAACCGTTATTACTGACTTATTGTTCTTTGCTATATGTATTTGATTAAAGGATGTATGGTAATATGTTTATGCTTTAGACACACCATCTAGTCCGAACTGTACAGTAGGTTCTGCATGGCTGACCACCGGTAATATTCGAGTTATTAAAGGAAGGACATTAACCATTGCCTGCAGCACTAGCGCTAACCCTTTGCCAACATACACATGGACGTTACCCTCAGGTGGTACACACAGCAACAACAGTCTGTCTGTGCCAAATGTGAACACAGAAGGCACATATCGTCTGTCAGTACGTAACACAATGGAACCAACGAGGGGGGACATCGAGATGGGTATCGGTTATACAACATTCAACATTGAAATACTTGGTACGTACTTTTATAAGTAGTCAAAATTATTTTTATTGGAATATTAATGACAATTAAGACTGTGATCGGTTTTCATTTGTAATTGGTAATAATTGATATTTGAATAAGTGAACACAATTTGTGCTATGTTTTGTACATTATGGAAGCTTAACTGAACTACTTATGATATTGCTGAAAATAAAATACTTGATTTTTTTTATCTACCACATTATTTCACTGCTTGAAAACTCTAGAATGACTTGCAAAATATTATTATAAACTTATGATGTATTGTTTATAATTTCTATTCGCTTAAATTGCTTATGCATAACAGATAGTCTCTATCACAGTATAGTCATTGATATATATCTTATTAGTAACATGAATCTAGAAAAGCATGTTTAGATTATGTGTGTTCAAGTTATAATATAATAATTTTTTGTATAGTACTTTGCATGTTTTTCAACCTAAGCGTCTCCCTCTGAGCCTGTATTCTACTATGGAATCTCCCCTTCTGGTTCTGCAATACCTAGTAACAACCTGGATGTTATCAAGGGGACTCGATTCTCGGTTACTTGTTTCGCTACTGGAAACCCTGCACCCACCATGACATGGGATGGATCCAATCAGACTTGGTCAGCTATAGCTCAGTACAACCTTTCTAAGACATGCAGCGTGGTCAATATATTGAACCCAACCGGATACAGTCAGGAACAAGGGACTTCTCAGGAAACCAAACTTACCGTTGGAGTATTGTGTAAGATATATTTCTATCATTAGTCCCATAATTGAATACATGGTAATAAAAGTGAATTTTTATTGAACAACTTTTATTCTTCGTTGTGTAACACAGGTTGGATTTTTTTGAGGCGTTTCATGTCAAAGCCAGGTCACTGTTTGCATAAACATGAACATCACTAAACACTAACTTAGGTCAAGACTGATATATTGTTATCACATGTTGTTTGTGTGTGACTATGATATTAAAGGCCCTATAAAGGTGACGATCCGTAATTATTAACCGATTTTTAAATTTATTTTTTTCATATTTTATTTATAAAGGTTATCAACAAACAATATATATATGCTATTGGACATTACCATACAAAATGAGCAATACAACTTGTTTTGAGCTCAAAATACAGTGTCCTCCAAGTCAATTGTGTATACAAACAATAAGTTTATTTACATCCCTGTTAACTGGGGAAAGTAAAAGTGAAAGTGACTCTGGTCACCAAAAATATATCGTTGATTTTCAACGTTTTCCGGTATCACTCACAAAGTAGGTCTCTTCTAAATGGTTAAAACGTTTGTAGTGATCTAATAAGTTACTTTCTGCTGGTAAAAAGTTGTTTAAAATAGAATAAAAATTGAATTTTCTTTCGGCTTTTTTTAGCATACGTCACCACTTTGAGGCTACACATCACGTTAGTTGCAAAGTTGTAAACATTTCTTCCAATTATGAAACGGGTATATCTTCCATAATTCTTGACAACGTTGCACCTAAGCCAGGCCCGTAGCCAGGGTTTTGAAAAGGGGGGTGCGAATTTTCCCATCAACGAATGTTATTAAGCTACGAAGTGGCGAAGGGGGTAGGTGCGGGAGGGGGTGTTCCACTCCTGCAATCGGAGGTTTGAAGGTCCTCCCCCTAGAAACATTTTGAAAATGAAACGTAAAACACTGCATTCTGGTGACATTTTGTCTGTATTTAGAGACTGGAGTTATAGAGCATTTTTATATGAAATTTCCCTTTCATTGACCATAGTCAGTGACTGATCGACATATATATGATATAATATACATGTATTTCCCATTACCGTTTTTCATTTACCACCTTTATCGACCAGTCACGGAAATACATTATATTATACGGCGTTTAACCCGACATTAGTATGCGCGCACATACTTTGTTTACATATGCAACAACACATTTATAGAAAGTAAAATCAACAAAAAGAACGATATAAAATATCATTATTTATTGAAATCTTGATAAAATTAGTGTATTTTACCATTCCAAAATTTTACCATTCATAAGTCAACCAAATTAAAAGGAAATATTTGATTTTTTTTTCAAAACAATTGTTTGTCTGCAACTATGTATAGTACCAGAGTCATAGCATTGCTCCAAACGTGCTTATAGTGTATTGTACAACAAACACTGTTTAAAAAAACTGGTTCATCTCTAATTTGCATCAATACCAGGGTGCAGGATCACTTGACTTTGTTAATGGAAGTAAACACACCGGTAAGTGCTGCTTTTTTCCTCCAAATAACTTTGAAAATCATTTTGTGTTAAGAATTTCAACTAGTGCATAAAAGCTAGATTTTTAAGCTGCGTATGTAAATGTGAAATACATCAGATTTACTTAATATTATAAGCATGTGTTCTTTTTTCAAATCTTTCATTTACACTGCACAACTGTCCTTTACGCAAATTGAAATTGTTTCATCGATGTCAGACGTGTTGTCAAAGTTCGGCACAAACTGCAAGAAAAACTGTATTTTATGCACTAAAATTTTTTGCAAATGTATTTCAATAACGTGACATATATGTAAAAATAAAGTTCTGAGCGGTGTGTTTACATTCTGTCCAGCCCGTGTGTAAATACATGAAAACCAGGCTTATGCTGCACCCTTAATACTAAACAAAAACAAAATGGTATAACTGGTTACTTTTACTTTGGCAACTATTTTAAACAAATTAGTTATTTGTTTTCTAAACGAATTTCAGAAACATATAAAACTTAAGGGTTCATCAAGACCCTATAACCACAAACTACTTTTGGTCTCAAAGTCCTTATCAGTGTATACCAGGACATTGAAAAAAGGAAGTATTTGCCCATTGTGCTCAAGATCCGTCACAATTAATGAACATTTAACATTAACGCCCACCTGATCGAATGTTATAACGGTTTAAAGTCATTATTACAGAATAGATCTTCTCACATGTTGCTGTCAAAACTTCTATTGATTTCAGTAATTCTGCGGTTAAAAATTGTAAATAAAATTACGGTCTATCTTGGAAATGACTTCATAGAGAAATTTAATTATATGGTGACCTGTCGGTAGCCTTTTGAATTCAACATTATTGTAACGCTTAAATACGAAGATTCACTGGATTCAGGGAAAAGATAAATAACCGTTTTAGCGTCGAATAAAGTTGGGTGCTTATAGTACATATTTTTTTACTTGTCAAAAAACATTGGGTGCGAACGCACCCAACGCACCCCCCCCCCTGGCTACGGGTATGTAAGTTGTGTTATAATCATTTTTTATGCAAGAGTAACTGAAATCCGGTAAAAATTTGACCAGTTTATATGCATAATAATTGGATTTTTCACCTTTATAGGGCCTTTAATAAGTGAAAACTTCATTTTGATGGATAAGTAATCAAATTATAACGAAAACCATGTTTTTCAGAAAAAAAAATCACTATCAAATATATATATATATATATATATATATATATATATATATATATAACAAGATAACAACTCAAAATCACCCGAAAACAAGGTGCATCGCTTTGAACAGCCATTACTTCATCAATTGTGCAGCGATTTCCATGAACTAGGTATTATTCAACGCAGAAACGTATTTCTTTTCTGGATACGTACACATATTGTATAATTTCTACAAATGCTGGGTCAAATGTTTAGAAATTCCACGATATACAATTCGCGTGACCTATTCGTCAACGATAAGACCCGTTTTATGAATAAAATCTTCTGGCTTAAAGACACACATTCGCATTGGACCAATGAAATCACTCGTGTGTTTAAAATGTCAGCCAGTTGAAATGTTTGTAAACAAAGGTTTCAAACGGCGCTGAACAGTTAGTGTTGATGCATAATATAACGACAAGAACGGTAAGAATGTTTTTCCATACGTGTTATTGATTTATGGTACCGAGGTCCGTGAACTTTGCAGGAAAAAAGCCCTTTACTCCATGAAGATTTCAATCTTAGATCGGGTCATCTCGGTGACGATTAGGTCACGCGAGTTGTGTATCGTCTTATTTCTTAAGATTTGACCCAGCATTTGTAAAAATATAACAATATTTGTATAATTCAAGAAAGGATATTTATTTCTGCGTTGAATACGAGCAAGTTCATAGAAATCGCTGCACAATTAATGAAGTTCTGGCTGTTCAAAGCGATGCATCTCGTTTTCGGATCATTTTGAGTTGAATACCTTGTTATAAATATATTTGATAGTGATTTTTTAATGATTTTTTGTTATAATTTGATTATATATCACTCAAAATGATGTTTTCACTAATTAATATCATAGCCACACGCAAACCACATGTGATTACAATGAAAGTTTTGTGTAGGAAGCTTACACAAAGACTTATCTTGAAATCGCGTTTGGGGCCTCTTGAGAGCAAGATCAGTTGATGTAGAAATATAAAAAAAAACACGTGATGTCTGGTCAATAATTGTGTTATTAATTTTACATTTTGGTTGAAATGTAGGCTAAGCACGCTTGCATGGAAACATAGATTTATATATTATTTTGGACGTCGACATTGAAACTGAATGTGACTATTCCTGAAATTTGAAAAAAATGCTTATTCTGAATAACTTGAATTTAAGTTAAGCTATTGTATTGAAATTGTGTGTGTATACAGATACAACCGAGTCCTAACTTTTGATTGCATTTTGGCCTCTTAGGTCAAAGGCACGGGAATTGAAACAAAACTATATAAACAGTTCCTGCACAATAACTTACGTGTGAATGAATAAATTGTGCTTAAAGTTTGTATGTCGCTAGCTGTGTATATGAAGGTTGAAAATCCGCTTGGGACTAGTTGAGTCAATATCAAGGCCCCTGTTTTTAAAAGTACAAAAACGTGTTCTTCTTAACAAATCGAATTGTTATATATGTATTGCGGTGAAGTCATGTTTGTATGTATATTATTGAGTATATATAGATTGGTATTGCACAATCATTCAAATGTATGTCTAAAATGCTGATAATCTAGTTTGATGTGTTGCCATGTATCGTGTTTAGAAAGTTGCTAAAATGTTTAAATGTTTGACATACTTTTGTTGTTTAAAGTTATTATCATACGCGTTAAGATAAACATATAAACATAAGGGTCAAGATAAACATATACAATGAAGAGAAAACAATTATTTAAGAATAGAAACAACTTTCACAAAACCTAGGAATTTGAGATAATACCCCAGGATAATATAACTCAGTTTTTTTAAACAAATTATATTAAGGAATATTTTTTAACTTCGATATATTATGAATTAATTCGATACAACATATATAATTTAATGTTAATATACATATACGGCTTAAAGAAAATAGTCCAAGGTCAATTGAAACACGTGTGTCATTGTGATATGGGAAGATATGTATCACGCTCAATTTAATTTGTTGGCATGGCTTTGCAGTTCCTCCAGCAGTTATTGAGTGTACAGTGGGATCTGCAAGATTTACTTCAGCCCCAGTGTATGTTAAACGAGATTCCACGTTCATCATCCGATGTAACAGCACCAGTTTCCCTGCTCCATACAATTACACATGGACTTTGCCTAATGGTGAAACTCGAGTCGGACCAGAACTTTCAGTGCAGAACATACACTCTGTGCAATCAAACCAGTATCAAGTTACGGTCAGCAACATAATGGTGCCTAGTTTTGGAGAGGTTACAATAGGCACATATTCAACCAGTCTGGATATCCAACTTCTGTGTATGTATTTAGCAACATCTTCCTGTATAACCTGCTTTGGTCAAAGAACAATGCAGCTATACTAAATTTCACAACTATTGTAGCATACTCAAACAAAAGTCTTTAATTTCGCTTAAAGTGTAATAGCTTTTGGATAACTTTAAATTGGAACGTTTCTTAGGCTGAAAGTCTGTTGGAATTGATGTTTTCTGGACAATCACGCCATATGAAGTAACATAACTGATATGTCAAACACAGGTCTAGTGGTATGAGGAGCCGTATGTTGAAAGTTTGATGGTGTCCCATTTAAACTATAGCTATGGTTTTCAGGCAGCTTCTTTAAAGATGTTCCCATACTTCTATAATTTTGTTTAATTGTTGTAAAATGAATTTATATCTGCCAATAGTGATCAACAGTACAGAAAGCATTAACAACAAAAAACAATCACAGTCTGTGTGATTATATAATAAACATTATTGTGCTCTTCTGTTCTATTTCAGGGACTTTACATTTTGGCTTATTGTTGGGTTGAATAGATTTTCACATTGTAATGTATTACATTTTTTATTTAAATCCCGCTATTGCGCTTCATTAAATAGATGCATTTTATTTGATAGATTGTGATAACTGCTTTATAGAGATCGTATGTTGTTTTATGTTCACCTGCACTTGCATAATACGTGCTTTTGGTACAGTTTTCTCTGCGTCTTGCGTGAACTTAAAATTCAAAGAACATCTCCTTAACCGGCGGGCAGATTTGAACAAAACTTTACAGTAATGATCATTGTTTGATTATCTGTCATATCTGTTACATCAGTCCGGTATGCTGCATTTAAAGGTAACCACAGCTAAAAAACGATTGTGAAACATCAAGGGTCAGAGAATGAAGATTTATGTGTGTAACATAATAACATGTGCTCTACTTAATTAATTTTAATCATGTCACTGGAGTCAAAACTGTTTATGCTGCGGGGTCACATGATTTATATCGACATATAGTACATAACTTGAAATTCTTTTTCTCTGAATGTGCATAGGTAATGGTTAATTATTTGGCTTGTTACATCAAATGGTTGGCCTTTACTAAGTTTATTATAATAATGCTATTGGGGTCAAAGTGGCCCCATCCTCGGGGTTACTTATTTTCTTTATATGTATATAATGAAAACATCAAAAAATCTTCTGCTCTGAAACCGTGATGCACTGAGTTTTGTTATATAGAATGTTTGTTCAAAGCATGCATGTAGTCAAATTTGGCAAAGCCCTATGGATAACTTGTTTTTTTGTAAACGCATATGGTTGAAACTCTAAAACTCTCTGAATCCGCAAATCCCTAAGGTTTGGCTTTTGCTATAACATTTCGTAAATGTTACTTTATAAAGTGTGTTCCAATCGTGCCCTTGGGGTCCAACTTGATGCCCAATGGTTTACTTTTTTCTTATATGCATGTGTTGAATACTTGATCTGATAAATGTGCTTATTCAGTCTCCACAATTAAAGTAAGACAATTGATTACGAAAGTTGTAAAGATGTTTGTAAATCTGTGTTAGGTCCCCCAATCATATCAATAGATTTCTAATTTTATCACCATAATAATACGGCTTTTGCTCTACACAGACGTTTTATTGTGTGTAGCTCACCTTTGCACTGACAGTCTTTAGTACGTCGTGCACAATGCTTAATGGGAATGACCCCATTTTTGTAACCTCTTTAAAAGTTGTTCAAATTGTTCCGTCCGCTGCATATATAGGTAATCCAAGCTAACAATATATTTAAAACTTTACAGATTTTCTTCTCTAAAAAGACACGAGTAAGTGGACTAATAATTTGTTGTAGAACACCGTATCATGGTGCACTACTAGGTGTGGCCAAATCCTATCATGCCACTTAGGTTAAAACCTGCCAGGCAAAGTCAAACGAATTTTGTACACTAATATAGTGAATAACAAAACTCATTAAAACCACGAGGATCAGGGCTTTTATATTAAGTGGATAATAATAAAAGATGGTCCATTACCAAGTTTGTTCATATCCTGTTTCAGGGTTTGAAAATGGCCTCGCCTAGGCGCTACGTATTTCCATATATATGCAATTAGGCATGTAATGACTCCCCTACCACGTTTATTCACATCTTGCCTTGTCTATGGGGATCAATTGAGTTATATAGTGTTATAGCTTAATGACTATTCAAATAAAGATGGTGGGGTCAAAACCGGAAACACTCCAATGGTCACTGTAAATAGTAAATTACTCTACAAATCGTTTTTCTCTGAAACTGCAAAGGTCAGGGGTTTAATATTTTGGGTGTTCACCAGGTATAATTTTCCTATGTGATATTTGTTCAAATCATGCCCCTGGGGTTAAAACTGGCCATGTTCCAGGCGTGATTTTTATATAGATTTTATAATAAAATAATCTAAAAGAAACTTTGCTGAAGAGTCCAAGAGCTATTATACGCCCATGCCTCTTTCGTCAAAATTATCTTTGTGATGGGGCTTTAGGAGTGCAATGTTTATTTGCATTGAATTAAATAGAATTTTAACTTTAAAAAGCTTTTCTTTAACCACTAAACACACTTTTATATATGGTCTGTGAAACCAGATTGTGGTTCATAAAGCACATTGTAGCAGTCATTACCTGGGGCTTGAAACTGACCACGCCCCATTACATAAGTGAGGGATCAACGGCCAATTTGTGACGTAGTCACACAACTTGGTAAATTCTACATTTCATTAAGTGCACGAACCTAGATGTTATCATTTAAGACATTCATCTGTTTTAATGGTATGTTTACATTTTCACATAGAATTTATAGCAGTTTATCGGTTCAATGTATTTACTGTCATGGTTTGTTCATTACTGTATAGGCTTCATTAAACAACCATTTGATATAACATTATCAAACGTAATCAACTGTTTGTTTATTCAGTTCATTTCAGATTTAAGAACGGGGTAGTTTATTAAAAATATTTATTTAAAGTTAAGTATGGGCTCGTATTTTTCAAACAAAAATTGTCGGAACTCATCAAACATTTGAAAAATGAAATGAAATGAAGAAGATATAAAATAGACTTTAATTGTAATTATGCTCTATTTAATAGAAAACAGTACTGCACTAAACCATTTCTTTTATGTCAGGCTTTAAGCATATGAACAATTGATTACGGGATGCTTTTGTTTTCTGCTTCTAACAAAAGGATTGCTTCTTTATGTAATGAACTATCAGTGTTCATGTTTATTTAAGTATAGTTCGAATACTTGTTAGAAATATTAATTACATATTCTGTTCTGAATGAACCTTTATTTGGAATTCAATTTACTGATGTCAACTTTGTTGTACTCATTGTATAATATGTTACATTGTTCAGCTTACTTTTTGTAGAGCATAACTTGAACACTAATGCCATGGTACAATTATCTTCAGAACGTGTAAAAACAACAGAAAACAATATTGCTCACTATAAAGTTACTATTTTTAATTTAATTTTTAAATTTACTGTTAATATTTGCACTAGAGAGCTCAGAAAATATTAATTGTACCAAACCATGTGGCTACTTTTGCTTCATAATAAACTATTAAATATATACCATTTTCACACATATGAGACTTAGTTAAATTATCTTTGATGGTTTTTACGTGCAGATCCACCACATATTCAGTCTGGCATTCATATCCAAGGAGACAGCTCTACATTCTCTGTCAATGACAGCTACATATCAACAGTGGAGAATAGCACATTTACCTTGTCATTTAATGTCACACCTGGATATCCGTCAGCTACACAGTATACCTGGTCCCGACGTATTGGAAACACACAGAGTTCAACTAGGGCAAAAACCGTCATTAACATTAAACGAAATGACGCCGACAGTTACATCTTTAACGCATTCAATCGGATGAATCCAACTGGATTTGGAGAGGAAACTGGCACAGCATCGCATAATGTTTACATAAATGTTAAATGTAAATGATCATAATAATTGAACATTCTAACATTTGTTTTGACGTAAAATTTAGCTTATTAAATTGTGTCCATAATTCAGTTTTATCTCACTTTACACAGTGTTTTAAAGTATATAATTGATTAAAAAGAAATATTCTCTCATTTCACAATGTATTTGGAAACTTAGGTAAAAAATTGCAGTTAGTATGTCGACAGATATGTGTGGTTTTGCTTTGGTTTTGTATTATCTGAAGAACAAACACGTTTTAAGTTCTAAAACATATGTGTATTTAGAATAATTTATATGGAGTATCGCTGCTATTCTCTTTCATTAAACTCATTTATTGTGAAATGTATTTACATTTACAGACAGGAGTGTCATAACCACATTCTATGCACATGCCGCCTTAGGGGATGTAATCGTTAAAGCACCAGAAGGAACCACGTTCAAACTCACTTGTGTGACAGACAGTAACCCTTTGCCTAAAATAACACTTACAAAAAATGGAGCAACGGTACAAGAGATAACATCTGTCAAACAGATGGAGTATAATAAACCAAACATTTCCTGCGAGAATGACATGGGAGAATACACATGCTTGTCAAAGAATGAACTGAATCCATCTCCTGATATGAGAACGCTGCACTTGTATGTGCTTTGTAAGTAGTTATAACACGGGAATATTCGATAAATATTTATTAAAATATGAATGTCAGACAAATGAAACAATGAATACAATAAATTTATTATTTGAAAGTGTTCTATAGTTTGCTACTTGGTTATTTTCATGTTTACGTCTTATTTCAGGCAAACCGCGGTTGTCCTC
Organism: Dreissena polymorpha; assembly: GCF_020536995.1. Lineage (NCBI taxonomy): Eukaryota > Metazoa > Mollusca > Bivalvia > Myida > Dreissenidae > Dreissena > Dreissena polymorpha. The sequence goes on from NC_068362.1 coordinate 60,995,156, forward strand.
ATTTGCACAAAATGCTTCTTATATTACGGGAAGTCTTCGCTCCTCTGCTAACCTTTCTATTACGGTGGTTGCATATCCAACTCCAAACTATACTTGGCAGAAAATGAGTGAATCAGGATGGACGATGCTTGTACCCTCTGCCAGAATGTCAATCGTTACGTCTGCTGATCACTTGCAGTCAAATGTTAGCATCTCGGACATACAAGAAGCAGATTTTGGAAGCTATCGAGTCGTTTCGAACAATTCGGAAGGAGAGATCTCAATCGTACTTTATTTCCAGGTTGCATGTGAGTCTATTAAAATTCAACAAATAATTTCTGTTTGGAACCTGTCTTAGTGTTTGACATGAACTTAAATTTACAAAGCACTTTTACTTAACGCTTTATTAAGTAGCATATCTAAGAAAAAAAAAGCGGTATTCTATATTCGAAAACAAGACGATCGCAAGTTTTTATTTACAGAAACATAAATACTAACATCAACGAACATTTCTCTAAATATTTCGTAAAATAAATTCAAATCATAAAAATCGGTGATCCTTTAATATCCAAAATGTCAACGCTAGATGTGGTATGAAACATAAATTTAACGAGATACAAATAACAGATTTAACGAGATACAAAATGCTCGTTTGCATTTGTTTGTGGCACAATATATTCTATATTAATTCCCTGCAACTATATCTATTCACGACAGACGAACACTAACTTGTCACATGAACATGTGTTGAATATATATATCCACAAAAAGAGCATTTTGTATCTAGTAAATTTATGTAACAAGTCCACATCTAGAGTTGAAATTTTGGAAATTGCTTTAAGGAACATAAATCTTTTATGTGATAACTTTATTTGTCGCAATATTGTACGAAATATTCGTTGATTTTGAGTGTTTATGGGCACATCATTCTCATATTGATAGATACCAATTTAAACATATACATATAATTTAAAATTATTAACGAAGACACGGTGCATTTCCTGGCGCTGAAAATTTAATAGTAATACAACAATCAATAGGATTGAAATTTAATTCAGTCATAGTAATCCAGGGAAGTGATGCTCGTGTAAAAGTCAAAAACCAATTAAATTGTTTCGAGTTTTGTTAATTTTACCGAAAGCAAAAAAACCTGAATAAAATGTTCGATTTATCTTTCAAAACTCTACATTTTAACTTCGCTACCCACCCATTTCAAAACCAACTTCGATAAGCCCTTGTTTTTGTGCCTTTTTTTAAACTTAAACATTCTTAAAATTAGCACTCAGAATTTCCAGATATATCTAAATAATAAATATAGTTCGTAGCAGTTGATTGTTGAGTATGTACTGAATTTATTTTCCGGATATTATTCTCAAATTCATTGCATTGGACAATTCTGAAATACTTTGAAACAATTACTAAACAATGTCGAATACTGTTTGAATTGAACGAATACGCCAACTATCTTCAATGCTTAGATAACAGAGTTTAAGATCCTTAGGCTCAAGGTCAATTTAACACTTAGTATAAACGATCAACTTTATTCAGATAACATATTTGTCTTATCATGTATAATTCTTGTCATTGTCATTATTTTAATTAGAAATAACCTCCCACGGTTATTTACCAACATCAGATGGTGTGTCGCATGAAAAAATCAGCAACCCCCTATGGTCAAGGTCAAGGTCTAGGTCACCAATTGATTTCCAATTATGATCAAATTAGAAATTGTATATGTACGTTTATTGTAAATTGGATTGATTTCGCTAGCAAATTTTGGTCCCCTCGTTCAAGACTTATGCCACATTAGTAGCCTGATTCTTTTAAGATGAACATGGTGTTACGTGTCGCTCGATCGACCTTCGAGTTTTAAGCATACAGTAAAAACTGAAAACAGCGGTCAGTCGAGGGAAATGACCAAAAAAACCGTTGTCCACAGGTGACCGTTGTTTTCGGATCACAGTTTTGAGATGGTTAGTCAGTTGGTAGTTGGCTACGTCGTTACCCCACCAAGTCGTTTGCATACAGTGTAAAACAAAGGCTCATTGCCGATAACTAAGCATAATAACATAATTTACTTACATTAGATAATACGGAATAATATCTTATCGATTGATTTAATTTCATATTGTTAAACTAAATCAATGACTTCATCAACGCTAGTATAATTGTTTACTCATGCATCTCATTCATCAGTAAATAAAGCTTGTCACGTGCCATTGACGTCACGTCCGAACAACTCTGCACTTGCGTATGTCCAACACAGAGCTCACGTGCTATCACACGCGAACTTTTTCCAGATTCAAATAATTTCAAGCACTTGACTTGCTCCTCTAATGTGAGTAACTAATTCCGTGATTTATTATTCCGATTGCTTGTAAACGTGTTGCGTACGCTAGAAAGCTCTTTAAATGAATCCAAATATTTTATTTTCAAATCCATACTCAAGGTTGTAAGTACAACGGACTAATTAGCGGTCATTTCATGAGCGAAAATTACTTTAAACGTGTAAAAAAACTATGACAGATTTTATTTTGAAGATACCTCCCATAATTATCCCCGGAAAACAAACCTACTCAACCCCCTATTATTAGTTTACTCGCAGCGGGCCGCTTTTATAATATCAAAGGCAATTACCGCTATCAGTTGCTTAACCGGCAAAATATAAGGACAAATGATGTGCTGTGTTTTTAATTTTCGCGACTCAAAACGACTGACGCGTGACCGTTGTTTTCAGTTTAAACACGACTTTTGGAGTGAAATATAGTGGCCGTTGGCCGTTTTTATCAATTGTAATATATAGTGATTTTGGTCGGGGGGAATCCAGACTGATCGTTGTCTGCAGTTGACCGTTATTCTCAGGTGGCCGTTAGGTCAGTTTTGACTGTAGCTCCAAAAATATATATTAAATTGCAATTAAATTAAAATATAATTTTCCCCAAGCGACCAAGCTTGATGATGGAAGAGTAAATAACTTATCATAAAAATTTAATTAAATGTTTATCTCAAGCATTGTTTACTAAAAGCTACTATGTCAGGTTGCTCTTATTCCATCATATACCTCGAGCTTATGTACTGAAGCACTCGACTACAGGTCAGTTAAATGAGAACTCCGGACAAGTACTCGGGTCAGGTAGATAAACTCCCGAGGCTGTATTACACGGCCGTTAATCACGCGCACCACCTCTTTTTTGAGATGCATTAATAAATGAGCCAATCTTACATCCGAGGTGGCGCTCAGGCCCGGATGTTTTTAAACTTAACGGATAACTTTTCAGGGTGATTATTGTTTATATGTTGTTCAACACATTTTGCATTATTTAAAAAAAAACGGCCAATGTAGTGCGATTCAGCGATTATAAATTCATCCAAAGATGTTCATAAACATACAATCACAAACCATTTGGAAACGTGAGGACCTTTATAAGTTGTGGCAATTCGCAAAAGCAAATCGATGAATTTTGCCTGTGTGACGAGCAAAAGCCCAGCCAATTAAATTGCTCATCACATAAAACGATTGATTTGAACCTGTACAAGTTAATACGTGCACAAAAACATCGGCTTCTAGCCGATCTAATAGATAAATTTGAGATAAATTTGCATTTTTCGTAAAGAGATGGAGCCAATGCCAATGAGGTGGCGCTCAGATTAGGAGGTGGCGCTAATGCACATCTATAGCTATTTTAAAGTAAAATATTTTATGTTATGGTTTCTATTACATTTACAGGACATACGTGTTTTTTTTGGTAAATATACTACTTCAGCACATTTGAGTCTGTTGCGTTTTTAATTAAAAATCACACTGGAAATTTAAATGTTAAATGCAGTGAATATATTGCGCTATTTAATATCAATGCATAACTTCCTGGGTAAAGTGTTTACCGGGTAATTTGTGGTTGTTAAATTTACTTTAGCCAACTATAGAGAAAGTTTGTATGAAGTCGCTGTTAGCCAAATATTTACTAAATATTAATTGGGCAATATACATGATACAAGTCCAAAACTAGAGCAAAAGTGTTTCTAAATTAAAACACATGTACATACTTTACTGTGTATCGTTGAATCTGAATAAAAAAAAATCTAAAAAAAGACTTAAACATTAATACTCTTTAGTAGGCCACCTATCACTATTTGGCCCACTTATTCAGTCACTGGTGTGTTTTGGATTCGTTTATTTCCAAAAGAACAGTTGACAATAAGTGAGAGAGATTGTTGTTTATGTGTTCTAAACCCTTGAAAAGCTTTTATTTTTATTAAAGATAAATTACGTACTTATATAAAAATTTATCACATATTTTGTTTCAGTCAGACCTAAAATACCAAGATACTTTCATTACACGCAATCTTTGCATCCTGAAGCGTCAGCCACATTTTACTGGCTTGCTGGCTATAACGGGGGTTATATACAAACATTTTACATTGAATACAAGCAAATTGAATCACAAAGATGGGATCAGGTGACTGTCGTTGAGGATAAACATGAGCAACTGATGAACATCACTGTCGGCAACTTAAGACCAGAAACAGAATATCAAGCGCGGATATATGCAATAAACAAGATCGGATCCTCAGATATAAGTGACTCTATAAATTTTACAACACTAGGTATAGTTTGCATACCGAAACATATAATAATGATGTTTGAATCAACAACCTGTAATAAATTAAAACAAAAATACCATGATCACATATAATGTAACACTTATTTTTCAGGCACAATTGCTACCCAGAAATCGGTGTCCAATATCGGATTAATCATTGCTGGAATTGTGCCGGGTTGTATTCTTGTTGGTGTCATCGCTATTCTTATTTATATGCGTCTAACCTATCGCATTCACTTAACAAAGAAATGTAAGTATCAATAAGATAATAAGTTTTGAGTTGTTAATTGTTTATGAAGGTATGAGTTGTGTCGGCCAGTTGTAGATTCGAGCATATTCGCATGCGGTTAAACAAAGCTTGTGTTTTAATAGTGTTTATTTATATGTGTTGATATACAACTTGAAATATATCATAGCTATGTTAATAATTTAAGGTAATGAGACGCATGCAGCATTATACGACGATGTGAGCAGCAGGAACGAAATAACAAACCGTGAGTTTAAAGACCGCTTATAATGTTGACGGTGTTGGTTGAATGGCATAATACTGTACCTGTACCGTATGCATGTTGTATCTTGCTAGTTGAGCGATTGCTATTATATTAATGAAGCCGTAAATATAGAGTGTTTTCACTTAACACACATTGAATACTATTGATCACGTGGATTTCAACATATGTCCTCTTTAAACGAGCAAAGTTTTGCAGGTGTCTACGATGGATTGTCATCCGCTTCTCGGTATGTATTGTTCATTATAAATATAATTATAAATTAAACTAACTGCAATCATTTACGAAATAGGTATTTATAAAAAGTATGACACATATCTCAATACTGAACATAGATTGGCACGAATCTGGTATTTTGATTAATCGGAAAACGTTTGGTTCGTACAATCCATTCGTATATCAATCATGTTGCAAACTTATATGAATGTCTTTATATGTACTTGTCAGAATGATGTACTTTTTTATAAGTGTATTTTTATTTACAAACTACAATTCAAAACTAATTCAATGTATTTTTGCTGAATTTATACTTTATTCACTCAAATAATTAATTATTATTTGTAAACAAAGAGTTGGTTGTATAAATGATTATATATATGTTTGCTAACTATGTTATTTGTGTATGCTATTCTTGTTGTTGTTTCTTTTTTGTCAGAATTATCGTAGCAGTTTAAAATTCAAATTACTTGTTTGATTATAAGATGAAGATGTATAAGATTAAGAAGCGCAACAAAGAGAAAGCTTGTATTTACATTAAATATTTGACATTCTATGTACAGTCGAGTAGCCAGTTGCGGAAATTTACCAGTAGCGAAACCAACTATGTAATTTAAAGTTAAAGTATAGCCATTATGAATTTGATAAACCAAAATTACTTTTTTATGAATGTTTATGTATGGTAACATCGATTTGAAATCAAATGTAGGGTCAGTCTCCAATAGATATGCTCCAATGTGTGCATGTTTATCGGTTGTCTCAATATCATTTTAAACCTTCGAAATAGGTGTGTTGTTTTTTACTGTTACGCATTTCACCGCAGCTTACATTGACAAAAAAGATACAATTTAAAAAGTAGCACGTGTGTCTTCGTGTGATAGAGATGATTAGATATAGACAGATTGATTATTAAGAATGGGTCATTTTAATTACATTTCATTATATTTGGAGTTCAATTGCCAATAAATAAAAAGCAGCGTTTATCACTTGATCTCAATAGAAGTCTACAACTGAATTGGATGTCAATAATGTCCGATTACTGTAATATTATCAATAAATATGTGTCTTATAATTAAATTCTTTAAATGGCGGCGGTGATGTCAGTCCGTGAAATAATGGCCCATTATTCCAATATAATTCAGTTATATAAAGTACATTTCTTGTTGAAATCAGAATGTCAATTACTGTGTATTCTATATATATACACACAAACATATATAATACAATTTAAAAATGTAAAATGAATCCGGACTAAGATATCAATATATTGAAAAAGTAAACAAACGTCGCATGGGTATAAGTAAAACTGTATTAAAATATGCCGACTGGTTTCGCACAGCTCATCAGGGCATATACAATATACACAATAACGTCAAATGGTCAGAGTTACAACGTCAAATAACGTTACTTATATTATGACGTCAAATTATTACAATTAATTTAACAGGGGCTTAAATACATCAATACAAAAATGTTCTTTTGCTAACCTAGCTGAAACAATGTCCGAATATAACTTATAAAATGGAAATATTTTAAATTTTTGTTCCATTTTAGAACAATCATCAAGATGTTTGCTTAATGGCATTTGTCTTGTTGAGGGATCGCGCATTTGTTGTTTATGAACAGTTCGTCGATTACGTAGTTTATCTCCAGTTTGTCCTATGTAATATTTATTGCAACCACTGCATACTAAGACATAAATAACATTTTTAACATCGCATGACATTTCTGTTTTTATTTTAAATATTTTACCATAAAAATTGAAGTAGACGCCCCTGTTAAATTAATTGGAACATACATTCGTTGATTTTAAATTTGATACGAAGAGTTGTTAATGAAAAATGGAAAAAGCATCAATCAAATTTCTGCGTTTGTGTATGTAACACACGTTCATGTAGCGGCGTAGAGCGGTCGTATTATTACTTGAAATATTTAATATTAAAACTTTCTCATTACGAAATAAACCCGGAGACTAAGACCCTAGATCCCCGACGCTTTTCTGGTTCATTCAGGACAAAGCCTTGGTTAGGGATGCTTTTTGTGCATACTCTGAACGTTAGACTTAAACGCCAGTTCTGACATATCTTTACATTCTCTTAAAAGTTTTTGCTTCTGTAATTAGTGAAGGGAAAGAATTGTATATTCAGGCCATTCATGTATCGTTTACCTGTTTTACCCCTCCCCCCCCCCAAAAAAAAAACACATACAAAAAAACATAGTTAGTTTAAACCTATTTATTTTAGCTCGATTGCGTCGAAAGCCTTAGGCTTATATAAACGCTCTCGAGTCCGTTTCCTGGGCCTAGAACCAGTTAGCAGCAAACTCATCATAGTCAATTAGTTATCTCTATAGTAGCATTTGCGTTCAGAAAGAATGTAACCCAATAGCAAGTGATATAATCTTGAATAGTATAGACATAAACATCGGAAGTATTATAATGTTATTGTAAACATACCCCTTAACGGAGAAATTTAAGACCAAAAATATTCGCCCATCCCAGTGCTTTAGGTTGCTTCCACCGAAAAAAAAAATGGACGACAATTGTGAAAAACTGAATATTTACCTTTACCGGCGACGTCGAATTGAACGATAGTTTCTGTTCCAACGACCCAACTGATATCACACAACGCAGTCGGTGTTTTTCCGAACTGACTTTACCCAAAATAAATCGCCCTTAATGATAAGAAATGTTTTGTGAGTTTTATTATCCATGAGTATTCGAACGAAATGTATTGCAAATGATTATGCGGCGGTATTCGCCTGCTTGTTTGATAACGAAAGTCTTTGTCAGTTTTTGACTAAATTTGACCCTTCTTATTATACAAACACAGCGCGTTACTGCGGGGGAATGGGTTATAAATGAGCATATAACTTGCACTTGTTTGTAAGAATCAGAAGCCTGTAATCATATTACATACAATTCAATTTGATATAAATGCTTGTTTGTATGAAATTTTAAATCGCAAATACAAAATTGAAAATACGAAAAGCTTATATGAATTGTCACATCCGATAATATCTATTTACAACTTATATGTATTTAATGTAACTACGTTCGTTCTATTGGCAAAACAGTCGTTATTTATTCAACGTCTCATAACCCGCATAGATGTTTAATTTATACTATTAACATTACAAATTCACTTGAAATGTTATTAAATGAGTAGACGCGTTAACGGGAGAGTAGTTGTTAGCTAGTGTATAACGTAGGAAATACATTTAACAAAGCATTGAGTAGCTTTAACTTCCGGTCCGAAAATGGCGGGCTAGACAATTTACCAGGGCATATACAAGTGTTGTTTTCTTGAGTAGGCGTGAAACATAACGCACACAAAACGCACATTTGGGGCATTATTGAGTTGGTACCGTATAATAATCGAAATTTGTACCAGGTTTCATACATTCTTGGATAAGCGGCCACCTGGATCAATATTTCTATAACCTCGGGTTATCAAATCCGGCCACGAATATTTGCTTACCTTATGTGTCAATCTTCGGTCATTTCCGTATGTATTCGTTATGTGTCCGCTGCATACGTCATAGTTATGTTGCAGACACGTGACTTAATAAACGGCCAATCAGAATTGTACACGTAGACACGTGATTTTACACGGCCAATCAGAATTGAAAACGAAACAATTATCAAAGCTTTCCTTGTTTATATCTATATTGATAAAACATTTTTACTTGAGCAGTGGAACATTGAAGGTGCATTATTGCTTACTTTCGCGGGCTGGGCCCGTTGCGGGCTTCGCATGTATCTTGTATTTGACAAACATTTTGAAAACGTTGTGTTGTGTTTATAAGCAAAAATAAAAAAATGAAATCAGAAATGGGCTTTTTCAACGTTTACTGTCTACGTTTATTGTGTCTCGACGAAACGTTGTGTTGTGTTAATAAGCAGAAATAAACGCAATGAAATCAGAAATGGACTTTGATAACGTTTACTGTCTACGTTTATTGTGTCTCGACCAACTATGCGACAGGCGGAACAGAAATCCAAAGGAAAACGTTTCTATCGAAAGTGATTAGCTTCGAAAAGGATTCTACGAGATAACTTTTTACAAAGGTGAATCTTAAACGATTTACTGAATTATTGAATTTTGAAACACGGTTAATGTTACTTTCACGCTTGAGCGAATTTATCTGTTTACCTGTCAACAATCAGTCGCATTACAAGAAGATCAATAAGCAGGGCACCCCCATTTGCACGATAGTTCATCTATACTGTTCGCAAAAACATTAGCCTCACCAATTGAAAATGTCGTCTACGCCTGAAACATCTCGTGTGGCAACAGACGAAAAACGTGAGGCATCATCACCATTAGACGATGACGAAACTAAGAAATCTCGCATTGGCTCAAATGGTGGCGAAAGCGATGACATTGACATTGACACCAGCCAGGACTATGTCAAAGTAACACTTAGTGACGAGCAACTAAAGAAACTTAGTATTTGATGAAGGATTCGGTCGAACATCAGTTGACTTCCCTTGTGAGCACTATCGTATCAGCAGTGGTTGATGGCCTGAAACTAAAGATAACCGCGCTTGAATCCGATAATGCTGGACTTAAATCAACAATCCACGGTCTTAAATCTAAGGTAGGAGATCTTGAAAAGAACTTCAGCGAAATGGAAGATAAGAACGACTCATATGAACAATACTCTAGGCGCAACTGTCTAAGAGTATCGGGTCTTACAGAAACTCCCGAGGAGTCGACAGATTAGTGCTTGATTATTGATTATTACTGTAACACATACGCCTCGCCTCGAGTAACACGCAAATAACCGAATTAATTTTCTAAACTAAGCAGACTTATCTTTGTGGAATCGTTAGAGCATGTCAAGATTTTACAATTTGTTGTATTTATAGTACAAGTATTATTACTATTTCTATTTTAACTACATTATAGACATCAGATATTCACAAAATACCACTTCTTATACATGCATTGACTTTTGCTCAATGAACGATCCACAATACCTAGTTTAAGTGATCACCTAAAACCATTGATCATTTTTGAAATCTTGTTGCTGTATTGTGCCAGATGATTGCCTATTGTATTCTACAGTTAAATATATCACTTGTTCATGCTTGCCAAACATGTCATACCTATAATGCAACCATACTTATATACATTCAAGTATTTTATTAATAATCTGATATATCCCTATCCGCCGTGTGTTTTATGTCACTTATGCAGCATCATATAATTTTGCCCTGTTATATATTTGCTGACATATACAAGATAGTTAACAACTATGTACTAACAACTCACGTTTCGTCTTTTAAATAGCATAGAGTGTTGTCATTGCTATAGTGGGGCACGTTAACTAACCATTTAACCAGAAAACAAGGCTGCTGAGACGCATTCGAACAACCAATCTTGTACTTGTTTAAAACTTAATACGAAAGGTAATCAAACATAAGCCACACAACCTCCATTGTAAGCTACTTCCACGATACCCATATCTTGGATATACTGGTTTTCCGCCAGCTCTTACCAATACCATAATGCCCGTTAATCATCATGTCCTTAATCATAATATGTAACATTTTTCCATTCATCTGTTTATTTTATTTTATTAGTAAGCCCCTTGGTACACGGTTCACGTTGGCGGGTATGAGATCCGACCACCACACCTTGTCAATAACTGAAAAGGCGGCATGGCTTCTACCCAACCGTCCGAGATATCATCCTCCTTAGTTCAATGTCTATCTACACTGATAGGACATGCCGCCCATTCTACTACAACCCTAGTTTTCTGTTGCTTAACCTCATTCATCAAGCATTAATGTTCAGAAAACATACACGGCTGTACCGGTGATTATTACTTCTTCTGTGTTCTGGAGACGTTCACCCTAACCCCGGCACTGATTCATCAAGCAGTTCTTCCCTCTCAGGCTAAAGCCATATATTGCACAACAACGGACTCAGCATTATGCACCACAATATTCAGAGTCTTAGACCAAAGCTTGCTTGATATCCTAGAAGTCGAGGCACATCCATACGACGTACTCGTCCTTAGGGAAACTTGGCTTTACTCATCCATTCCTGAAGATGACATCACTTTATTGAATTTTCAGCAACCATTTCGCTGTGATCGTACTCATCGTCTTGGCGGCGGTGTAGTTATATACGTTCGAGAAGGTATCAATGCAACTAAGCGATCAGATCTCTCTATAAATGGCTTAGAATCCCTATGGGTCGAGTTATCAACAGGTATACACAGAATACTGTTGGGAGGCATTTACCGTCCTCCGGACGCAAACAATGAACACTGGACCTTACTAGAACATAACATTGAACAAGCTTTTACAATGTCCTACGATGATATCATCATCACTGGGGACTTTAAAGGGGCCTTTTCACAGATTTTGGCATTTTTTTAACTTATTCATTAAATGCTTTATATTGATAAATGTAAACATTGGATCGTAAAAGCTCCAGTAAAAAATCAAGAAAAAAAATAAAAAAAGGAAAAGAACATTGCCCGGAGCAGGTTTCGAACCAGTGACCCCTGGAGTCCTGCCAGAGTCCTGAAGTAAAAACGCTTTACCCTACTGAGCTATTCCGCCTAGTACACATCCGTGGCGTATTTTATACCTTATATAAGCAATCTTCGTAGTTTCACAAAATTTAACGACAAAAACAGAACTCTCCAAATTATTCAATCGTTTCGCGTTGCAACGCTTTATAATTTTTAGGTTTTAAAATCGTCAAAAGATGCATATAATGGCTATATTAGAGCATGGTTAATGTTCAGTATTACTGTTTCCTCACAAATATCATAACTAAAACGAAAACTTACGAATCTGAAACAACTTTTTTCAATTTTGTCAATTTACCAAAGCGTGAAAAGATCCCTTTAATATGATCGTCTTGAGCAAAACCCAAAATAAAATCATAAAACTTATGACATCATACAACGCTGAACAACTTATCTCCTCACCAACTCACATCACAGAACACTCTAGCTCACTTATCGATTTAATCTTCGTAAAAAACAAAAATCACGTACTATCCAGCTTTGTTGCAGACCCTTTCATTTCAAACTTAACTCGTTTTCACTGTCCAGTAGTGGTAGTTCTCCATTTTCATAAGCCCCGAACAGCTCCATTCAAACGACGTATATGGGTCTACGACAGAGGAAACTATGATGATTACAGAGCCGGCCTACGGACGACGGACTGGAGCAGTCTTTTCGACAACGACAACCTAGATGATATTACCGAGAAGATAACAGACACAATCCTATCAATTGCATCCCAAAATATCCCAAACAAGATTATCACAGTAAGACCTCATGACATCCCATGGATGTCAAACCTGATTAGAACTCTAATTAAAAAAAGGAAAAAACTTCATAAAAAAGCTAAAAAGTCAAATACGCCAGACGCATGGTCACATTTTAAGCACGCACGAAATTTAGTCACTAAACATATCCGTCAGGCAAAACAAAACTATCAAAATAAATTATTGAGAAATTAAATCAACACATCTCCTAAAAAAGTTGTTAAAAACAGCTAAACTACTTACAAACAAAACACAATCGCAAACAATACCAACATTATACGACCACAATCAAGAGGCAATTACTGACGATGACAAAGTTGATCTTAACAACTACTTTTCTTCTCAGTCAACTGTCGACGATCGACATAACTATCCTCCACCAATAAATCGTCTTACAGAATCCTCTTTGAGAAGCATCACCATTACGCCCAACGACGTTTAAGACGCTCTTTCTCTTCTTGACCCAAGCAAGGCAAGTGGCCCAGACATTGTCAGTCCTAGGCTTCTAAAAGAAGGCACACACGAACTTTCTATACCCCTTTCAACATTTTCAATAAGCTCTTGCAAAATTCGCATTTCCCCGATTCTTGGAAGCTTGCTAACGTTGCGCCAATCTTCAAAAAATCAGATTCTTCTAAACCCTCCAACTACCGCCCTAATTCTCCTCTTAGTTGCCTCGGTAAACTTATGGAGCGCAGCATAAAAAAATGCATATATAATTATCTAACAACAAATAATCTTCTTAGCACTTTCCAATATGGCTTCATTAACGGCGACTCGATCCTAAATCAATTTACATGTCTTTACAACGACATATGTCAGGCGATGGACGAGGGCAAGGAAGTGCGTGCTGTATTCTTCGATATTTCAAAAGCCTTCGACCGAGTCTGGCTTCGTGGTCTCATCACAAACTTTCGTCACTTGGAATATGTGACCCTCTACTTAACTTAATTATGTCTTACCTGTCAAATCGCAAGCAATGCTTTGTGTACGCAAATTCTACATCTTCATGGCGCCATATACAAGCAGGAGTCCCTCAAGGCTCTATCCTTTGCCGCTTATTCTTCCTCGCCAATATTAACGATATCGTCTCTGCTGTCAACTCAAACAGCCGGCTCTTTGCCGACGACACCAGTCTCTACATCATTGTGGAAGATCCGATAAGTGCATCAACCACGTTAAACAACGACCTTGCGTCCATACATTCGTGGTCCCAGTCATGGCTTGTACCGTTTCACCCTGAGAAAACTGAATTTATTATTTTCAGCAGGAAAAGGCGTAAACAACAACACCCACCTTTAATTATGAATTCTCTAAATATTAAAGAAGTTGACACCCACAAGAACCTGGGTCTTACACTTTCCTCTTACGTAAAATGGAACGCACATATCTCAATTACTCTGACAACAGCTTGACGGCTTATCGGTATCCTCAGGACGCGTAAATTCTTCCTAAACCGCTCTTGCCTCGAAAAAATGTATTTTTTATTTATTCACCCTACACTTGAATACTCTGATTTTGTCTGCGACAACTGTAGCAATACTTAAAGCAATAACTCGAATCAGTTCAAGTGGAAGCTGCCCGCATATGTACAATAGCAACAAAATATTGAAACATCCAAAAGCTATTGAACGACGTCAAATGAGATACACTCTCGGAAAGAAGGAAACAACATCGCCTACTCCTATTTTACAAAATGACACACGGATTCTCACCATCCTATATGTCAGATCTGATTCTACATATTAATCAAACCCAATAAGACGGATACAACTTAAGACACATTCGACATGCAAGAGCACGCACGCAAGCATATAGTTTATCTTTCTTGCCAAAAACAAAATACGCGAGTGGAATCAATTGCACATAACAATAAAAAATTCACCAGACGTTCAATCATTCAAAACGCTCTAAATAAAACAAAAAAGAAATCCTCACCTCTCGTTAACTGCGGTTCACGAACTGGACAAATCCTACACACACGTCTTCGACTCGATTGTAGCGGTTTGAACTACGATCTACATCGCAGGTATCTAGTAAACTCCCCATTATGTTCCTTTGGATCTTCATAAACAACCGAACATTCTCTTAAGATGTCCACATTATATAAACCTCAGATCCCACTGCCTTGCCAATATACGATGCCATATTTCTACAAATAATCTGCTAAATGGCTTTGACCGATTCTCTCTAGCAGAAAACGTATTTCTGTTCCGCGCTGTACAGCGATATATCTTAGCAACGAAACGTTTTGCGACAAACGTTTAATCGTCTTTCTACTGCTCTACAACGGACCGTGCACCAGGTTTACATATAAAATAACGCTTTTCTTGCTTGTTTTTTTTATTTCCTTTTTTTTATATTTCTCCTAGTGTCTACTCCTACACTTTTCACATGTAACCTAAACACTTACAATTCAACTTCTGACCACAATGATTACAGTCGCTACTCCACACAAACGGAGAGGAATTTATATAAGTGTCACATCGACATTGTTTATTTAATTTTGGTTTCTATGTATTTCGAATAAAGTTTACATGTGTACATGTTAACATGCAATATTTGCTTTAAATAAAGTTTAAACTAAGCATTGAGTACTCTCCTAACTGATCTCTGTGGTGTTTCGGTAAAAGCTTTCTTACTTTAAGATCTACGGGCGTATACTCTACTCTTCAAGACCAATTTTCTGGTGACAACAGGTTCGCACAACAAATGACCTTGGGGACGAGTGATATTGAGCTAAGAGGTAAGTGACACCCAGTCTTTAGGAAAGATTGAAGTTTTATCAACTTAACGAACGCTTTGTTCTTGTACGTTCGTTAGATATATATTAATTATAATAAAGCGAATCTTGACATCTTGTTGTGCAATGAACAGTTTAATTCACGTTAACTAGGTAAAGGTCATACCCCTATATACATATATATGTTTTAATATATTTATATATCAATTCATAAATGTTTAATTTGTTTCGCTTGCAGACGAGTCTGCCTATCAGAATACAAAACAGACTTGACGAATCAATACGCATCGAAGCAAAGTTAAACGGGACTCGTACCATCCTTAAACAACTTTAAATACTCAGTGCTTATCATGTCTGAAAGAACATAATTCTTTTTGATCCATTACTATTTATGTTTTAATAAGTCTTTAGAAAATAGATTTATGATTGCGTATCAACATGCTGAGATGTGCAAGCATGTATTTTTTTATTTTTAATTGTATGCCTATGTAATTGACACAAAATATAATAGAGTACCATTTATTTACATAACCTATTACCATATTACCTCAAACTCATTTAATCGAAAATTACAATTTTATGATATAATGTATTATTTCATTTTTTCCATTCAACCATTTAATCATTATACACACTTAAGAAAATATTATAGTGAATTTATTTAATCTCCATTTCATATAACAAGTTTTTCTCATTTTAGAAGTCGATTGATACATATTTTCATTTCATTCATTACATATATGCTTTGCGCTTATCTCATTTTAAACCATGCTCTTGTTCTTTTTTGTTTCAGACGGACACGAATAACAAATTATTTTAATTCATCTTACATAGTGTGTGAATTTTCAATTGTACATTATAGTTGTATCTTTATTAATCTCCAATTGTGTATTTTATATCATTGTTTAATTGTAAACATATTTTTGTTATTCAATTGTCAATTTTTACATTTAATTGCCTTTGCACACATTAACTCACTATTTTTACAATGGAAACAATTATTAACTTTTAATTTCTAATGTTTTACTCCAGTTAATTTAAATCATTGTTTAAATACAATGATTATTCTTTTGAAAATTTAGTCTGTTCCGCTTCAAAAACAAAACCAATTACACCATATAATGTTCTTTTTACACACATTTCTGACAATGAGAAAATTACAAAAACGATCTAAAAAAATCAATATTCACTTACATGTTTACCTGTTCTTATATGTCCATATCAAACTTAGCTTTTGCAGTTATTTATCTTGATATACCTTTTCTCTAACACCAAATGCTCGACCGCTTTATTTAAGTTAACCACCCGTTAAACTTTCAACTAAGTAAAGAAATTTTTACTATTTTTGGAATAGTGTAAATTATTTTTAAAACTGCTTACAATAGATTTATTTAAACAAAATGTCTACCCCCCTCTTTATATTCTCTCTCTATCACTGATATTTCACAAGCGGACATTTAACAAATACATAAACAAATGAAACAATATTTTCAACGTTATCTGTAATATCTTAAATGTCAATCTATACCTTTTGATTTTGATGATACCTATTATCGAGTTTGTCATGAATGACTAAAAAATTCCAAAACAAAATTCAAAAAGATTGATACGCATGCTCATTATTTTTTAAGTCGAACCCCTTTTTTGCCATAGACCGTACCATATATTTTGTGCCTATGCTATTATGCAAAATGATTTCAAAATCTGTAAATTATGCCTTCATTCCCAAAAATGTATCAATTGGGACTTAATATGTTAACCTTGAACCATGTATGTGTATATGTATATGTAAATAATGCAGTATATTTTGGAACACAAACGAACATACTTTAACAAAATAAATGAATATTTAAGTTGGCTATGCTAAATATTAAACTACTAACTACTTAATAATAACAAAAACACTTAACACTTCTTTTGTTTTCCAACAAAAAGTGGGATATAATGGCCGCAGCGTTAAACACAAAAAAACGACGGTGGTAACCACGAGCCCCGAACGAGCGGCTATTCAATGGTGGAAACCGGCTACTTGAAAAATATGACTACCGGATGTGGATGGGCACACGTTAAAATTACAGACATGAAGTAATGCCAATATAGCAGCAACACCGCCTGCCCAAAATAATAAATGCTATTGCTCATCAAGCGACCGAACTAGGAAAAAACATATACATGACTGGGCTAAACCTAGTTCTACCAATCGCTTGGCCATTTGAGAATAGCTCTTGCGATCACACTTTTACATGACTCATTTAATATCAATAATCGCTGCACTTGCGATCACACTTTTACATGACTCATTTAATATAAATAATCGCTGCACTTGCGATCACACTTTTACATGACTCTTTTAATATCAATAATCGCTACACTTGCGATCACACTTTAACATGACTTTTTTAATATCAATAATCGCTACACTTGCGAGCACACTTTTACTCGACTCTTTTAATATCAATAATCGCTACACTTTCGATCACACATCAATAATCGCTACACATGCGATCACACTTTTACATGACTCTTTTAATATCAATAATTGCTGCACTTTCGATCACACTTTTACATGACTCTTTTAATATCAATAATCGCTACACTTGCGATCACACTTTTACATGACTCTTTTAATATCAATAATCGCTACACTTGCGAGCACACTTTTACTTGACTCTTTTAATATCAATAATCGCTACACTTTCGATCACACATCAATAATCGCTACACATGCGATCACACTTTTACATGACTTTTTAATATCAATAATCGCTACACTTGCGATCACACTTTTACATGACTCTTTTAATATCAATAATCGCTACACTTGCGATCACACTTTTACATTACTCTTTTAATATCAATAATCGCTACACTTGCTAGCACACTTTTACTCGACTCTATTAATATCAATAATCGCTACACTTTCGATCACAAATTAATAATCGCTACACGTGCGATCACACTTTTACATGATTCTTTTAATATCAATAATTGCTGCACTTGCGATCACACTTTAACATGACTCTTTTAATATCAATAATCGGTACACTTGCGATCACATTTAAACTTGACTCTTTTAATATTAATAACCGCTACACTTGCGGTTAATCGTTACACTTGCGATCACACTTTTACACGACTCTTTTAATATCAATAATCGCTACACTTGCGATCACACTTTTACTTGACTCTTTTAATATGAACAAGAGCTTGTCACAGTAGTGCCAAATCCCCACCGAAATGTGTTTGCTTGTATGACAACATTTGTTTTAGAGAGTAGAATAATATTTGTAAAAACAAATAAAGGGAGATAATTCATTATGCTCCGGACAAAAATTTACTTTGAAATTAAATAAAGAGATATAATTCAAGCACTAAGGTAGATAGAGTTATGGTTCTTAGTCACTGCACTTCTCCTACTTGCCATCTGTTTAAGTTTGAAGTTTCAAGTAAATCCCTTCAGTAGATATAGAGTTATGCTCCGGACAAAAATTTACTGTAAAATTATATAAAAGGGGAGATAATTCAAAAACTAAGGTAGATAGAGATATGGTTCTTGGTCACTGCACTTCTCCTAGTTGCCATGTGTTTATATTTCAAGTTTCAGGTAAATCCCTTTAGTACATTTAGAGTTATGCTCCGGACAAAATGTACTTAAAAATTAAATAAAAGGGGAGATAATTCAAAAACTAAGGTAGATATAGTTATGGTTCTTAGTCACTGCACTTTTCCTACTTGTCATCTGTTTATTTTTCAAGTTTCAAGTAAATCCCTTCAGTAGATTTAGAGTTATGCTCCGGACAAAAATTTACTTTAAAATTATATAAAAGGGGAGATAATTCAAAAACTAAGGTAGATAGAGTTATGGTTCTTGGTCACTGCACTTCTCCTAGTTGCCATCTGTTTATATTTAAAGTTTCAAGAAAATCCCTTTGGTAGATTTAGAGTTATGCTCCAGACAAAAATGTACTTTAAAATTATATAAAAGGGGAGATAATTCAAAAACTAAGGTAGATAGAGTTATGGTTCTTGGTCACTGCACTTCTCCTAGTTTCCATATGTTTTATATTTCAAGTTTCAAGTAAATCCCTTCAGTAGATTTAGAGTTATACTCCGGACAAAAATTTACTTTAAAATCATATAAAAGGGGAGATAATTAAAAATCTAAGCTAGATAGAGTTATGGTTCTTGGTCACTGCACTTCTCCTATTTGCCATCTGTTTATATTCTAAGTTTAAAGTAAATCCATTGAATAGATTCTGAGGTATGCACGGACAGGACCAATTACTATATTCCCTCCGAATTTTTTTTCGGCGAGGATAACAAGGGACAAAATTGTCACAAAACCCGGTTTTCAATTTGAAAATAAGGTCTGATTTAGGGAGACTACTCAAACTGAACTGATTGTTTATAATTAACCCCCTTTGTTTCAAAATAAATCTATTTTTAGTCATTGCAACCTTGACCTTTAAGATATTGACGTAATTCTTTCGTGCGAGACACCGTCCAATGATGGTGAACAAATGTGCCAAATGAGTTTAAAATCTCACAATGAACGACAAAGTTATGGCCCAGACAAGCTTGTTCCGCCCGCCCGCCTGCCCGCCAGCCCGCCAGCCAGCCCACCTGTCCCCCGCCGACATTTGCCAATCTAATAACCAGTTTTTTCCTTCGGAAAACCTGGTTAATAATCGCTAACCAGGGGATTGACGCCGACAACTGCTCGGATACGGAGAGTGTGCCTGATGTTCACTCCGGCAATGATGAGGGATCGTTGAAGTAAAACATGAGTCCTACGACGAATAATCAGATGTGGATGAATGGCCAGTAACAACTGATGATAAACGTCTTAGGTTAGAGGAAGTTGTGAAGTGTCCACAACGTCGTGTAAACGTATAAACGAATGTTGAAATCCGGTGATACAGAGCGTTACACCTGTGCAGCGCCTCCTTTCTTTAAGGCAGATGTTGCATGACCATTGAAATGGCCAAGCAAACCAGAATGTCGGTGACTGGACCGGTCAAAAGCTGACCGGTGACCGGATCGATGATAGACTGACCAGTGACCGGAACGGTCATAAGCTGACCGGTGACCGAACCGGTCAAAGGCTGAACTGTGACCGGACCGGTCATTGAATGACAGGTGACTGGACCGGTCTTCAAATGACCATTCTGAATTTCACCATACCAGTCACTGACCGGTACCAGGTGAACGGACCGGACAAAATATGACCAATGACGTGACCGGGCAATGTCTCATCTTTTTTTTATCTCTTTTCTCTCTTATCTTCTGCTTCTTCTTTGCGGCAATACCCGGTGACGGGTGCCTGGTCATAAAATGACCGGTGACGTCACCGGGCAATACCCAGTGACCTGTGACCGGACAAGTCAATGACCGGTGCCCGGACCGTTGAAAGACCGGTGATTCCACCGGTCATAACATGACCGGTGAAGTCATCAGTTAATACCCGGTGACCGGTGAATGGACCGGTCATAATATGACCGGTGAACTCGCCGGATAATGCCTGGTGATCGGACCGGTCAATGACCAGTGAACACACCGGTCATAATATGACCGATGACATCACCGGGCAATACCCAGTTACCGGACCGGTCAATGGACTGGTCATAATATGACCGGTGAGGACACCGGGTAAAACCCGGTGATTGGTCCCCTGTGACAGGACCGAACTGGTAAATGAATGGGGACTGGTGACCAGTGCCCGCTGAAGGGACCTGTCATAAGATGACCGGTGACGTTACCAGGTAAAGACCGAAGTATGGCGGGAGCTATATGGTCTGACATCGACTGACGCACGGCCGAAGCCACATGATCAACGTCTTGCACGGTGGCGAAGGTCCACAGGAACAGGATCTTCTCCACACTTGCGGCTCTGGAAGGTCGTGCAGCCGGTACATGAAATATAAAGAAGTGAAACTCCAGCTGCTGGAGAAGTATTGGATTCTCATAATATTCAATTATATAATTATATACAATTATTTATTTTTTTAAAGACGAGTAAAACAATTAACTGTTCATCATACCAGATTGTCATACGGCAAAGTAAAATCATTATTAGCACATAATGCAAACGATAAACATTCTCCCAGTTTATTATTGTAAAAAAGAACGCCATGTGAACAATTGAATACACTCTACTTTGCATAAATTAGACTAGAGCTTTGTCACAGACGTGATGTATATCCTTAAGTGCCGCATTGACACAGACTATTTTGCATGCTGCCTTCACAAAACAAGAGAATGTAATTTATGGCGATTTTATAGAATTATTATGCCATTATCATTTATGGCCATTTTTGACCTTTGAACTCAAAGTGTGACCTTGACCTTGGAGATATCGACATAATTCTTTCGTGCGACACACCCTCCAATGGTGGTGAACAAATGATTTTAAAATCTCACAATGAACGACATGGTTATGGCCCAGACAAGCTCATTTATGGCCATTTTTGACCTTTAAACTCAGTTTGACCTTGACCTTGGAGATATCGACGTAATTCTTTCCTGCGACACACCGTCCAATGATGGTAAACAAATTTGTCAAATGATTTTAAAATCTCACAATGAACAACATAGTTATTGCCCGGACAAGATTTCGGGACAGACCCACAGACCGACCGACAAACCGACCGACAAAGTGACTCCTATATAGCCCCCATTACCAATGGTAATGGGGGTATAACAAAAGTTTAATACAATACATATGAAAATACACAGATAAAAAGTTGTTAGACAAGTGATAAAACATATGCGAACAATAACCCACGAATACACAATAAAAAGATCGAAAATTAAATCGATACTCAAAGTCGACAAAATGGACGTTGTTTATATGTACTCATCCGGAAGATTGATAATGGTGGCACTGTTTCCGTTTTAGCTAGGTTACGTTACACTATGTTCCAACCTAGTCTAAACTGCGGACACAGGGTCGCGGCTGCAGAAATTTCCGGATAAATAAACGCACCTTGGACGGTAGTAGCTATTAGATAGCAGGTAACATATTTATGACATTAAAATGTAAACATAAAGAAGGGTTTCGTTAATTAAAATACCAATAAATGTCTTTAACCTGAAAAAAAGTAATTTTAGCCCCTTTCTGAAGGCCGAGGCCCCTTTCCTCTACGAGCCCATTCCGTGGTGCTCGCCCTTTTCCATTACTCATATTGTACGACATTAAAAAATATTCTAGTTAAATCCGAAGGCCCTTTCCGCGGAAATGGGCCCTTTCCGCGGAAATGGGCCCTTTCCGCTACTAAGTCATACCGCTAAAATAATGTGTTAATCAAGTGCCTCAGTAGTCTAGATGACCTGCCCCTTTGTTTTCTCATATGTTTACAATCGAAGCTAGGAACCAGACTAGTGCCTCAGTCTTATTAATCAAAAGGAAATAACTCGGCTTAATAATAGCAAAGACCTATAAAATAAAATGTATTTTATATGTCTTTGATAATATTTATCTATAACTTTATGATCTGAAGTTCTATCATTAATTAATAAAAAGTGTACATAAATGTGGTTAGGATAATAATTGTTTCTAAACTGTTTTTCAGGTACAAATTGAAACATTTTTTTTCATTGATATAGTCATTGTTTTCATACAATGTTTAATATTTCACCAAAAAACTTATTTGTTTCATAAGAATAATATGTTCTCAATTGCTAAAATTAAAATGCTTACCAAAATCATGGAAAATATATGTTGTTTGTGTCATTTGCGAAAAACTGGTATTTACTATGTTTTTGGTCGGCCATCTTGGATTTAGACCCTGTGGGCATGACATTTTTCTTGGGAACAATTTTTTTTTACCCAAGACAATGTAGAACATCATCAGCATATAAGAAAACAAGGGACAAAACTGTCACAAAACCAGGTTTTCAGTAATAAAAAAAAGTCCGATAAAGGAAGACAATTGAAAATGTGCATTGTTACCCCCCTTGTTTCAATTTCAATCTATTTTTACTTGTGGCAACCTTGATTTTAATTTGAAAAAAGTCTCATAAAGGGAGACAACTAAAATGTGCATTGTTACAGATTGTCCATAGTTACCCCCCCCCCGTTGTTTCAATATCAATATATTTTTAGTTGTGGCGACCTTGACCTTGGAGATATTGACGTAATTCTTTCGCTTGACACACTGTCCAATAATGGTGAGCAAATGTGCCTAATGATTTTAAAATCTCACAATGAACGACATAGTAATGGCCCAGACAAGCTTATGTATTGTAATGTATATTTCATGTATAACATGTAAATATCATCCGAATTCATTCCTCATCCGAATATCGGTGCACATTATTTTTGTTGTTCACATTTTGTCTATACAGTGCACTGCATTTAGCAAGATAATGTTCTCCAAGATCTAATATATTTATATATTTGTATTTACCTTGTGTTTAGTCCATTATATGTTGTTTGTTGTGAGAATAATCCAACATATTCGAAATTCCTGCACTGTCAAAATCGTTGCAGCAATGTATATTGATGACGTCATACGTAGGAATATGGTGGAGTGTTATTGCATGCATTTGACTTTAAAATAGGCTGTAAAATTATAATATTCACTACTCTATTTGTATAAAAAGATGATAATTATTATAACTTGCAAACTCTTTATTTATATTAACTGTTAAAACATAATAGTTTGCAGGGAACTATTTTGAGACGCTGAATGCGTAAGAATTTCTTAAGTTTTCATGCTGCAGCATTTAATATTGTATTGTTATACATGCATATTTAAAGGTGTCTATTATTTCAAGTCATCAAACTTATTGCCTTCTTTGATTAAGATGTGATATTTATGATGATTGTCGATTTATTATAATTAGAAGCATATTCTTGTTTACATGTAACCGCATTACTTTCATACATGGTGCAGGATGCTGCAGGATTGTGATTGGCTGCAGCTGAATCTTTGACTGCAGCCAAATCTGCAGCATCCGAAGGGTATAAAAGGAGGTTCTCCGCACAGTTTTGGCAACAGTTGCTAACAACAAACATCACTGTTCGATCAATTGAAAACCCTTCCAAAAAGTAAGAAACAAACAGTAATACTTCATAAAACATTTTCATTTCACGAATTAGAAGTAATAACCAGAATTTGTTTGTTACATTAACTACTAGCTACACTGTAACTCCAATATAACGCGGATGACGGGGTCCAAGCCACGCAACAGCGTTATAAACGGACAGCGTTATAAGTTTTGAGCTTATTTAATTAAGAGGGCTATAAAAACATGTAAAGTATAGCCTATAATATAGGTCCTGTGTTATGTCATGCTGTGTTGTCATCCGCAAATACATGCATATAAACCGAATCGAACGATAACAGTATACATACCGCTTTTTGAATGTGCACATTTATCCGATAATCCAATATAATTACAACATCACTTACGAAAAAAATAATGTTAAACATTTATGACAAGAAATATGTTTACGAATTTTGTAAACAAATTCATATGCCTACGCCATTTTTCAGAAAAATTAGTACAGTGCATTATGGGACACAGCTTTCATTGGACGAGCGAATTTAAAATTAGATTGAATGCAATACGATACATATACAAAAAAACATTTTATTGCGTCATATGCAGCATGTGAAAAACGTGCTTTCCGTGGACTTTCAGATAACGGGCACAAATTTAAGTGCATCTCACACACAGATATTTTTATTTATCAAGCATGTGTAGCATATAATAAACGATAACACACTTACACAGCAATAGTTTATACAATGAAATACCATACACGATAAATACAAAACATAAACAGGTAATCGTTTTAAATAACTTTAATTTGATAATTATTCCGCTTGCACTTGCCGTATTGAAATTAGCGCACTGAACCGCTCTGATAGGGAATACATGTAATAAACACAGACTCGCGAGATTTCACACCTTTTTTGACATTACACAACAGATTAACACCAATTAACTGTCGAGTGTCGTTCAACCTCTAATCGATTAAAATCAGTTAAGCGGACGGATAAAGCAATCAAGCTGTGATCGACGGCTTCTTTGAATTTTCTGAAAATACATGAAGTTGCATAACATGGATTTGAATCAGAAATGGAAGGTTGGAGAAAAAACGGGATCCAAGGACCCCCCGCGTTATATTGGACACAGCGTTATAACGGACCGCACTATATTGGAGTTACAGTGTACTGGTATTTAAGTAAAACGAACGTTTTTAGTATTTCATAAAATATCAGTACTATTTATGATATTGACAACCTTAAAGCAGAGCAACTGTTCACCAAACGTCCATCCTTTTTAAGTCAACTCTAACAGTCTAGAGATATTATTGTATTATATAATGTTTAATGCTTGTCTGAATAAAGATGCATTATGTAAAACGTTAAACGGTCTCCGTCTTCCTTCTAAGAGTTTGTTGCTGGACTCAAACTACAATTGAGCGCATAGAGATGAGCAATTGTATCTTACATGTAAGGTAGCTTACAGTATGGCCATTTTTGACCTTTGAACTTAAAGTGTGACCTTGACCTTGGAGATATTGACGTAATTCTTTCGCGATACACACCGTCCAATGATGGTGAACAAATGTGCTAAATGATTTAACAAGATGCGTTTGTGAAACACAATGTCCCCCTATATGACGTTTGACTTTGAAGGATGAGGATGACCTTGACCTTTCACCACTCAAAATGTGCAGCTCCATGAGATACACATGCATGCCAAACATCAAGTTGCTATATTCAATATTGCAAAAGTATTCATAAAATAAGCGATTTGGGCCACATATATTTGACCTCTGACCTTGAAGTATGACCTTGACCTTTCACCACTCGAAATATGCAGCTCCATGAGATGCACATGCATGCCAAATATCAAGTTGCTATATTCAATATTGCAAAAGTATTTATAAAATAAGCGATTTGGGCCACATATATTTGACCTCTGACCTTGAAGGATGACCTTGACCTTTCACCACTCAAAATGTGCAGCTCCATGAGATACACATGCATGCCAAATATCAAGTTGCTATCTTCAATATTGCAAAAGTATTCATAAAATGAGCGATTTGGGCCACATATATTTGACCTCTGACCTTGAAGGATGACCTTGACCTTGACCTTTCCCCACTCAAAACGTGCAGCTTCATGAGATACACATGCATGCCAAATATGAAGTTGCTATCTTCAATATAGCAAAAGTTATTGCAAAATGTTAAAGTTGGCGCAAACAGACAGACCAACAGACAGGGCAAAAACACTATGTCCCCCACTACTATAGTGGGGGACATAAAAATCTCACAATGAACGACAAAGTTATGGCCCGGACAAGCTTGTTCCGCCCGCCCGCCAGCCCGCCGACATTCGCCAATCTAATAACCAGTTTTTTCCTTCGGAAAACCTGCTTAAAAGGTTCCAATCATGCATCGTGGACCTCCGTTCCTACTAGACTAATTGAGTCGTGCCTGATTACGTGACCAAACCAAGGTAGCTTTCGTCGTTTGACAGTTGCCAAGAAGGATTTCTTTAAGACTCAAATATTGTTCATATCTTTATTTCACATGGATGTTTTAAATCTATTATATTATGCATTAGCCACAAATTGGAATGACAAAATTAGATCCATGTATAAGGATTGAAAACTAGACAACAATAACTTATTCTACAGTACTAATAATAATCACATGAATAACCTTTGTCTTGAACCAAAAATAGTTTTAACAAGAGATTGCCAAGCAATATTGTCCCCTACTGGTGAAACTCCACCATTGTCATAATTTTTATTTTTTTATTTGTTGCCATAGCAACCAGAATTCTTGACGTAGGAACAAAATGAAATGACGTGTATAATCTCCATATTGCCATCAATCCATTTCAAGTTTCATGAAAAAATATGAAGAACTTATAAAGTTATCACAGGATCCAGAAAAGTGTGATGGACAGGCGTGTGCAAACCATAAGTCTCTTCCAGTTTCACCCGTAGAGGACAACAAGACTATTGCAAAGCAATAAAAGTACCCTACCTACCTACGTGCATAATCACCATATTGCCATCTGTTCATGTTTCAGGTTTCATTAAAAAATATGAAGAACTTTTAAAGTTATTGCAGGATCCACCACTTTTAGTAATATTTTTAGTCTATGTGTTGCCAGAGCAACCAGAATTCTTGACGTAGGAACAAAATGAAATGACGTGTATAATCTCCATATTACCATCTGTCCATGTTTCAAGTTTAATGAAACAAGAGGGCCTGAAAGGCCCAAAGTCGCTCACCTGAGATAACAAGATATTATTGGGACAAATCTTCTGACCAAGTTTCACGAAGATCGGAAAATAAATGTGGCCTCTAGAGTGTTAACAAGGTTTTACTATAGCCATATATAGCCATATAAGGAAAAATGCCCCGCCCCTGGTGGCCATGTCTTTTAAGTTACCAAAACAATTTTCGAACTCATCCAAGATATCATTGGGACAAATCTTCTGACCAAGTTTCATGATGATCTGAAAATAAATGTGACCTCTAGAGTGTTAACAAGGTTTTACTAAAGCCATATAAGGAAAATAGCACCGCCCCCGTGGTGGCCATGTTTTTCAACCAACCGGCATCATTTTTTAACTGATCCAAGATATTATTGGGATGAATCTTCTGACCGAGTTTCATGAAGATCAGACTATAAATGTGGCCTCTAGAGTGTTAACAAGATTTTACTATAGCCTTATACAGCCATATAAGGAAAAATGCCCCGCCCCCTTGCGGCCAAGTTTTTCAAGCAAACGTAACCATTTTCGAACTCACCAAAGATATCATTAATACAAATCTTCTGACCATATTTCATCAAGATTGGACCATAAATGTGGCCTCTAGAGTGTTAACAAGGTTTTACTATAGCCATATAAGGAAAAATGCCCCGCCCCTTGGCAGCCATGTTTTTCAACCAACTCACATCATTTTCAAACTCGTCCAAGATATTATTGGGATGAATCTTCTGACCAAGTTTTATGAGGATCGGACAATAAATGTGGCCTCTAGAGTGTTAACAAGATTTTGCTATAGCCATATAAGGAAAAATGCCCCGCCCCTTGGCAGCCATGTTTTTCAACCAACTCACATCATTTTCGAACTCATCCAAGATATCATTGAAACCAATCTTCTGACCAAATTTCATGAAGATTGGACAATAAATGTGGCCTCTAGAGAGTGAACAAGGCAAATGTTGACATCGCACAACGGACGACAGACAGCGCACGACGGACAAAAGGCGATCACAAAAGCTCACCATGAGCACGTTGTGCTCAGGTGAGCTAAAAATATGAAAAACTTAAAGTTATCGCAGGATCCAGAAAAGTGTGACAGACAGTGCGCAAACCATAAGTTCCCTCCAGTTTCACCGGTAGGGGACTAACAATGTAACTGCCCATTGATTAACAATAAAGTATATCGCAATATTGACAGAACATGGTAACTTAACTATTCATAAATATATATTATCACCTTCAATAAATTAATAATGTAACTACTTAAATGATACATACAATAACAAAACAATTTGAAAACATTTTCACACATGAATAGTTCTGCATTGTAATGCTAACATTTCAATGATGACACGAATCTTGCCCTGGGACAATAATTGGGCTAAATGCATAGGAATGAGCAAGTCTTTAATTTTAAATAACAGTAGATGGAAAAAAAGGTAAATGAGCTTTCAGACATAAGACTAGCAAGCCCAAATATGAGCTACGTCGTTCGAAAATGGGTATTATGCCATAACTCTGGGGAGTCCTGACCAGCCAGCACAATCATACCGTCTGGTAAGGAGCTACATTGTCCGATATAAAGGTCACGTGGTCCCATCAACCATTTACCACTTAGATACATATTTATGGAGCGTATATTGATGTCATCTAGAGTCCATCTTTTAACGCATTTGTAGTCCGTTACAGTAACATTTAATTAAACAGCTTTTTAACTAAATTGAAAATGCTTCATTTCCAACACTTAGTTACTGATGAGCAGAACAGCATAAAACCTGAACAGACTGCGAGTTTCTTGCAGGTTGTTCTGGTTTTATGCTGGTTGCAATTGCCATTTTTACTTAACTTCTTATGGGGGAAAGGGTTAAGGAAAAGCTTAGCTTCTAATCAGACTGTGCGGATCAGCAGGCTGGTCTGCAGCTACGATGGCTGCATATGGCACAAGACCCATTTTCGTCTGATGCGGCTAAAATTAAGCTTGATAAGTAAATACCCATTAAACTGATGATAATATATATTAAAATTTTATTAAATTGTAAACAACATAAACAAATACTTAAAGACGATTCTTAACTTTTCTATCAATTAAATGCCTTTAAATTAAGTATTTGTCCAGTGCACTTATACATATTCATCAATTGAACTATTTCTTGATCTCCTAGACACAGGATCCTGTAGGAAACACAATAACAACATAATGTTTGACTAGAAATTTCAAATTAAAGAGAAGATAAGCTAATTATGTTCACATAACAAGGAGACGTGTTTTCAAAAAGGAGATTATATGTTACCAATGCATCAATGTGAGCAATACATGTGAAACATAATACAAGCCAAACATTTTGAATCTTAAAATTAATAAATATCAGTAACTCTAGAAACCTTTCCCTCAATCAAATATAATTCAAAGTTAAAGAAACCTGCAGTATAAAAAATACAATGCAATTGTTTAGCAATACAGATGGGCCTTCTTACAGGCATACAATAATTGATACAATTGGCAAAAAAATGTACAAAACCATAATTGCTTATTATTTAAAGTGATTCAGTTGATTTTGTTTGCACATAATGACATGCAAATTGAAATCATACAAATTATACTTAGTTATTTTACTTTGTTCACAAAATGTAAAACATCCGACACAAATTTATAGATTTATATGTTAATCATTCTGAAACAGGAAACCAGTCTTAAATCTTGTAAGTTGTTTAAGGGCATGGTAGACAACAATGCTCTATACACAGGGGATTTCAAAGGGTGAGATCCAAAAAAGAAAATCATAAACTAAACTAATAACAAAAAAAAATCTATAAATATAACACATATAAATTCAGAATGGTTGTATCTCAAAACAGATCACGACTCCACAGATCATTTCTGAAAAAAATCGTAGGACGCAAAAATCTTATTCATTAATATAATGAGCCTTACTCTGTGAAACCTGAGTTTATCCCTTTCCCACTTAGATACGTATTTTGACAACTTTGTAGTCCCTTAGAAAGTTACATTTAATTAAAGACCTTTTTTACTAGATTCAAGTTATAAAGGCTTCATTTCCAACCCTTATATACTGATGAGCAGCAAACAGCATAAAACCTGAACAGACTGAGTTACTTGGAGGCTATTCTGGTTTTATGCTGTTTGCACATGTGTATTCCAATCAGGGACAACACTTTCTGCTTTTTATGGCAGTTTTTGTTTAAAGGAAGTCTCATGTCAGTGAAAATCCAGTTGAGACGGAAAGTGTCATCCCTGATTAGCTTGTGTGGTCTGCAGACTTATCTTGTATAACACTACGAACATGCATTAAGCCCAGTTTTCCCAGAATGAAGATCATTAGCATTCCCCATTAAGATTCCTGGGACATATAAAAGGTTCAAAATAAAATCAAAGATTACCTGACTTTTATGACAAACCCAAACATTACATGGAAGTTAACACGTTCCAATGATTAAGTAAGCATAATAAATACACCATTATCAAGTACTAGCATTCTACATTTCTTGGCCCACACTCGAGCGAGTCTTCGCCGATGTCTTCAGTCTGATTGCCCACCCCATCCGTTTGTACACCATCCACATTAAGCAACCTTGTAGTAGATTTATTGCATTTCGCACCATCACAGTTCACTGACGAATGAGAAATATTGCACATTTTGTTGGCCACGTTTTCCAACAGCAGTCCAACCTGTTCATGATTCTCATCGACATCATTATAAAACTCCTCAAGATTTCCTCCATTATTACACTCCCCAATTTGTTCATCAATTTCATCATCAACAATATTCACCCTATTAGTGTTGTCACTTCCATCTATGTCACAACCGTTACTTTCCTGATAATCCTCATCGTACACATGCAGTTTCAAGCCCTCCTTGTCTGTGTCCCCTACATTGACCCCATTCCCAAAGTCAACAAGTTGTTCTACTCGACCCCTGGGGTATTCTGGAACCTGGTCTGTGACCCCTACACTGCCACCATTCCCAAGGTCTACAAGCTGTTCAACTCGGCCCCTGGGGTATTCTGGACCCTGGTCTGTTACCCCTTCACTGCCACCATTCCCAAGGTCCACAAGCTGTTCAACTCGGCCCCTGGGGTATTCTGGACTTTCACAACGGGTCTCAGGAGTTGCTGCATGGTTTACCTGACAATTTGGAACACTTCGTTCTGGTGGTTTAAGTAATGCTGGAATGTGTGAACTGTCCTGCACATTCATGTGACCTGTGAAAAGGATAAATAGTTTAAAATAAGTATTTAAGTTAAGCCTTTTAACTTCAGCTTGATATAACTGAAAGCCTTAGGCTTATGTAAGCCACATTCTGGGAAAACTGGGCTTAATCCATGTGCTGACTGCACAGGCTAATCTAGAATGATACTTTACGACAACACATTAAGCCCCATTTTCCCAGAGCAAGGGTTACTAATGTTTTGCATATACAATTATTACAAGCCATTAAATGTAACAAATTGTAAAATGTCTATAAGATAAACAAATTCCAACATTTATTATTCCAGAGAAATGATGTTTTAAACCGAACGTACAGATTTCACATGAATGTTTATGCCTGTTTTAACAAGATTAGCCTAATCTCCCTTTGTTCAGATTGCAATAAAGCATATGAAATGTTTATTTTACACATAATACAAGCTTGAATTGAAATTTAAATATAAAATAAAAACCAGGAATACTATTTTATACACCTCAATCAACATCAAAATAAAAATATGAATTTATGAAATAAGTGACATGACCCAGAATTTCTTTAGTCAGGCCAACATATTTTTTTGCAGAATCTAGGCATGACATGATTTTATAAAAATAACTATAGATTGTGAACATTTGAATTCCTATATGAAAACAGAAGCAGTATGTTATATGTTAACATTTAACCCTTTCCCCAATAAGAAGAAAAGTGAAAATGGCTTTTGCAATCAGCATAAAACCAGAACAGCATGCGAGTAACTTGCAGTCTGTTCAGATTTTATGTTGTTTGCTGCTCATCAGTAACCAAGGGTTGGAAATGAAGCCTTTGAAACTTGAATTGAGTAAGAAAGGTATTTAATGCAATGTAACTTTCTATGGGACTACAAATAAGTCAAAATACATATCTAAGTGGTAAAGGGTCAAATAGACATGTGTCAAACTAGATTACCCTAATTAAATATCTTGTTCGACTATCAATTTAGTTGACACTCCCTACTCCAGGATATATAACAGACTATGTTCTCCCTAACCTAGGTTATATCACAGACTTTGTTCTCCCTGCCCTATGTTATATCACAGACTTTGTTCTTCCTACCCTAGGTTATATAACAGACTATGTTATTCCTACCCTTGGTTATATCAAAGACTATGTTCTCCCTACCCTATGTTATATCACAGACTTTGTTCTTCCTACCCTAGGTTATATAACAGGCTATGTTATTCCTACCCTTGGTTATATCAAAGACTATGTTCTCCCTACCCTAGGTTATATCACAGACTATGTTCTCCCTACCTTAGGTTATATCACAGACTATGTTCTCCCTACCCTTGGTTATATCACAGACTATGTTCTCCCTACCCTAGGTTATATCACAGACTTTGTTCTCCCTACCCTTGGTTATATCACAGACCATGTTCTCCCTACCCTAGGTTATATCACAGACTATGTTCTTGACCTTTGAAAAACATATTCATATGATTTTTTTCCAGGAATCAAGAAAAAATGGGGTACATGTTGTGTGATTTATTGAGTGTGACACTGTTAGAGCAAACAAGGGACATAAAAATAATGAATATGAAGAGACACGCGCTCAAAGAGACCTGATTCAGGAAATAGTCTTACTCATAAACGAATATTATGATGCAACAACATGAGAAGAACAAACATTTCGCCACATTCCCCAGCTTCATTTTTTTTCCAATATTTCTTGTAGTGGACATACAAGTTTTTCCAGAAAGTCTCGAGGCCTGCCTCAAGCTTCACAGGCCATTGATAAGTTGGTTTATGCGTTTTGCTTCTCATCAGTATCTTAAGGTTGGAATTGTAGCCTTTAAAATTGAATCTAGTAAGAAAGATCTTGAATTTCATGTGATTTTCTAAGGGGCTACAAACCTGTTTTGAGCTCTCGATTGTGCAGAGGCTTGTCAGAGACTTCCTTGGTAGGCAGCAGATCTAGATCACCGAGCTCCAGGTTGTTAAGAGGCTTGCAGGCGTGCTGGGGGCTAGACTCTGGGGAGGGCTCAGGGCTGGAGCAGAGCAAATTGATTAGTAAGGATTCTGTGAAAATACCTTACATATTGAGCCTTGCTCATGGAAAACAGGGCTTAATGCATGTGCATAACATGGAATCCCAGACAAGACTGAGCAGTCCACACAGACTTATCAGGGACAACACTTTCTGCCTCAAATAGACTTTCACAAAGAAAAGACTTCCTTCAAAACGAAAAAATCGATGAACGCAAAAAGGGTCGTCCCTGATTAGACTGTGAGGCCTGCACAAGCTTTTCTGGGAAGACACTTTACATAAATGCGTTAAGCCCTGTTTTCCCACGACCAGGCTCCATTGTTTTCTTGAAAACTAGAAGAGCATGACATTTTATCTTTGTACATATTATTAGGACAACTTCAGTCTTTCAAGAATGGATACATGGATATCAGAAATATTGTACTTTTACCTTAAGGTTAATGTACTGCAGCTATAACATTTTAAACTGACAACAGGACTCATCTTAATAAGCTGAATAAACAACTATTGTCAACTGTATGAAATGTTCCTAAATTTGGATACAGTCATAAGTATTTAAAATGTAACACTTATTTTTATTCTTTAACACATATTTTTATTCTTTAAATTACACAATTTTAATGCATCTATAAACAAATGTTCATGGAAAGAGCAAGATGTAATGGCTGACTGTTAAACAAACAAAGAATTTTTACCATTCCATCCCCTACCTGTCTAGGGATGTAACAGTCTCAAGTTCACTGTCAGCCCCCTCTAAAAATGATAGCCTTTCTGAGTCCATCTCCTCCTCGGGGCTGTGTGAGGGCACCAGGGTACGGACATCGTCAATGTCCTGACGGAGTCTCTCAAGGCTGCTGGACGTGCTCGCTGTGGGCAGAAACATAATATTGAGCCTCTTTCTGGGAAATCTGGGCTTAATGCACAGAAAAGAATCTAAAATTGAGGAGGCAATCTAAACAGAAAAGAATCTAAAATTGAGGAGGCAATCTAAACAGAAAAGAATCTAAAATTGAGGAGGCAATCTTAACAGAAAAGAATCTAAAATTGAGGAGGCAATCTAAACAGAAAAGAATCTAAAATTGAGGAGGCAATCTTAACAGAAAAGAATCTAAAATTGAGGAGGCAATCTAAACAGAAAAGAATCTAAAATTGAGGAGGCAATCTAAACAGAAAAGAATCTAAAATTGAGGAGGCAATCTTAACAGAAAAGAATCTAAAATTGAGGAGGCAATCTAAACAGAAAAGAATCTAAAATTGAGGAGGCAATCTTAACAGAAAAGAATCTAAAATTGAGGAGGCAATCTAAACAGAAAAGAATCTAAAATTGAGGAGGCAATCTTAACAGAAAAGAATCTAAAATTGAGGAGACGATCTAAACAGAAAAGAATCTAAAATTGAGGAGGCAATCTAAACAAAAACACATCTAAAATTGAGGAGGCAATCTAAACAGAAAAGAATCTAAATTTGAGGAGGCAATCTTAACAGAAAAGATTCTAAAATTGAGGAGATGATCTCAACAGAAAAAAATCTAAAATTGAGGAGGCAATCAAAACAGAAAAGAATCTAAAATTGAGGAGACGATCTAAACAGAAAAGAATAAAAAATTGAGGAGATGATCTAAACAGAAAAGAATCTAAAATTGAGGAGGCAATCTAAACATAAAAGAATCTAAAATTAAGGAGCAATCTAAACAGAAAAGAATCTAAAATTGAGGAAACAATCTAAACAGAAAAGAATCTTAAATTTAGGAGGCAATCTAAACAGAAAAGAATCTAAAATTGAGGAGACAATCTAAACAGAAAAGAATCTTAAATTTAGGAGACAATCTAAACAGAAGAGAATCTAAAATTGAGGAGGCAATCTTAACAGAAGAGAATCTTAAATTGAGCACAAAAGCATCTTAAGTTGAGGAGACAACCTTAACAAGATTACTCGACTGGAGAGTGCCCTGTTTTGACAAAAGTTATTTGAAGAAAATTTGTTGATGACCACTATCTGGTGAGATGTACCAAATATCTAAGCTACAGTCCATGTTGTTTCATGGATGCAGGCTTTCATGTTTATTCATACTTTATTTTGAAATATCTGGTGACTTTCATATGCAGCAGACAAGAACCATTTGAACAAATTTTGCAAGAATCTCACACAAACATCATTCATGTTAAGTTTTTTTAAAATCTTTCTACAAATGAATAATGAAAAATTACACACAAAAAACAACAGACGAATGCATTCACAAAAGACCAAATTGACAGTCTTTTGCTCAGGTGAGTATAAAAAATATATGAACTTCACTCTGGCAAAATGGGGCTTTATGCATGTGCGTAAAGTGCCGTCTCAATTAGCCTTTGATTAGCCTGTGCAGTCTGCAGACAGCAAAAGTTAATCTGGGAAGACACTCAACGCACAAGCAATAAGCCCCATTTTCCCACAGCAAGACTTATTTTAGCAGACCACTTACCTGGCACACTCCAGAGACCAGTCAACTTATTTTAGCAGACCACTTACCTGGCACACTCCAGAGACCAGTCAACTCAAGGGTCTTTATCTTTTTCTCCAGCTCTGCAACCCTGTTACCCAGGATTCTGAAACATAATGGTCAACGTATATGCAATATTATAAACATTTTTAATTTGAACATGTTTTGATGAACTGACCATCATCATCATCATCATCATCATCATCATCATCATCAAAAGCAGCAGCAACACAACCAATACCTATTATTAGAAACAGCAAAGGAAAGACAACTGCGGCATGTCGAGTCAAATCTTAATGAGTCTGCCTCAAGTGGTGACCCAGTGATTTTGTACAGGATGGAAAATACAATAAATGGATGAAGTGCCATCCCAAATCAGGATAGCGCCCGCTGATGTGGGACGACAATGAGTTTAGATGCAGGAGGTCCATTTTCTCGTGACAATCTATTTGAAAAACATGCATTTTCTCATCCCTAAGGAAATGCGATTCAGTCTCTTCAAGGCTGGAATTTTAAGCACAAAACTTTACTATATTTTAGCCATGCTCTGTGAAATGAGGGTTTAATGCATGTGCGTAAAGTGCAGTCCGCACAGGCTAATCAGGGACGACACTTTCCGCCAAAACTGGATTTTTACTAAGAAGAGACTTTCTTTAAACAGAAAACATATAAGCAGAAAGTGTCGTCCCTGATTAGCCTGTGAGGACTGCACAGGCTAATCTGGGACGACACTTTACGCACATGAATTAAACCCCCTTTTCACAGAGCACGGCTCATTTTTCTTTTGGTAAATGTAAACTTCTTCAAATAGATATCCTTAATGAAAACAAAGTAAATGTTTTAATAGCTTTTGAATACTTACTTTACTGAAATAAACTTTAATGATAAAATTCAAATTTTTCATTAAAATTATTTTTTGGGAAGGGATGGACAACATACATGTATACTTCAGGCTGGGGGGAGGCAGGCTGAAATCACTCACTTGTTGGTCTTCCTCTGGTGTGACAGTGCCAGGTTCTTGTCATTCACAGAGTCCAGTAATGCCCCGGCCAATGCCTGCAGGTCTGTCATGGCCTTCACTGTTGGCACAACACTGGATCTAGATTCCAACACCTCTTGCACTGGAAACAAGTTGGTCTGTTGGTTTCGATGTTTCACAGTATTTGAGTCTTCTTCTGAGAATACTGGTAAAGTGTCGTCAAAGATTAGCGTGTGCAATCTGCACAGGCTAATCAGAGGAGACACTTTCTGTTTTATGACATTTTTCATTTAAATAAAGTCTCTTCTTAGCAAAAATCCAACTTAGGCGCAAAGTGTCGTCCCTGATTAGCCTGTGCAGACAGCACAGGCTTATATGGGACGACACTTTAAGCACATGCATTATGACCAGTTTCCTCAGAAAAAGGCTCATTTAATTTGAGCATCGCTCTGGCATCAGGTTTGATGTATTTGTGTAGTGTCCTACCAGATTAGCCTGTGCAGTCCATGCTGGGTAATCAGGGATAACTCTTTTCGCTTTAATGACATTTTTCATATAAAGTAAGTTTCTGCTAAACGAAAATCCAATCTAGGTGGCAAGTTTCTGTGTGCCACTATTTACAAAGGAATTTTCATGTTATTGAGAATTAGAAATGACCTTGAATTGTACCCAACATGCCCAAAATACTACCCCATGAAAGCTTGCAATATATTAGCTTTCAAACGACTGATAAATACAAACTAATGTCATTGACTGGAAACCACTTGTTTGCTAATATTTTTAAGTAATATTTTTAGCAATAATGCCCTTGACCTAATATTATCAACCTAATTATACATATAATTATTTCAAGTTGAACTCTGAAATAAACAAAAATAATAATTTCAAGTTGAACTCTTACATACTTTATTATCCCTTTACCACTTACATGCATATTTTGACTCATTTTTTGTCCCTTAGAAAGTTACATTTAATTAAAGACCTTTCTTACTAGATTCAAGTTTTAAAGGCTTCATTTCCAACCCTTAGTTGATGAGCAGCAAACAGCATAAAACCTGAACAAACTGCGAGTTACTCGCAGGCTGTTCTGGTTTTATGCTGGTTGCAAAAGCCATTTCACCTCGCTTCTGATGGGGGAAAGAGTTATATCTCACCTCCTGCAAAAATGAACTTATCCAATTGGCTTACAGCGGTCACCTGCCCATTATGTATTTTCCATACACTTCGAGAAATAGAGTAGTCGGTTGGGATATAATCGTTACACAGTAACTGATGGTGTATGGGATATACACCGTCATTAATTTCATACCATTCTCGAGCTACCATACTCGAGCTTCGCTCTCTTATGGTATGAAATTACTGAGGGTGTACATCCCAGCCACCATCACTTACTAACAGTGTAACAATAATAGTTCCTTCTAACTTCTCACCCATCCCACCTTGTCTTTGTGTGATGATCATGCCACCTCCTCGACTCTGTCCAAACTTTAGCGAGCTCTTAGTCTTTTTCTTGTCAAGCAGGTTCTGAAGACAAGAGATTGCAATGAGCCTGGCTTAGAGAAATGCATGTGCGCAAAGTTTCACCCTAAACTGAATGTTTGATATTTAGAGAAATCCTTTATAAAAAAAATAACAGAATAAAAGCAGAAAGTGTCCTCCCTGATAAGCCTGTGAAAAAGGCTAATCTGGGCCGACACTTTACGCACATGCATTAAACTCACTTTCCCCAAAGCAAGACTCTTTATCTAAACTTTGCAAATATACCATACTACTGACTAGGGTGTATTAATATAACGCTGAAATCATCTAAGGCAGCTAGATGCTAATCATTTAAATAATGTCAAAGTGTTGTTGTTGGTTTATCTTTTTGAAGAATGAGGTCAGGGCACATTGTACTTAGAACAAGAGATGTGTTTGTCAGAAACACAAAGCCCCCTAATGCGACGCTTCTAAGCCATATATTTGACCTTTGACCTTGAAGGATGACCTTGACCTTTCACCACTCAAGATGTGCAGCTCTATGAGATACACATGCATGTGAAATATCAAGTTGCTATCTTTAATATTGCAAAAGTTATTAAGAAGGTTAAAGTTTTGGGACACATACAATGACAGACAGACAGACGAACAGACAGGCCAAAAACTATATACCCCAGATCATTCGATCCGCTGGCATAAAAATCCAATTTAGTTATATTGGGAAATTATGACTCTTCTCTTCTAAATACAATAAAATTGAGAATAAAAGCTGTTACTTCAGATTATCAGGTTAAAACTTTCAATGGGGAATTTTAGGCAGTCATTTGATCATTAGTTCTGCCATGGGAGCTGTGCAGTCTATCTATGAAATGAACAATAGCTCTCTCTTGGCAAGTAAGAAATTTGCAGTATGCACAGGCATATCAGGGAGGACGCTTTCCCCTTTCACGGAATTTTTTATTTACAGGAAGTCTTCTAAATGCAAATCCAAAATTCAGTCTAGGCGTAAAGGGGCGTCCCAGATAAGCCGGTGCTGACTGAACAGGCTTATTTGGGACGTAACTTTACGCATATGCATTAAGTCTAGTTTTCCCAGAACAAGGCTCATATATACTTTGTACTTGGACACAGCTGCCAGGGCCATGGATTTCTCTTCTTCCATCTGCTGCAATCTGTCTTGAAGATACCTGAAAATGATAACTGGGTTTATCTTGGAAAACTGCCTTCAATGATAGTGAGTAAAAGAATTATATTCAATAAGCTCTGTAGAAAATTGTATAAGCATAAACACAAATGTGAAGATTCATGTAATAATACAAGTCACTCACCTGAGATACAAAGGAACTGAACCATTCTGTTCAGCCCAAGATATCATTAGAACAAATATTCTGACTTAGTTTCATTAACCATAAATGTAACCTTTAGAGTCCTAACAAGTTTTTTTTCAATAGTCACTTATGGATAACTTCCCGTCCATCTGGTGGCCATGTTTTTCAACAGACTGGAACCATTTTCAAACTCATCCAAGATATCATTAAAACAAATAGTCTGATTTAGTTTCATGAAGATTGGACTATAAATGTGACTTTAAGAATGTTAACTAGGGATGCAAGAGGTTAACCGGTTAACCTACCGAAACGACCAGTTAACCAGTTATATTTTCGGGAAAAGGTTAACCTTAAAAAAAATATTTGATCGTACGATTTTACTTTTGCGCATGACATTCTGCCAACTCGCGCTGGCTACTAGTAAGAACAACATGCCGCACCAACGACGGTAATAAATAACGTGTCAACAATCAAAGTTATATTGCAATAAATCAGTCCCTTTTGAAAACAAATAGGGGGTATGTTTTGATAACTGACACTATTGTGTTGTTTGACTCGCGAATATTTAACTAGCGAACTGCGGGGAGTTGGAGCAATTACTTCGCTATTAAATAAATGTACTGATTAAAGTATTTAACTTACATTTCGTTCAAAATTAATTTAATTTGCATTCGTGTCCTTTATTTTACCCACATTTTTAATTGTATAAAGAACATCAAACGATAATACTTCAGCTCCAGACGCTAAAATGCAAACAACAAAAAATGCAATTATCAAATAAGAAGAGATGCGGATTGTGGACCACACATGACCCACTTTACGTTGAATGGAAAGGGCAAAACACATTTGTATATTGAGCCAATTTGAGCTTCAAAAATTAAAACAGAATGAACAAAGGAACACACTATTTCTGGAGCGATACGACGCGAATGTAACATAAGCGGCCCAACCAAAAAAAGTTAATAACACTTGAAAATAACCATTGTGTAGTTCTTTAATTTTTTACTCCTTTGCATTTACGCATGAAAAATAAATAAAATATATAGCATACATTTACAAAATTGTTAAAATAAATTGTATAATACATTTTATTACGAAACTGGCATGTTATCAACGCAAGCGATTTCAAATTTGAAATTACTTTTGTTTCTACCAAGCGGTTCGAGTGGTACTGTATGACATTTTTGACGTACTCTTAATCATTTCAACTACGTATAAGGCTTTTCGGTTAACCGGTTTATAACCGGTTATGGAAAAAACAGTTAATGATTTTTGTAACCTCTTGCATCCTTAATGTTAACAAGTTTTTACTGTAGCCATATCAGGATTAATGCCCCACCACCTGGAGACCATGTTTTTCAACCAACCGGAACCAAAACTGGATAAATCTTCTTACCAAGTTTCGTGATGATCGGACAATTACTTAGGCCTCTAGGGTGTTAACAAAGTTTAACTATAGCCATATATGGCCATATAAGGAACAAGAGCTGTGTTTGTGAAACACAATGCCCCCTACTGCTCTTTGAAGCCATATATTTGACCTTTGACCTTGAAGGATGACCTTTACCTTGACTTTTCACCACTCAAAATGTGCAGCTCCACGAGATACACATGCATGCCAAATATAAAGTTGCTATCTTCAATATTGCAAAAGTTATGACCAAGTTTTAAGTTTTGGGACAGACACACACAATGACAGACAGAGAGACAGACAGGCCAAAAAACAATATACCCCCGATCATTTGATATGGGGGCTTAAAAATTCCCTGCCTCCTGGTGGCCATGTTTTTCAAGCAAACTGAACCATTTTCGAACTCATCCATGATATCATTTGAACAAATCTTACTTAGTTTCATAATTATCAGACAATAAATGTGGCCTCTAGAGTGTGAACAAGGTTTTAATATAGCCATTTAAGGAAAAATGCCCTGCCCTGTAATGTTTTTCAGCAAATGGAAACATTTTCTTACTCATCCAAGATCATTGGAAAATATCTTTTGACCAAATTTCATAAAAATCGGACAATAAATGTGGCCTCTAGAGTGTTAAGGCAAATGTTGCCACCGCACAGCCGACAAAAGATGATCACAAAAGCTCACCATAAACACATTGTGCTCAGGTGAGCTTATAAAAACAAGAGGGCCTGAAAGGCCCATGTCAATATCCACGATGCACTGCTTATCTCCCTTTAGTATGTAATGCAAATCTTAGAGATA
The DNA here is from genome assembly GCF_020536995.1 of Dreissena polymorpha. Lineage (NCBI taxonomy): Eukaryota > Metazoa > Mollusca > Bivalvia > Myida > Dreissenidae > Dreissena > Dreissena polymorpha. The sequence goes on from NC_068362.1 coordinate 61,037,463, forward strand.
AGGTTAAAAGAAATCATAACCCTGTACATAAGGTTATCATGAACCATATCTCCGTACTTATTCTCCATGACAAGTGCATCAATATCTAGGACCCAATGCTTGTCTCCCTTTGGTATGTAATACAAATTTAATCATAAGGTTACAAGTACCACAACTCCGTACTTATTCTCCATGACAAGAGCGTCAATATCCACTACACGGTGCTCGTCTCCCTTGAGTATGTAGTTGAGCTCGTGGTTGAGGCGGTCATACTTGGTCTTGTAGGCATCTCGCTCTGTCACTAGCTCCTCCTTCTCATCCAGCACTGTCTGAAGGTCTCGCTCCAGTTGTAAGTACTGCAGCAATTATGTTCTAGTTGTTATAAGTGTTGAAACAGACACATTATTATTTAGGCGTTCTGGAAAAACTGGCCTTCATGCATGTGTGTGAAGTGTTCTCCCAGACACAATTATTATTTTATATTAATATTACTTTTCAATTCTTGTGATGCCCATATTTATACCAGTACCAGGAAAAATATATAAAGTCGGCCGGGAAAAAAAAAGCCTCAATACTTACGATATTTATATTTCCCAACAACTTCTATTTGTTTTGGCAAAAAAAATTTCGGTAGGGATTTCATGCAAAACTAAAGATTATAAATGTAGATAACTTGTTTTGGTAAAAAAGTTGAATGATGAAAGGTATCAGCTTCACTCCTTAAACACAGGGTTTAATGCATGTGCGTCAAGTGTTGTCCCTGGTTAGCCTGTATAATCCGCACAGGCCAATTAGGGATAACACTTTCCGCTTTTGTTATATTTTCCGTTAAAGGAAGTATCTTTTTAGCAAATATCAAGTTTCAGAAAAAATTGTCCTCCCTAATTAGCCTTTGTGGACTGCAGAGGCTAATCTGGGACAGATTTCCAGTGCGCGACTCATTCGATAAATTTACCTGTTCACTGGCGGCCTCCAGTTTCTCCACTAACTGTTCTCGTTCGTGGGCCGGGAAGTGACGTATAGTCATACCCTCATCCGTCGTGCCAACACGCTGTCTGGCTATCTGCTCCCGTAGTAACTAAAAGTTGACAAGCTTAGACCTTCAACAGACCTTTATATACATATACATCATATTTGATCTTAAATTGAGCCTTGTTCTGAGAAAAATGGGCTTAATGCATGTGCGTAAAGTGTCGTCCCAGATAAGCCTGTGCAGTCCGCACAGGCTAAACAGGGACAACACTTTCCGCCTAAATTGGATTTTTGCTAAGAAGAGAATTCATTTAAAAGAGAAATGTCATAAAAGCAGAAAGCGTTTTCTCAGATTAGCCTGTAACACTTTACTCACATGCATTATGCCTAGTTTTTTCAGAACACGACTCATATTCATGTAGGAAAAGATGTAGGATCACAAAAGGTAAAGAGCGCTCATGAAAAGAGGCAGTATGGAAAGCCAGACTAGTCTGGTGACATTTTCTAATAATATAAAAATTAAAACAATTTCCCAAACAAACACTTGTAATTAATTCTTTTAAGTATGTTTTTTTATTATTCATTTAATATTTGTAAAAAATACTTATATTTTAAAAGATTGTCAGAAAATAAGTATCCACCTGATAACAGGGGCAAGAGGGGGGGGGGAGGCAACAAAGAGCACAACGCAGCGCCACCCTGTCACAGGGGCAGGAGGGGGAGCAACAAAGAGCGCAATGCAACACCCTGATATTTTGCTCAACATCTTTCCCCTATTTATTGGCCAATCATTTTCATGCATTTTGTGAGTCTGCTCAACCAAGATATCAAATTCAACAAATGTTAACCTCAGAAGTCTCATATTAGGCAATATGAACAAATCCACAAATTTAATATTCCATAGATATGCCCGATTTTACAAATCTTCTAAACTTCATGTCAACAAAATCAAATGAATCCCTAGTATCCAGTCATCATTCTTGTTCAATAGTTCAACTATTTTTACCAAAAAAAATGTTTATATTGAACATGATATAAATTGATCCTTTCACATTAAATGAGATAGATCAGTACTGATCCAAGAAGGTGGTTGTTGTATACACCTTAACATGGGGTCGGCATGTATCTGGCAGCCTGAGCGCTGATTGGCTGATGCGAGACTAACAAGAATAATATATTATGATTGACAGCTGGACAAATCAATATTGGCCACTCGCCAAGAAATTCATGGAACGCAATAGCTCGTAGGCGGAGTTAACGGACTGAATGGCTGAATTTACTGTTAAGATATGTATGTGCTGTGTATTAGAAAACATCGTACATGCGGATTATTTGACGTCCTAAGACTTCCGTCATTTGTAAAATGGATGTACGACTGACGTTTTTGGGCATAATTTACGCCCAGACATCCACTAATGGAAGCGCTGCTGCTATAACAAAACTTGCTCGCTAATTGCTTTTGTTGAAACCTTATCAGCAATAAAGATCTTCAGATTGTATCATGTGTACATGCTATGGAATTATTACTTCGGCCGCGTCAGACATAACAGACAAAAATGGAGATTGATTTGAATTTTTTTATTTCATAACGACTGATTCAAGACCCCTTTAAACAGGTGAAAAATGACTTTGCGAGTAAAATATTCTGGCTGTTGGCCGTAATAGCCAAGTAACTGTTTTTCTCAGGAGTAATATAGAACAAGGATATCAGTAAAACTGATGGATGCTCCCCTATGATGCTTTGTAAATAAATGGGTTAATTGTGTGGAAAAAAAGTGTGACCTTGAGTAAATCTATTATTAGCCTTGTCGACATTGACCCCAGTGACCTCAAACCTAATCAAAAGGTAGAGGTTCATGCAAGGAACCTACATGCCACATATATAAGAGATCGGTCAAATATTGAAGGCGCTATGAGAAACTGTACCAAAGTGTGACTTTGAGAAAATCTATTATTAGTCCTCAGTGACCTTGACCTTGATCCCAGTGACCTAAAAACTCATCAAAAGGTAGAGAAGAGATCGGTAAAATATTGAAGGCCCTATGAGAAACTGTAACAAAAGTGTGACATAAAATCTATTATTAGACTTGTTGCCCTTGACCTGACCCCAGTCAAACCACATCAAAAGGTAGAGGTCCGTACAAGGTACCTACATGCCAAATATGTAAGAGATTGGTAAAATATTGAAGGCGCTTTGAGAAACTATAACAAAAGTGTGATGGAAAATCGATTATTAGCCTCGGTGACCTTGACCCCAGTGATGTCAAACCGCATCAAAAGGTAGAGGTCCATGCAAGGTACCTACATGCCGAATATGTAAGAGATCGGTAAAATATTGAAGGCGCTATGAGAAACTGTAACAAAAATGTGATGGAAAAATATATTATTAGCCTCAGTGACCTTGACCCCAGTGACCTCAAACCTCATCAAAAGGTAGAGGTCCATGCAAGGTACCTCCATGCCAAATATGTAAGAGATCGGTAAAATATTGAAGGCGCTATGAGAAACTGTAACAAAACTGTGACAGAAGGAAGTACGGAAGTACAAACTTGCAACTATATGCTCCCCATATATATATATATATATATATGGGGAGCATAAAACATGTTGATTGGGGGGGGGGAGATCAGACTCACCGCTGTGGACAGTTGACCTTTGTTCTCAGGTGGCCGCCATGTCAGGTTGAACTGTATACCTATTTACGCATGAAGCATAAGAACTTAGACTGGTGTCAGATAAAAAACATCCAAATTCCTGTAAATTGTCTATACAGTCTAAAGAATTGGCCATCATTTGGTTAAAACTTTAAAAAACAAGACATCTGTGAGACCTTAATGTCTCCCTGAGCGTCATTGAGCTTCTGTTTCAGGTCGTCTGCTTCAAAGCGTAGAGATTTGGAGTTCTCACGAGATTCCAGCAGCAGACGAGCAAGATTCTGAAACGTTTTAAAGGTGTTATTTTAATTTAATTATGACATCAATATATTAGTTCAGTAATGTTATCCTATGCACAATTCAGTCTCAAGATATAATATCAATTAAAATAACGGTTATAAATTTAATCGTTTTTGGCAATTAATTATGATGATTTTACTGATTATTTGTTTAAATTTGAAAAAAAAAAATTGAGAAAACTCTTTAATAAAATGTACAACATAAAATTTAGTGAATGTCTCGTCCGTACAAGCTTTTGTTGAGAATAGCAAAAGGCCAGTGATTTTCCACAACTGAAACTACTCAATATATGTTTTTTTCGTGTCCATTTAAATAAGTGTAAATTAAACAAGAAATATCTTTAAAAAGATATACGGCGTTGATAGTTCAATGAATGAGATCAAGGATAGCGAATGTCTTTTTTTCTGTGCAGTTCTTAGCTGCATCACACGCAGTACGGGATGTTACGCGGAGTTTACGCGGCTTATTTTACATTATTACATATTGCTGGTCATAAACCTATAGATACAAAACAGAAAACCAAAAGAAGAATGGAAGTGAAATTAAAACATACGAGTCAACCGGCCACACGAGAAGTTTCCGTATTTATAGGCGCGTTCTTCGAACAAACCTGTTTTAGTGGTTTGTCGGGCATTGCTATTTGATTCGATTATTAACAGTATCGATAATCATCGCGCTCATGCTTAATACATTGGTCAATATGGTGGAATAATTATTGTTAAATTAATCAAAAATAATATTTATCATTGTATTGTTGAAACCCCATTAAGAATCTACATATTTCTGGTCTAAAGAAAATTCCAGGTCACCTAGTTCACGGATAGCGTATTTATTATATAACTATTATTTTACTGGCCGCGAACTCCGGTGATGACCTGTATATAAACTCTGACATCCATACACTGGCCGCGAATTGACTCGGGTTGAAATGCAATGTATTAAAGTGAGGCCTCGCTTCCACTGCTCTTTATACTTTTACATGTTAACATGTTGACAAGAATATGGAAGTAAGTACTAAATATGAGAACATAGCCTTTAAATATAAACCCGTTGCGCTGGTAATTCTCTGAAAAGAAAAGGTGTACGCACAAACTGTATTGATGTCGAGAATTGAGTGTAAAACTGTTCTATCTATTAAGCCTTTTCATTAGAAATACAATTGTTTCATGCAGTAAAACAGTGTTACAAAGACGCGGATATGTTTCCAATGTTCTGGTGGAATACTCAAATCAGCCAATGGAATAAATGAAGTGTATTCATTCGTACCTAGCCGCGGGAAATTTTATTTGAATTTTATTGGACACTTACAAAGGTCAGGAGAGGTGAAAAGCTGGCTTAATACAGCTTACGCCGAAAAACAAAACACGACATACTTGGCTTTGCGAGTCCGAGTATGGTCGACTGATCACTGTGTCGGAGCTACTCTGTGTGGGCTGTAACACAGAAACGATATGTTTGAGATATGCTCTGGGAAAACTGGGCTTAATGCATGTGCGTAAAGTGTTCTACCAAATCAGCCAATGCAATCGCGCAAGCTCATCAGGGAAAACACTTTTCGTCTAGACTAGCTTTTCATTTACAAGAGATGTCCTTTTAACAAAAAACAAGAATATCAGTGAAACTGATGGATGCTTCCCGATGATGCGCTTTGTCAAACTATGTGTTAATAACAACCTAAAAAAATCTATTATTAGCCTCGGTGACCTTGACCCCAGTGACCTCAAACCTCATCAAAAGGGACAGATCCATGCAAGGTACCTACGTGGCAAATATGAAAGAGATCGGTAAAGAATTGAAGGTGCTATGAGAAACTGTTAAAAAAGTTTGAATCTATTATTAGCCTTGGTGACCTTGACCCCAGTGACCTCAAACCTCATCAAAAGGTAGAGGTCCATGCAAGGTACCTACATGCCAAATATGTAAGAGATCGGTAAAGTATTGAAGGTGCAATGAGAAACTGTAACAAACGTGTGATGGAAAAATCTATTATAAGCCTCGCTGACCTTGACCCCAGCAACCTCAAACCTCATCAAAAGGTAGAGGTCCCATGCAGGGTACTTACATGCCAAATATGAAAGAGATCGGTAAAGTATTGAAGGTGCAATGAGAAACTGTAACAAAAGTGTGACGGAAAAATCTATTATAAGCCTCGGTGACCTTGACCCAGGTGACCTCAAACCTCATCAAAAAGTAGAGGTCCATGCAAGGTACCTACATACCAAATATGAAAGAGATCGGTTAAGTATTGAAGGTGCTATGAGAAACCGTAATAAAAGTGTGACGGAAAAAGTATATTATTAGCCTCGGTGACCTTGACCTTGACCCCAGTGACCTCAAATCTCATCAAAAGGTAGAGGTTCATGCAAGGTACCTACATGCCAAATATGAAAGAGATCGGTAAAGTATTGAAGCAGCTATGAGAAACGGTAACAAAAGTGTGACAGAAAAAGTATATTATTAGCCTAGGTGACCTTGACCTTGACCCCAGTGATCTCAAACCTCATCAAAAGGTAGAGGTCCATGCAAGGTTCCTACATGCCAAATATGAAAGAGATCGGTAAAGTATTGAAGGTGCTATGAGAAACGGTGTGACGGAAGGAAGTAAGGAACTACAAACTGGCAACTATATTTCGAAATATTTCGGGGAGCATAAAAATCATAATTCATAGAAATGGAACTCCACATGCTAGGACGACAATTTAAGCACATGCATTAAGAACCGTTTTCCCAAAGCAAGCTTAATTTCTAAAATGTCACTTTAAAAATGTTATAGTAGCAGTAATGTTTTCAAAGTCTCCATTAAACTCCTATATAATGCTTGACCTTCCATAAAGACCATTTAATTTCATGATAATTACTTACACAAATCCAGTTTTAACGTAACCATAAAAAAAGTCTCTTAGAAAGTTCCATTTAATTTAAAACCTTTTTTACTAGATTCAAGTTTTTAAGGCTTCATCTCCAAACCTTAGATACTGATTAGCAGCAAACAGCATTAAACCTGAACAGACTGCGAGTTACTTGCAGGCTGTTCTAGTTTTATGCTGTTTGCACATAGCTATTTTCACCTTGCTTCTGAGCGGGAAAGGGTTAAGTTAACAGCTTAAGTGGCCATTTTCAAGTCCCTGTTCAAGTTCTGTCACTTTTTGGACCCCTTGACAATTTGTAAAAACCTGCTATCATATTATCATAGTAATAATAAATCAATGCAACAAATGAACATATAAATAATCTTGTAAATGTGAATAAATGCCAGGTTATTATAAATAAACTCAACTATGCACATATGTTGCATACAACCCTTGAAATAATATGAACTCATTTCAGGGGATCTGTACCAGCTGTTGCCACTAGAGAGAAAGATGATGGCATAGTTACCATTGTTGTTATCTGTTCACATACATCAAATGACAAAAGCCAGAAAGATGAATTGCATATTGTGTCACCAGATAAGAGTTACAAACAGCTGCAACAGATTTCACGCAAAAAACAACCAACATCAGCCTGTGTACCTGTGCAAAAATGTACTTCTGAGATATTATGGACTTGTTTGAGCAACTAAACAAGTAGTAGTGACATGTCCAGCATGGATGTGCATAAACTTGCAGTATATGAAGTGGAATTCATTTGTTTTGTCCTTATACAGCATTTCTTCATTCTGTTTTTTTTTAAATGGGAACTACCTTCAAACGCATACAAAAACTTATTTAACTATGGAAAACAAAAATGTATGTGTGGCTAGGTGAAGGAGGGATCAGCCAGATACTCAGACCTGTGGCATCAATAGCAATTACCACTTTGATCATGGTCATGTCTTATGTTAACATATATTTCCATTGTTAACCAGTGAATATACATCTATTTTATTGAACTTTTTAATTTGAGAACATGGTTTTTTATGCTTTTAATGTATTTGATGAACAACAATCTCAATTTTTAACAAGAGTTTGTTTTACTTTTAACAAAATATAGCTATTTATTTGAAAAGGAGAGTGATGAAACAATGTTCATTAACACCGATATGATTTTGATTTTGCATGCCAAATCGTTTAAATAAGTATTTTGATATAGGCTCAAGAATGAGTCAGTGGATTTTACACAGTCACTGTTAGTTGTTTTTAAATATAAAGTGAACAAATTCTTAAATATTTCACTTGAATTCATGTTACAATAAACAGAAAATGTATCAGGATCACCTTCTCAGTTACGTAACTACTTTCCCATTCAGAAGCAAATCTATAATGGCTATAAAAAAAACCCACAACAACGCAACAGCTTGCGAGTAACACGAAGGGCTGGAAATGAAGCCTTTAAAACATGAATATATTATTAACCCTTTCCCAATCAGAAGCAAAGTGAAAATAGCCATGTGCAAACAGCATAAAACCAGAACAGCCTGTTCAGGTTTTATGCTGTTTGCTGCTCATCAGTATCTAAGGGTTGAAAATGAAGCATTTAAAACTTGAATCTAGAAAGGTATTTAATTAAATGTAACTTTCTATGGGACTACAAATGCGTCAAAATACATATTTTAGGTGGTAAAGGGTTAAAAAAACTCTCAAATTTAATTTAATTTTCTAATGGACCATAAATGGGTCAAAATGCGCAGGAGAGCAATAAAGGTTTACCTGGCCTGAGATGCTTTTCTTCATGGACTGGTATCGTTCCTGCAGCTGTTCTGCCATCAGTTTGAACTGGTCCCTTTCACTGCGACATTGGTCCAGGTCCTGGCTGAGAATGAGCAGAGCCTCACATTTGCTGTCCAGTTTACGTTTGCACGCCGTGAACTGAAGAGACAAGATGGGATTGGTTTCTTACTGACCTGGGCTAAATTCCTGTGCGTAGTGTCGTCCCAGATTAGCATGTGCAGTCCACCAGCCTCTGCCAAACATGGCCGAACCGATGGACATGTCCTGTAAAATTTTGTAACTACCAGCCTGTTGGTCTAATTCAAGGATCGATTGTACTGTAAAAAAATTGAGAACGAATTTGTTGGTTTGTCTATGTTAGTTTATTGCTTTGAAAGTTTCCTCCAGTGTAAATATATAGATAGCGTCTTCATACATATGCTTTTCTGTACCAATGCTCTTTCAGCTGATTGGTAAATTTTTGTGCATCGCTATTATCTGTTTATGTTATCTAAAGCAGATATAAGCTTTTTTCTGTAAATTAGGTAGCACCTATAATGATATTATATTGATATTTGATTAAAATCTTTCAGAGGTAGTTGCAACAATTCAACTCTCAGCTTTAAAACCCAAAGAGTGCTGAGAGTTACAATGCGTGGTCTATTTTCCAAAGGTGCAAAATTTGATCACCAATGCAAGGGCTAAGGAACACTCACATTGCAAAAACTTACCAACTTTTACAAGTCTAAACCACTAAAGCATGCAAATGGTACCATTAAATCACAAAATAAATGCTTTCTATTTACTCGGTTTTTCTTTCTTACTCTCTATCCACCAACATAAAAAACTGGCGCAATATTGTCAGATAAAAAGTGTTGGATCGGTTAGGTTGCAGTACACCAATCTTTTGTTTTGGGATGTAGCCTAAGTTAATACCGAATGTCAAATATTTACACTGTTCCAAATTTCAACATAGAAATGTAAACAACAATTGTGTGATGAAACATTGTCATGATTTTTTAGGGTGCATGCAAAGGATAACGTCAGGAGGTTGCCATTCATGTAAATTTAATGTGTTTTTGAAGTTTATTTATTGCTTTCCTTAATTTGTCACGAACGATGTGCACTGATCAGTAGTTGTGATAATCCAAATCCAGGCCACTGGGAAATGAAACTTGTAACGAGATTGTTCATGATAAGTCTTCCGCCTAGAATCCAGGCGTGAAATGAAATTAATAGGTGAAATGAGCAACATTAATTAATTTATGGCATAAATAAACTCAAACAAATTATTTATCCTTAATGCTCAAATTAAAACAACTTACCTGATACAGTGTGCTCGCAGAATAATGATATTAATCCAAGTTTCAAACATTGTTTTATTGCCAGGAGGGCAAAGGGATATGGCGCATTACTTTCAATAGGGCATTTTAACGCACAGTTTTGGCAAAAAAGGGCAACAACATTCCATGAATACCTGGTTTTGGGAGAAACATTTAATCGCATCAGAGGCAGTTGTGGAAAAAACATAAATATAAACAAGCACATGTGAAGTATCAAGCCAATCAGTCAATTTGTTGATGAGTTATTGATCGTAAAGAATTTTTACACTTACATGTACTGTGAGTGACCTTTGCCCAATTTACCCCAATTTCAAAAGGGGTCATCAATTGTCCAAGGCCAATGCACACATGAAGTATAAAACCAATCGGTCAATTTGTTGATAAGTTATTGATTGGAAACGATTTTCACACTCATTGTAAAAGTAACCTTGACCTTTGAACTAGTGAACCCAATCTACTGTCCAAGGCCAATGTACATGTGAAGTATCAAGCCAATCGGTCGATTCGTTGACGAATTATTGATCGGAAACAATCTGGTCTAACGACAGACAGACCGAACGACATCCAGCAAACCAATATCCCCCTCTTGTTCGAAGGGGGCATAATAAAGCAATATATGCATATGAATCTGATTATTCACATATACAATAACAGAGCTACAGATAAGCTTTTTGGGGTAATTTGGTAATACCCTTCAAAATAAGAATGAATTGGGAAATGGAAACAGTGATTGCGTATCCAAAAGTATGATACCCATATAAAAAATTGGGTATAAATACCAAAACAAACAATTGAATTTGGTAATTGCAATAAAACATTAGTTTAGCTTCTCAAAAACTTACCTACATATAGTTATGTATTCAATGGAAGTATAGGTTGTTCCATCTGTCAGTGACAATACAGTCATTTGGTCTTTAAAACAAACACTAGCACAGTCCTCAAACAAAACATGGAGTGAATAATGTCATTAACTATGCCCTTTGCAATTGTTTTGCAATCAGATTTAGATATATTATCCACGACAAAGGAATCTATACTTTTTTTGTATTTTGGGGGGAACTTTTCATCAGCCTCGAAGCGCCATTTTGTTTGACTTGCATGTGTTTTCATCTAAACGCTTGGTAAATACATTACCAAGTACCTGGCCATGATTTTATCGTGGAGGAGTACACATTACGGACCAATTAGTTTGCAAAGTATAACAAAGCCACTGAAATTATTGATACAAATTGACACTGTGTTATTTAACTTATTCACGCATGACTTATTCACAACAGCACGAATCTTTCCTGACTTGAGGCCATGATTCTCTGATACTAGTTAGCTAAGAAGTTTGGTCAAGGGGCAAATAAGATGTTAATAATAAGGGTGCTTCAGAGCTCCAGATAAGGTTTCGGGTCAATTAGTTTTCACTACAAGATTTTTTCGCAATTAGTTTTTTTTTCCAAAATTCATTATTTTCAATTAGTTTCTTTCTTACAATGAACAATATATGATAACAAACTAACTCTATTGACCTTTGCATGAGCTACTGTGTGCATACCAGTCCATTTCTAGATTTAAAAGCCCTCTCTCGCCCAGACAGACGCCACATTGTGTAAAATACAAGAAGAACATTCCAAATCGGCATCCGAGCCTTTAATCTGTAACCAGGGAAAGTCATTTTTCCATGCCAAGATCTGTTTTTGTGGGGTACTGATTTTTGTGTGATACTGCGATGTTTGGGTATGAACCGCTTTTGACACTATATAAGATAAAAGACTGCCAATACAAGACTTTGGACTTTGTTCTGGCCGCGAAATGAAACCATATATACTTGGCACTGTCGCAGAATGAAGTTTCTTTTGAACTCGTCCAGGCTTTGCAGCCGCCATGTTTAATTTTGTTAAAAGAAGAGTGGAAACGGAAATGCGAATATTATTGGTTACAATCAAATAATTCACGGATGCGGTATCGGAAATCTCGTTATCATTTAACTTTCGCTGCGCAGAACTCGGAAATTCCGTACGATCAAACGGCTGGTCATAATTCGGATCCGTCTGTCTCAATTCGTTTTGATACAGTGTACAATTGATATTGATTTTCTTTTCGTTTTTCCTTAAAAAACAAATCGTTATAACGATAAAACGATGCTTATCTGGAGCTCTGGGTGCGTAAAGGCTTATGCCTTTGAAAAGGGCAGAGTTGTGCTTAAGAAAGGCAGCATGGTGCAGTGCCATGCAAAAATGGCCTGGGAAAAACACTTAAACAAGTCAACGGGTCACGAAAATGTGTTAAGTTTTTGCAATGGAAAATGCAGAGTATTTCGAATTTGAAAATATGGCTATGTGTACATAGACTATCTTCAGAATCCTGGCAAGATAGATCTCGTGTCAATTGGGCTAAAACAAGTATTTTTGGAACCTCCGTTATCACTTTCTCTCATCGTATCGCCCCTCCTCATCGTATCGTCACGTAATGAAAATCGATAAGAATCAAGGCTCGCGCTTATCCGAAGTTGTCCGAATACGGTTCGTTTATTGCAAGCAGACGTATTTTGCCTTTCAACATTGAAATCATGCGTAAAAAACAGGTATAACACATTTAATCGTATAAAAAACACTGGAGTTTCAAAAAATATTTCGCAATTATCACTCTAAAATGTTTTAATTCCCAATATTTACCGTCTACTTCTGCGAATCTTTTTGCATCCTAGGCTAACCTTGACATTGCCTGTTCACCGCATGCAGATGCTTTATGTATACGACAGTTCAGTAGCTGTAATCTACCGCTTCAAATACACCACATTCACGTCCAAAAATTAACGCGCAAATTGCCTTTGTAATTTTACTCTCATTTATTATGACGTGACCATAAATCCAAAAATATCTAAATTGTTTTTGAGAAAAGTGTGTGCATGAGTAGGGTTAGTGACTAAACTTGTGTGAGTTAGGGAGCGACTGGGCGATTGAGTGAGTGTCTGGGCGAGTGAGTGACTGGACGAGTGAGTGAGTGACTGGGCGAGTGAGTGAGTGACTTGGCGATTGAGTGAGTGACTGGGCGAGTGAGTGAGTGACTTAGCGATTGAGTGAGTGACTGGGCGAGTGAGTGAGTGGGCGAGTGAGTGAGTGACTAGGCGATTGAGTGAGTGACTGGGCGAGTGAGTGAGTGACTGGGCGAGTGAGCGAGTGGGCGAGTGAGTGAGTGACTGGGCGAGTGAAAGCTTTCGCGAAAAGGACCCAATCGGAAAAGAGAAGGCTTTAAAAGGCGGAGAAGAAGCAGTGAAGCTGTTCATGGAACAACACATCAAAACATCGCAGGACCTTTGTTCTATCAACAAAGCATGTCCGATGTGTAAATGTTCATGTCGCATGAAGAAAGATGAACAAAAGGATGGGACGGTGAAGAAGCCGTCATCTGGTGGAAAAGAAATAACAAATGACGTGTTTCATTCGTAACTTAAACAATATCAAAAACATCGGGACAACAAATTGAAAAAAATAATGAAAGCCAAGACACCTTGAATGCCATACAAACTCGTGAAATTCAGATGCCATCAACAAGTGGGATAAATCCCATTCGAAATGAATTTCATGATCCGTCTGACTCAGATGAAGAATTGGACGATGACATTCCGTGCTGTATGTGCAACCAGATCACACCGCCTACACTACGCAATCAACCTTGTCTGAAGATTGTAAATTGGGCCCAGTGCGACAAGTGCGATGGTTGGGTGCATCTTGCATTCTGCACTTCAGTTCGGGTCGTGAGGTGGAATAGTCAATTCTTTTGTCCAAAATGTCAAGACGATTTGTGAAATTAACCTTTACCGTTGGAAAACATTGACTTAAATAGTTAATTGTTGGTTTAATTGTTCATTTGTTATTGGTTACAATTGTGTATTGAATTGCGTATTTTATGTTTGAATACGCTTTCTGTTACAAATTGATTATATATACTTAAAAAAACTACTTAATATCCTAAACCGAGTTACTTCTTTTAACTTTTTCGTTGTCCCTGTTACGTTCAGTTGTACTTCACTTTGCGAACTGAATTGTAGCATGAACTCTTGCCCTTTCCAATAATAAATAGCAACCAATCACGAGTGGCGATACAATGAGACAGCGCTCGAATGACATGAAGCAGCAGAGGGAGGTAAGTCCGGTTAATGTAAACCGATACCGTTTATATTTTTGTTCGGTCTTTCACCCCGAATTGACAGCTTACATGATAACCAACAAAACAAATACAAAATCAATGTATTAATTATTAACTTTAAACCCGCTAAACCCGTTATGAGTAATAAGAGGGTCGATACAACGGATGAACATGCTATATAGATTGAATTGTCAATTTTAAACTTGGGCTTAAGGTTTGATTATGTTTTTTATTATCAACCTTTTGTTTCTAGCATTTATCAACAAAATCATGCATGTCAATGTTAAGAGTTATTGCGTTTGTTTCAATATATAAGGTTCCTTGAATTTGATTTTATAGATAAACTTGTGACTTAATTTGTTTACATTGCATAGAATGTTGTTTTATCCGAAAGAAATCTGAGTCTGAGCTGTAAAGCCTGTATGTTGCACTGATCAGCTGTTGTGTTTATGAATGGGTTCGTATGGACTTCCAAAGCTGTCACAGCAAAAATTATCAAAGGCTCTGGGAGTCCGTTTATAACTTTATATGGACTTCGTTCAAACTCAAAGTTAAACGATGATATTCAATATGTGTACTGATGCAAACAAAACCCCTATCATAGCAAATTGTTGTTATATTTGTCTGTCAATACCTCATTTTTAAGACCGTCAAACTTCGTCTGCAGGCGTGCATATTCCTCGTTTGATATAGTTACAGCTGCATGTTCTTTTCTTTTTATCATTTTCCTCTCATCACCAACAGCATCAACCGAGCTTCCAGAGCTACTTGTCCGAATAGTTACGAATTTGCTGGGTTCAGAATTTCAACGGAGAAACTATAATAGTCGGGAACCAATGACATAATACCACAGAATACCAAAGTGATTTTTGGAACTCCTGAGTGAAAACGAAAACGACAGGATAATCAACGAGTTGAATGGGGTCGTCAACCGGTAGAAGAAAAGCAAACACGTTTATTTTATTTTTTTAAATGATGACCACCATCGCGTAACCGTGACCAATTCCGTTTTCATTTTTTATTTATATTGGCTGCGCTGAAAGATGCGTTTTCCCTATACGTCTTTATTGGCTGCGTTAAAAGATACGTTTGCCTAATTAACACTAATCTCATGAAAATAAATAAAATAAAGTATAATAGAGATAATCAATCGATTCAATTGAAATAAAATTACTCAATAGTTTTTTAAACCATCAAATGAACAGAATGACATTTTTTTGGGCACGATATGTAATACAATTGATTTAAGAGTAATAAATTTCTCATAGATTTCAAATGTTTTAAATTTTTTTCGCTAAAATTTAGGATTAAGAGAACTCCAAAACATTCTTGGAATATATTATTGGCACCATCCACAATTCTATTATCTAAGGCAACTGCTGATTGCCTGTAAAATGCAAGACAAAAACCATCATCATCAATCATCATCAATCCCTTGACCGGTTTGGCCGTCGAAGGGAAATGAGGGACGACGATACAGAAATCCTCCTCAAGTAAGGTTTGTTGTGTGCTGCTGAGAGTAATTCATCCATGTGAAGAGATGTCCACTCTTTTATATCGTCCATCCAGTTTGTCTTCTGACGGCCTCGATCGACGTTGAACTCCTTTAGCGTGCCATGGAAAGCGGTCTTGCACAGAGTGTCGTGCCTAGTGACGTGTCCAAACCATGCCAGCTTTCGTCATGTGACGGTCGCCTGTAGGGGCTCTTGTGGACCAACAAGTGATGCAGTCATGTTACGTTTTTTGTTGGTCTTCTGCTCCGTATAAGAGATGCGGAGCAGTCTTCGGAGACTTTTATGTTCAAATGTCTTTGTCCTGCGTTCTGTGTCCGCGTAAAGCGTCCAGGTCTCGCAGCCGTAAAGTAGGATGGAGAATACGAGGGAATCGTAGAGCCTGCACTTGGTGGGGAAGCATATGAAACTGCTTGTCCACAACCTGCTCAGTCTGGCCATCGCTGTGGTTGCCATGGCAGTAATTATTCGGACCTCAGCGTTACTGATACCGTTCTTGGACAGGGTTGCGCCTAAGTACTTAAAGCTGGTCACTTCTTCTAGCTTCTTGCCGTTTATGGTGATGTCTGCATTGGTGTTGGTCGTGCTGTTTACCATGATCTTCGACTTTGCCGTGCTCACCGTCATCCCTTGTGCTCTTGCTCTTTGATAGAGTCGGTTGGTAAGATCTTGAAGTTCACTGCTGATGCCACCCATGCGGTCTATGTCATCAGCGAATCACAAGTTGAAGATGGGTCTTCCACCGATGGAAATGTGTGGTGGTCATAGAGAGTCTCCTGCATTATGTGTTCTCAAGGAAAATGTTGAACATGACGGGAAAGAGCAGACATGCATGACGGACGCCCACTGATGTCATTACGAGGTCCCCCCCCCCCCTGCTGTCCGTTGATAAGTAGTGCACTGCTGGCCTTTCCGTCGAGTTCTTGAATAACTTGCACCAGCCTTTCGTCAATGTTGAATCCTATCATAACATGCCATAGGCCATCATGCCACACGCGATCGAAAGCTTTCGCAAAGGCAATGAAGTTATGGAAGAGCTCACGTTGGTGTTACAGATGTTTCTCAATGATGATTCTGCAGTTGAAGATCTGTTGCACTGTGCTCCGTCCAGCTCTGAATCCTGTCCGCTCCCGGAGATTTTTCTGCCTCAAGACTACGCACTGCCTACTCCACCTCTGCATTACGTATGGGCGGACTTTTTTTGTCTGCGTCTGGACTGGGATCGTTCTCAAGGAGACTGGAGTCCGGTTGAAGCGGTCAGTTGTAGAGGCCACTGCAGTATTCACTCCGTCTGTTTAGGACTGCGGTACTCTCGGTAAGAAGATTCCCGACAGCGTCTGATACAACACTGGCCTTGGGCTGATGATCTTCGTGAGAGTCTTGAGGGTACTGTAGTCATTCTTTCTGCTGAAACCTATCAAACCTATTATGCACATATACTACTTCCGATGTATAAAATACTGTGTCTAACCTATGTTTCCAGAAAATATGCTAAATCAAACATGGTTTCATCATCTGTCCTGAGCAACCAGCAGATTGCTCATCTCACATTAAGAAAACAAATGACATTTTGTATAGTTAGCATGTTTTTAAATGTGTACTAACATAAAAGGACGCCTGTGTGAAAACTCATAGGTAATTATGTAAAACAATATACGACCGATTCACATTTGCTTAGTGAGATAAATCCGGTTTCAAATTAAAAACAACACTTGTTTTAAACAAAGATCGATATTTTCCCGATCACATTTCATATAGCTGCTTCCGATCCGTATTATCGGTCGGCCAATTACACATTCGTGCACTGATCCGCCCAGAACTGCGTAAATTTCAGATTGGTATTCTTTGCGCGATAATCCGCCATCCCATCATGTTGCTATCGGTTCCACAGGCAGTTACGGACAGCGACACTTCAATGCCTTTCATAGATCCACAGCTCAATAGTGTACGGTAGTCTTATTTTTCTTGTTATAATTTTTACATATAAATGCTTTCGTCACGCCTGTGGGACTCAGCTGTCGACATGTTTATTCAGTCTTTAGTGTACGTTCTTGTAATATGTAGGACCAAAACTGATCTATAACGTAAATCCAATGGCAACGCCCTAGCAAAAGTCCGATGAATAAATAAATAAGCTCCCCACGCCCTCCTATATGTGATAGTGCCTTGTGCAAATCACTGAAACTGAATTGTACCGATAAATAAAAGATTCTTACAGGTTCGTGTTTTTTTTGCAGCTGATCTCAAATTAATCCTAAAGTTTAGTAACACCCTATGAATCACATTATATTGTGCCGTATACTGTAAAATACTCAGCAACAAAATCTAATCGAGGCAACGAAATAATTTCAATTGTGCTTTTTCTGAGGATAAGTTAAAAGTAACGGATTTTGAAGATTTTTTTATAGAAAATAGTATAACGTATGTTTAACGGAAAAGCGCATAAAGCCTCAGATTCATTGATATGGTTTGCGATTAGCATGCGAGAAAATACTGTACTGTAGTTGTTCGCCGATAATGTGTGATGTACACGCAACATCTTAGCGATGTTAGCGACTACCAGATCGCCACAACGACATCAACAGAGAGCAATCGCGATTAATTTGTTGCGGTGACTGGTACATTACCAGTTGTCTTGAAGTTAACAAACTGTCACCCCATGTTTTGAGTGTGACGATACTTTTGTGTCCTTATTTTACGGCTATCTGAAAAACGAATCGGAACAACAAGCTAAAATGACACATGACAATCGCCACAAGAAACACGACGTCGTTTTCTTATTAGTTTACAAGCACACGTGTCTGGCTTTTGACGGTTAATTGTGTTTTTCTGTTTTATACGACTCTTTTGAGTTAACTATAGTATATAAAAATTGTGTGTATTTAAGCCATAGTCTGGGAAAACGGGGTTATACTGCATGTTCGTAAAGTGTCGTCCCCAATTAGCGTGTGCCGGCCGCACAAGCAAATCAGGGACGACACTTTTGCTTTTATATAATTTATCGTTTACATGAATTTTCTTCTGAAAAAAATCCAATATCAGCGAATAGTATCGTCGCTGATTAGCCTGTGTGGACTGCGTTGCTTATTGATTGAATTAATAGATGACTTGAAGACAGAAATATCGAATACTGCCAAGTAATTGAATAAATGTTATATTCACTGAATTGTAGCGCTTTTTCAGACTGGCATCTTCTCATGGACACTTGGCTACTCTAGAGCAAGTTCTACTTATAGGCACTTCGCTATTGTAATGGAAGTTCTACTAATCGGCACTTGGCTTTTGGAAGGGAAGTTCACATAATGGACACTTGGCTTCTCTACAGAAAGTTCTACTAATGGGAAATTGACTACTCTATATGAAATTCTACTCTCGGGCAATGGGCTATTGTAATGGCAGTTTTACTTAACGGCACTTGGCTATATTTTTGGAAGTTCTTATTATGGACACTTGGCTATTTTAATGGAAGTTCCAGAAATTTTCCATCGTATTCAATAAATTTAATTACAATTAAGTTTACACTGATGTTCATTACAATCGATCATATTCACTAATTTTAATAGTATTAATACAGAAAAATAACTAATTATAATATTTAATAGAGATTGGGTCTATTTCGAATGATTGGCACTTGGCCATTGTAATGGAAAGTTTTACTTATCGGCACTTGGCTGTTGTAATGAAAGTTCTACTAATGGGCACTTGGCTATTGTAATTCAAGTTCTACTTATGGGTACTTGGTTATTCTAATAGAAGTTCTACTAATCGGCCTTTGGTTATTGTAATGGAATATCTACAAATGGGCACTTAACAATACTAATAGAAATTCCTCTAATGGACACTCGGCAATTGGTGTTCCATATCATATTCACTGATTTGAATGTTTGTTACAATCAGTTATATTCATTTACTTTATATTAAGACACCGAAATAACTCAAAAGAATGCTAAGTAAAGATTGAGGCTATTTTTGCTAATGGGCATTTGGCTATATTAATGGAAGTTCTACTAATCGGCACTTGGCTATTATAATGAAAGTTCTACTCATGGGCACTTGGCTACAGTATTGTAATGTATGTTCTACTAATGAGCACTGTATACAAATGCAAACTGGTAATCAAAATTTAAATAATTTAAAGCAAGAGATGTTTGTAAAACACGTATTTCCCAAACTTGAAGCAAAGTCGTCCCTAGCTGTTGCCACGACATTGAATCACTTAATTCGAAAATCCTAAGTCGCCAAGGCTCGTTGTTTTTGATTTCCAAGCCTCGCATGACAAACCTTATCTGTAATCAACACTAACCTATTATTCTCTTTTTCAAACACTGAGAATGATTCCGGTTGAAGAAGTGCGTTACGTAACATAACATTTGTATCCGCAATCGACGTAACATCTGCGACTACATTTGTATGATTTTAAGTGTAATTATCAACGAAATCCGCGTCTACGTGGCAATGCGCATGCGTTCATACTGTCGGTTAATACTTCCGGTAAAATAGCCAACATGTCACTGAACAGAATTCTCATATTTATTTCAACACTAAGTGTTGTTTCAGCACTTTATTTTCACATCGGTGAAACTGAAAAGAAATGTTTTATAGAAGAAATCCCAGACGAAACAATGGTGGTTGGTAAGTATCTGCATGCTGAGTTAACAATGTAATTTATTTGGGAAATATTAAAACAGCAACTCAAATTCCTGTAACACTTACAGTACAGGCACCGTGTACTTAAACAAACGCCACTCGCCGCGGTGTTCATTTCACTGTGTTTGCTTACCAATTAAACACCACGATGGATGTTAAGATCAAATGTCGCAGGGGCCGTTTGCCATAAGGCGAACGCCGCGAATCGCCAAATAATATCTACGGCGGTTTTCATCGTGTTTGCTTGAAATAAAATAATTCAACAGGATCATAATAAATTAATCCCTTTAGTTTAAAAGTGATAATGAATAATGTATTTCACACCCATGCCCACCCGTCTGTAAATGAAGTTAAATTAATAATTAATTTTACTAAGCGCACTCTAGAGAAGTTTTAATAAAATTAGTACATATCAGAGAGAGATTCTAAAGAAGAGACCATTTATCAGTGGAGCCACAACAGCATAGCTAAATTACGGCCCAACAGTCCAGGTATCCAGGTATGACAGTGTTTTGTCTTTTTAAACGCTGCGTATAAAAGAAAAGCGTGTTCCCACCTAGCTGTAGGATACCGCACCTTCCATGGAGGAGTGTTAATTGAGTGTTTGTTTATTCTATTACCAGTTTGAAGCCATCGAGAACTCATAACTGATTGTAGTTATCGTATTATCCCGAGTCCTTGGATTCCCCGATACTGTCTCAATCGCATACATGCAACTTCTCCCATCTATACATTACTTGATAATCCCATATATGCCCGATTTCCATGTTTAAAATCAAATTATGGGTGGGTAATACTGTCAGTATACACGATAATAGTCATAAACACAAACGTTTGCAATTTTCGAAAGTATCAAACAAATTTCGGCATATGATTCTATTTAAAGATTTGATGAAATAAGCGCCCAATCAGGACAGTTCTATTGCAACATGCGTATAGCATCTGACGCGGTTTGCACACGTCGTGTACAGCTATTTAAGGTTACAATTTCTACATGAAATAAATTAATTTCTTTGTCCAGAAAAAGTGCACGAAAATTGGCATGAGTGTATTCATTTGTAAATAAAAATTTAGTAGCAGGTACAAAATTGAGATCATTTAATTTCCATGAAAAGTTTCGTTGTGAATTTCAACTGAAGTACCGGGATATTTCGCAAATTATTTGGTATTGACATTTCCTCTTAATAAAATATGCTACCGAATTGTTACCGTTACGCTGTATTCATTATTGAAACAATTATTGTATTGTAAACTGACTGCACACAAGTGTCGTAACATACTGATGAAATACGTAAATTCTGACAGTACTTAATTCGACACAAGTAAATAAATGATTTAATACTCTCTTGATTTCTTTGAAACTCGATATTTGTTGTTAAAAAGGGCGATTGCATTGATATACACCTTAAGAGTTAATAGTATTGATCATCTAAACGCTTTATTTACTTTTTCGAATTTACGTACTGTCCGACATACTGATGGCTGATGCAATACGTAAATTCGGACAGTACTTAAATCGGACACAAGTGAATAAATGATTTAATACTTTCTTGATTTCTTTGAAACTCAATATTTGTTGTTAAAAAAGGGCGATTGCATTGATTTACACCATAAGAGTTAATAGTATTGATCATCTAAACGCTTTATTTACGTTTTCGACTTTACGTACTGTCCGAATTTAAGTATGCATACATGTGCACATACATGTAATATCTACATGTAGTATATGATTTTCTTTTGTACATTTACATTTAAAACGCGTGAATGACTCTCGTAGACAGGTGTTTACGGTGGCTGTGCAGCATCGCGGTAATCACCGGTAATCCCGTTCACAATACATGTAGCTTGTTATCGCAGCGATTTCTGGTGTTTGATGAACACCGCGGTCAGTAGCGTGTCCGCCCCCGCGAAATGTCACCCATCGGAAAAAGTGAACACCGCGGTCAGGCGTTTTTGTTGAAGTACACGGTGCCTGTGCTGTACTGTACATGCTTTTGGTTGTCAACATTGAATTCAACATATTGTCTGCATTGTAATTTCAAGTGCGCTGATTGCAAAATTGCACCCACGTCCCATGAATACCATCAAAGCAACATCTGAGCTAAACCAACTGTTGGTACTTGCTCACACACACTTCACTGTCATTGAATTAACACTCAAACTTCAAAGCAATCATGTCAAAAATTTACTTTTTAAACTATAAAAATGAAATTGGCAGGAAGAATGTATCTTTATTTATATGCCAACTTGGTTTTTGTTATGTAGAACACAGAAAAAGAAAGTTAATTGTAACTATTTAAATAATTATGAACCTGTTAAGTTTATGGCGTTAATATCAGAATCATTATTGCTTTCATTGGCTTCCCCAGGCTGATTACAGTGTCCTTAAACATTCACTAAGTGTGTAAAAGTAGTGCTGGAAAGCAAGCACATATCATATACAACTATGGTTTAGTACCATAATAAAGTTATATTTGCTGTATGCAGTCACTATGTTGCAATCTATGTTAAGAATAAGAGCACAGAATAAATCTGTTGACTCAAGTGCCATACAAAATCAACCCTTGTCCCAGGAACTGGGCTTGTAAAAAAAATCTAAGTAAAGGCACAATGCTTTGTTTAATGTTTAATGAATATTTTCTATTCCAGGCAGATACAAAGTTCTCATTTTTGATCCACAAGTCAATGAATATGTGCCTACAACTGCGGGCTTAGGCATGCATGTTGAAATCAAAGATCATGATTCTAAAGTTGTTTTGTCTAGGGTAAGCAAAGTGTGATGAACAACAGTGCTTTCTCAGGTTTGTTGAAGTGTCATTCATCTGTTTGGTTTTACTTTGTTACATTAAATTGTAATGCAAGAAAAAGTAAAATAATATTTCCATGTTTTCGATTTGCATTCAAAATTATGGCGACAGTTTGGACGTCAGTCATACAAGTGTGTTTGCAAAAGAAATAGCAGATGAGTGTCACTATCACAGGCGTGTAGTTGAGTTGCTTCATATATTTAGTGTGTTATGGTTTTGCACTAAATGTATGGACACCCACTCAAAATATAAATGATAACCACCAAGCATGCAGGTTGTTTCTGTATGACACTATGCTTTTATAATTTGATGCATTTTCTGTTTATTTTATCGCATACATTACATGCTATTAAAGCTTTTGGCTAAACATTTTCAACCAAGGATATGGATACATCTGTATGTACAATTAGAAACCTGAATGTGTAATTGTGTATGTAGAGGCAATGGTTCGCTTCTTTTCTTGTTGATGCTTCAAAATCTTTAAATGGTTAACTGCTTTTACATAAATAAGGAATCCTAATGTCATGCAAAAACACCTGTCCTGCTTTTTTTACCAGAACTTGCATTATTGCCATTCCATTAAGATTAAACACATCTTAGTGTGCCATTTTCAGGAAACTACAAAGTTCAGCTTTACGATTATAACGTAAAAGATTATCTACCTTCGGCCCCTGGTATTGGAATGCTTGTCGAAATCAGGGACCCCGAAGACAAAATTGTTTTAGCTCGAGTGAGTGCTTTCATTTCACCAATATTTTTGGGTAAAGGGACCAAGATAATGTTGAAGGGGGGTATGTATTAAGAACATAAGTGTGAAAGATTATTAACCATATTCTATTCAAAGTTTATATAAATTAAAGTTGTCCTAATTTAGAGACTGCTTTGAATATTCCACATTGTCTTAAAGATTAAAATACTAATCTTTTCTAGTCTTTTTAAAAACGATCACTCAGGTCTTTTGTAATAGTATGTAAGGCAATTAAAAGAATTTCTGATTTATTAATACGTCCAGTAAATACAAAATTAAACAAAAATATTTCAGTTATTTATGTGACATATATTCTTAATGGCTATCATTTGAGAGTTGTTAAATGTCCTTGTTTACATCGTTATATTTTATTATGAGTTATGAAAAGTATAAAATTAATAATCCTAATGATAATATCATGATAATACTAATTTCACCATACACATTTTGGGTTAGCATGAAATGAGCTACAGCATGAACCAATCTGGTGAAAGCCTATGACTGGTTATGGTGTTTAAAAGTTGAGCATCATAATCATATTTGCCTTGCTGTAGGAAAACAGGGTTTAATGCATGTGCATAAAGTGTCTTCCCTGATTAGTCTGTTCAGTCCTCACATGCTTAGTATGACACTTTCCGCTTTTATGGAATTGTTTGGTTTTGCGAAAATCAAAGTTTAGACAAAGAGTGTTGTCTCAGATTAGCCTGTGTGGACTGAGCAGGTTAATCTCGGACAACACTATGTACATGAATTATACCCTATTTTCCTAGAACTAATGGACAGAGAGTGGTGTCTTATATAAGCCTGTGGACTGCACAGGCTAATCTGGGAAGACACTATGTACATGAATTATACCACTTTTTCCTAGAGCTAATGGACAGAGAGTGGTGTCTTATATAAGACTGTGGACTGCACAGGCTAATCTGGGACGACACTATGTACATGAATCGTACCCCATTTTCCTAGAACTAATGGACAGAGAGTGGTGTCTTATATAAGCCTGTGGACTGCACAGGCTAAACTGGGAAGACACTATGTACATGAATCGCGATTGTTTAATAGCTTTTCCGACTGTGTCGGCAACTGAACATACAACATGGTTTAAGATCTTTTCTATAATGTCTTTCTTAACATTCAAATTCTGCTCACTTTGCATACAATATGTTAAAAGCGTGTTTTTGCACGCTTTGCAGTTTTTTAGGACGCTCTCTAGGCGCGGCCATTGTTTTTTGACAGATAGACTGTACACGCCGCTTTATTGGAAAAAATGCGCTTTGTTAAACAAACCCGATAACCATTCTATATAAGCACCGAAAAGATCTTTAATACGCGAAAAGAACTCAATAAAAATCGATAGGAACCGATGTAAAAATAATATTCGTTTTGTAATTCTTAATGGTACGACAAAATTTTGAAATAAATACGTAACGAACTTAAAAATAATTTGTAATTACGAAAATACGACCCTTATCTGGAGCTCTGTAATAATCCGTGGTCACCCAAGCATACTCTTTCCTTTATTTCCTAATTTGTTCCTCCTATTTATGTGTTGCCACTATGTTATTGTCTTACAAACCCTCTTATTTTATCCAAGTGTGCATGTACATTATGCATGTTAATTGGCTCTTTGTTTTTGCACAATTTACTCAACACTTAACATTTAACATTTACATATATACAAAGACAATACCTAATTCCTAAGATGTACTGTTTTTAGCAAAATCTGGTTATTGTAACGTTTATCTAAGCTAAAAGGATATCTTCCCATATTTTAAAATATTTCAGATTTGTCATTAGATGTATTGAACTGAATGTAACAAGAACAGGTGCTTGTTAATAATCTAAAATGATTACAAAATAAATAGAAAATACTATGAAATGAAAAATGCCTTTACTGCAATTAGCCTTGCCAGTGATACTAATATTTTCCAAATTTCCATTTAATAACATTTTAAAGGCTTTATAATTTTATCCATTTATATGACCATAAATAAAATTATTAAAAAAATATTTTTCTATGCTTTTAGACTGTTTTCACTTGTTTATTAAATATAATAATTGTTGAATTTCACTATTGAGTTCAATGTACATGACATGTTTGGTGAAATTTGTCATTTTGCCCATCAAATAACAGGTCCCTGGATAAAGTTTTAACAGAGTGACCTCAGATTTAATGTTGTATATCTTGTAATTTACGGCCTAGAACTGTTTTCATAAATCTACTTAGGGAAATCTTGCACATTATTTAATAGCTTTGAACATTGTAATACAAGTTATGTATGATTGTGTAGTAACTTAAGGCTTTGGAGCATTTTTAATTTTAGAACTTTAGAGTAAGTTTTCCTTAAGTGTAAGTGTAAGATCCTTTACAATCGCAAAAGACTTCGTAAAATAAAGTTAACACCTCAACAATCAGTGTTCCTTATAGCAATAGCCAAAATTTCAACGCTAGATGTGGTATGATTACATAGATTTTTGTAGATACAAAATGCTTGTTTTTATTTATTTGTTGCCACAATTAATTCCCGCGAATATATCTATTCATACGACACACAAACACCATTTTAGTGTTCATTTATCGTATGAATACATGTAGATATGCAAAACAATAATAAAAACGAGCATTTTGTATCTACAAACATCTATTTTACCAGACCACATCTGACGTTGAAATTTCGGCAATTGCCATAAGGAACACTGATTTTTAATTGGTTAACTTTATTTTACAAACAATTGTACGTTATTTTCGTTGATTTTGAATAGTAATGTTACTTTAAGGAAGAAAATGTAAAAATAAATAAACAAATAAAGGGTTAGGCACTTTATGTGCCCCAGCCATAGTCTTCATGAAGAAAACATTTACTTTTAACAAGCTCTGTGAATACAAGTCCAGGGTTGGATGCATTCCTCATGTACATGACGTGATTTTTTCAGACGTATGCGTCCGAGGGCAGATTCACTTTCACATCTGCCAGTGCAGGAGAGCATTCCATCTGCCTCCATTCCAACTCCAGCGCCTGGTTTGCCAGTGGACAGCTTGTAAGTAGACATGTAACATGTTGTGGACAGCTTGTAAGTAGACATGTAACATGTTGTGGACAGCTTGTAAGTAGACATGTAACATGTTGTGGACAGCTTGTAAGTAGACATGTAACATGTTGTGGACAGCTTGTAAGTAGACATGTAACATGTTGAAAACAATCTCAGGGTGGGGCCTCTGGGCCAGTGGACAGCTTGTAAGTAGACGTGTAACATGTTGAAAACAATCTCAGGCCGGAACCTCTGGGTTCCAAGGCAGATGCTTTGCTGTATGGGAATAAAAACAAGACTATAAAGCAACATGTCATTTTCAGTCAGTAACAATACTTCTTTTGAAATACTTTTTTTTTAAATGCTTTTGGGCATATTGGTTGGTAGTGGTGATGAAGGTAGCTTGTCTGGAATGTAACCAGCATGAACCAATTTTAAGGTCAAGGTAATAATTCAAGATCAATGGTTAGATATACAAGATCTCTGAACACTTTGTCTGGAGCATTCATTTTTCCAGAATTGATAGACTTTCAATTAAAGAAGACCAAGAAGTTATGAAATCTATGTGAAACCAAAATTCTGAACAAATCAGTTTTACAATTTACCATAGCAGGACTTGCTGGCTTGTGCTAATTTTGATTATTTAACTTGGCAGAAGTGAACCTTATTGTTGGACTGAGTGTAGCGTGCATGTAGCATGTGGGACATCTAGCCTCTATTGATGACAGCTGAAATGCCAACGAAAATATGCATTTACACCCTTTTCACACTCCAATATTCTCGAGAGAATAGTCTTTCGATTGTTAAACATTTAGTGCTATGCAACCCATGCTCCTGAGGCTGATCTTTAAGCGCTTACTTCTTTCAATATAATATAGAGCTTTTCAATAATGCAGATTAATTGATTGCGCGATAGTAAAATGGTGGTCGTTTTTAGTCCAATTTCCTAGTTTTTTTGTCTTGAAATACAAATGTATGTTCTCCATTTTGGAATTTTAAAATCAGGTGCTTTGTGTGTTATACATGGTTGCGCACTATACACTGTAAAGTACAGTACAATGATTTCATTGTAGAGGGTTCACCTGGACATCCAGGTGGGTGAGCATGCCGTGGACTACCAGCAGATCCAGGCCAAGGACAAGCTGTCTGAGCTGCAGCTGAGAGTGAGACAGCTGCTAGACCAGGTGGAGCAGATCACAAAGGAACAAAACTACCAGCGGGTACGCTAGTAAATGATAAACACAAATGCCAGCGGGTAGGCTAGTAAATGATAAACAAAACTACCAGAGGGTAGGCTAGTCAATGATAAACAAAACTACGAGCAGGTAGGCTAGTAAATGATAAACAAAACTACCAGCAGGTAGGCTAGTAAATGATAAAGAAAACTACCTGTGGGTAGGCTAGTAAATGATACACAAACATGCCAGATGGTAGGCTAGTAAATGATTTTGAAAAAATTCAGCGGGTCGGCTAGTCTATGACAAACAAAACAATCTGCGAGTAGGCTAGTCAGTGATAAACAAAACAACCAGTGGGTAGGCTAGTAACTGATAAACCAAACTACCAGCAGGTAGGCTAGTAAAATATAGTAAATGATAAACAAAACAATCAGTGTGTAGGCTAGTAAATGATAAACAAAACTACCAGCGGTTAGGCTAGTAAATGATAAACAAAACTACCAGCATGTAGGGTAGTAAAATTTAGTAAATGATAAACTTAACAACCAGTGGGTATGCTAGTAAATGATAAACAAAACTACCAGCAGGTAGGCTAGTAAAATTTTATAAATGATAAACAAAACAACCAGCGGGTAGGCAAGTAAAATTTAGTAAATGATAAACAAGACAACCAGCAGGTAGTAAAGTAAAATGTAGTAAATGATAAACAAAACAACCAGCTGGTAGGCAAGTAAAATTTAGTAAATGATAAACAAAACAACCAGCGGGTAGGCAAGTAAAATTTAGTAAATGATTAACAAAACAACCAGTTAGGGTTATTGTTCAGTACACAAAATTAGCCAATGGTTTCACATTAGCATACTTTGCAAAAATAGTTTTCTTTTTGCTAAAATGTTTTCTTCATTCAAGTTAATGTTATGTCCAAAATGACAAGATTTATGTTGTTACTTATAAGGGAATTTTGAGTTATTACAAATTTAATTCATGGGGAGGCCTGTATCAGCAAGTACAAATTAAGCTGATAAGCACATGACGCTTTGTATGGACATTATATGCTGCAATCTGTCACTGAAGCCTGTCACACCTCGCACAAAACCTGTAAATCTGTGCTAATTTAACTATAGATATGTATGTTGTCTGCAGAATTTCATGTTAAACTTTGTTTAATGGCTCACCTTCTTAATGATAGATGAAGAATTATTAAAACTATGGATGCTAAGATTGAGCTTGATTAAGAGAAAAGATGTAGATCAAAAGCACTTATTCGACTGCTTAAAGACAGCATTACATCTAATGAACTTCAAAATTGGTCATCTGAAATAAAATTAACTTTATTTTTGCGTTAATGACAATGTTCTTATTTGGACATTGTTATCTTATCTTCTATTTATTATTATTGCTATATTTCTTCTTCATTTCCGTACTCCTCCATGCCATATTGCTTGAGCATATTCACACAATGACACCGTTTGTGCACAGCTCCCCTCTTGGGTTTTTTCCAGTATCGCGAGGAGCGTTTTCGCGCGACCAGCATCAGCACCAACGAGCGCGTGCTGTGGTGGTCCATCTTTCAGACCGCCATCCTGCTCATCACTGGCTTTGGACAGATGAGGCACCTGAAGAGTTTCTTTGAGGCGAAGAAATTAGTATAATACTGGTGCTAATAGAGACACATTTTATAATTAGAGCAGCGTTTTGGGAAAACTGGGCTTAATGCATGTGCGCCAAGATTGGCCTGTGAAGTCTGCCTTGTCTGTACTGGAATTTTGGTAAGAAAAGACTGACTTTAAACAACAAATTCTATAAAAGTGGAAAGTGTTTTCCATAATAAGCCTGTGCAGACTGCACAGGCTCATATGGGAGGACACTTTATGAATATGCATTAAGCCCCATCTTCATAAAACAATGCTCAATGGTATGTTTTCTTTTAAGTTATGCATTCTGAAAGTGATTCTTTGAAGGAAAGAAAATATGAATGATAAAAGCGTAATCTTTTTTATATATATTACTTAACAATTTACAACGTGATTGATTTGATGTGAAGTTTTTGAAGATAACAAGGAGATTATGATATTATATCTTTATATGGACAGACAAGATATTTTTTTTAATGAAATAATTGATGTAATAGTTTATTCTTTCAAGCGGAGTAGTGAGAATTATAATTGATTTTTTTTCTCGAGGATGATTAATGTTCTTAGTTAATTATTTGAAGTGAAGAATATAGTATAATAATAGTGGTCGTAAACATATAAGATATATATGTTATCTTACACAAAATGATCGTTCTTTATTATTTATTGATCATTGTGAATTGTGTATTTATAACAAATGTAGTTTAAATCAGTGTTAAAGCAAGTTGTTTTGTTTGACTGTGTTCCAACTGTGTTTGGATCTGCATTATGTGACGGTTATAAAATTGATAGAATGCACATTCGTGGTTTTACATAGACTTAGTAATTGTAATGATTTTTGATGAAAACTCCTGATGAAAGTGTCATATTTGTATTGCTCACACATGTTGTCACGATATTATTTGTATTTTTGTGTACCAAAAGATTGAAATGTATGTAACTTACTGAACAAT
The DNA here is from genome assembly GCF_020536995.1 of Dreissena polymorpha. Classification (NCBI taxonomy): domain Eukaryota; kingdom Metazoa; phylum Mollusca; class Bivalvia; order Myida; family Dreissenidae; genus Dreissena; species Dreissena polymorpha. The sequence continues at coordinate 61,067,984 of NC_068362.1, forward strand.
GTATTACTTATTCATTAAGCCTTGTCTTTCCTTTTAAACACAATAACTACAGTGCTAACATGTCATACTTGCATATGTAACATTGTAAAAGGTTTAAAGTTTGTCAAATGTTTGTCAAAAATAAAAGAATGACATCTTGACTGTGTCCAACATTATATCTTACCGCATTGTATAATTCATGACCATGTTCATTCACATCTCCCATCACATGTGTACACTTACCCTCCATGTTCACATCTCGCATCACATGTGTACATTCACCCTTGCTACTACCTTGCACATTTGATTTGAAAAAATGTCATGTTTGATCGTTTATTATTTTACCAAACTTTTTGAAAACACTTGTTGTTTTCACTCTTAATCTTAAACTGTTAAGACGTGACTGAATTAATTGGCATACTACATACAATTGAGTTTATCTGGAGTTCTTAACACAAATAATGAGGAAATAGAGTGAAACAAAACAGTTAAACTAAACATGCAATTTAGATAGGTTTCAGTTTGTTTTAGAATCATGGCACATTAAAATTGAATCAATTACAAATTGCTTCTATTTTATTGACCAATGAATGCAAATGGGACACAAAACTAGATATTAATTGTTTCCAACAATCCCCCCTACGTAAGTTGTATACATAATGGTGGACTGTTGAGTGATTATTGATTTTCAGAAGCGTGAAGAGCGGTTCCGATATACGAGCGAGAGTACAAATAACCGCGTGTTCTGGTGGGCTGTAGCCCAGACATCCACCTTAGTTGTCATGGCTTTATTGCAGACGTCACATTTAAGAAGATTCTTTATTTCAAAGAAGTTGGTGTGATGTGATTTTTGCCTTAATAATTTTTTCATTATTGTATGTGTGTGACATATTAGGTGTCTGAGTTTATGCATGAGGGTTGGAGGTTTATTAATAATGCTGAATTTTTATTTGACGTGAATATAATGGTAAAGTAACTAATTGAAGAAATCTGTATATATGTATTTGACATTGTTTGTACTCATGTATGCTATTAGTGATATCAAGCAACCAAAATTGAAATTAACTTTGGAACCTAACACAATATTTTATCTAAATATAAATAAAAAGCAGAAGTTATGGTATGAAACTGATATGGTGTGACACAGTTTCAATAAAATGCCCTAGTGTCTCGACAATACATAAATACTTGCTAGACACGTATGAGTATTTCATGTCATTTGGTATATGCGCTATTGAAGCTGTTAATAATTAACATCGGTTGCCTGTTTAATGTCTTTATTTTATGATATTTATTTCACTTTGTATGGTTCAAAATATGGTTCATTTTTAACTCTCATTTATCATTGAATGAAATGAATAAACTTAAATCACGTAACACACGTTGTTTTCTTGTATTTTGATGCATGCCCTTTTTAGCTCACCTGAGCACAATGTGCTCATGGTGAGCTTTTGTGATCGCCTTTTGTCTGTCGTGCGGCGTCAACATTTGCCTTGTTAACACTCTAGAGGCCACATTTATTGTCATAATATTGGTCTCGGATGAGTTCAAAAATGGTTACGTTTGCTTGAAAAACATTGCTGCCAAGGGGCGTGGCATTTTTCCTTATATGGCTATAAGGGGAGTTTTACTTAAATGGCTTTATAGTGTAAATTTGTTAACACTCCTCTTATAAATTACCAATGTACACCATGAATGAACTGTATGCGTATTATGTTTTTCATGATCTCCATGCAGTCATCTGAATATTAATTCTGCCGATAAGATATATAGTTAAAATTGCCAAAAAACTACATTATTTTTTGTTTGTTCCTTTCTGAACAGGATTATTATGATGATGATTGGTTGTGGATGAAGGGCAACAAACATATTTATGCAATCTGAAAACCCTTTATTAAATATTCTCAAAATTTCAAGTAGTAACATTGATTTCGCAGAAAATTACTTAGGAGAGAAACAACTGTTTATAACTTAAATTAAGTTTGACCTCCAATCATGAATGCATTGCTTGTCAGGAATGCACTCTTATGTCTTCAAATGAACCCAATCAGCCAGCTGCATATCAGCAACTACTTAAAACTCTAATGACTATACCTGCATTGTTCTGTTACGATAGTATTTATTGATGCCTTTTGAAATGGCCATGTGATTATTGTGTAACAGGCTTGGAGCTTAAATTGTCGTAGTCCCCAGAAATAGGCCGCAGCTGGGAACTCAAATCAAAGTCCTTCCGACTGATAAGAATGGAAAACATTTTTTTTATTGATGCCGTCGGTACTTTTGTTGCGATTATCAAAGATGTGTGTTTTAAACAGGGTTGGTTGCTGTTTTAATTGGAAATATGATTGCAAGCGGAGTCTGAAAATAGTTCCAGTTTATTTAAAAACAAGGCCCACAGGTGGGTGGCAGATCTCTTTTTGTCCCCTACCGGTTTCACTTCTGGTTTGCGCTCTTTCCGTCAGTCTGTCAGTCAGTAACACTTTTCTGGATCCTGCGATAACTTTAAGAGTTCTTAATATCTTTTCATGAAACTTGAAACATGGATATATGGCAATATGGACATTATGCACGTCATTTCATTTTGTTCCTTCGTCAAAAATTCTGGTTGCTATGGCAACAAATAGACTAGAAATACTGATAATCTCTTATGTTGAGAAATTCTAAATAACAGACAAGAAAACCTTTGGTAGATGTATGATTAGAGGTTTTTGAAAAAAAAAACAATTTGTAGAAATCGCATAATAAGAGGATCTGAATAGTTGACAAGAGACTATTGATAGATGTCGCATAATTAGACGATTGGAATAAGAGACCACTATTGGTAGATCTAGGTCGCATAATTAGAGAGTTTAAATAAAAGACCAGAAGATACTCTTTGTAGATGCCGCATAATTAGATGGTTTGAATAAATACCAGAGGCTTTATAGGTAGATGTTGTATAAATAGAGAGTTTGAATAAAGACCAGAGACTATTGGTAGATGTCGCATAATCGGATGCGCTGAATAACAGACCAGAGGCTATTGGTTGATGTCGCATATAAATAAGAGGCGCTAAATAATAGACCCGAGACTATTGGTTGATGTCGCATAATAAAAGGCGTTGAATAGTAGGCCGGATACTATGGTATTGATGTTAGACTACCTCGCATAATTAGAGGTTCTGAATAAAAAGACCAGAGACTATTTGTAGATGTCACATAATTAGAGGGTCCTGAATAATAGACCCGAGACTATTGGTTGATGTCGCATAATACCAGGCGCTGAATAATAGACCAGAGACTATTAGGTCCGATGTTAGACGACCTCGAATTATAAGCGGGTCTAAATAGTAGACCAGAGACTATTTGTAGATGTCGCATAATTAGAGGGTCTGTATAGTAGACTAGAGACTATGGTAGATGTCGCATAATTAAAGGGTCCTACGAGCAAACCAGAGACTATGGTAGATGTCGCATAATTAAAGGGTCCTACGAGCAAACCAGAGACTATGGCAGATGTCGCATAATTAGAGGGTCTGAAGAGCAAACCAGAGACTATTACCAGATGTCGCATAATTATAGGGTCTGAAGAGCAAACCAGAGACTATTAGCAGATGTCGCATAATTATAGGGTCTGAAGAGCAAACCAGAGACTATTGGTCCCACTGATGTGGTCTGCATCTTCAGCCACAAGATATCATTATATTGTTGTAATTGAAGAATTAATGCAATGTTCATGTCAAAAGAAAAGAAGATAGTGAACAAAATCACAAAATATGGAAAGTATCTATTTTCTTTGGCAATATGTGCATGTATATATGTAAAATCCGATGAAGAATAAGAAGTTTTGCAATTCAATTATCAAATATAAAACTAGAATTTCTCATACAATTCTTAATATTTGCGTTGAATGCATTACACATATAACTTTGCTAATCAGCGTTTAATTAAATATGGGAGCATTTAGTGTTGTTTTTTATTCAGCCCGAATCTTTTATGTAAATATATAAAGCACTGTAATTATATATATATATATATATATATATATATATATATATATATATATATATATATATATATATATATATATATATATTGTTTCTATGTACGCAACAATAAAACAACCTTTAACAAAGTTCAATCACATGATTAAAGGGATCTTTTCACGCTTTGGTAAATTGACAAAATTGAAAAAAGTTGTTTCAGATTCGCAAATTTTCGTTTTAGTTATGATAATTGTGAGGAAACAGTAATACTGAACATTTACCATGGTCTAATATAGCCATTATATGCATCTTTTGACGATTTTAAAACCTAAAAATTATAAAGCGTTGCAACGCGAAACGATTGAATAATTTGGAGAGTTCTGTTTTTGTCGTTAAATTTTGTGAAACTACGAAGATTGCTTATATAAGGTATAAAATACGTCAGCACGTGTACTCGGCGGAATAGCTCAGTAGGCTAGAGCGTTTTTACTTCAGGACTCTGGCAGGACTCCAGGGGTCACTGGTTCGAAACCTGTTCCGGGTAATGTTCCTTTCCTTTTTTTAATTTTATTCTTGATTTTTTACTGGAGCTTTTACGATCCAATGTTTACATTTATCGATATAAAGCATTTAATGAATAAGTTAAAAAATGCCAAAATCTGTGAAAAGGCCCCTTTAACATCAGCCAAAAGTAAAATGTTCAATATAATGATAAAGTAAAGTTATTCATTGGGTGTTTATAGTTCATTTTAAATACTTTAAACGTTAAAAACATTTATAGATTATAAAATGGCTTAAAAGTACACATCTTAGACATATTCTGGTAATTTTTGTATATCATTATATATGGTTGTTATAGATATCAGATGTGGAACACCCTGTAAGATTCAACACACCGGTAGATTAAATATAAATGCGTTCTTAGAACATTTTTGTTTCAAGCCTATTTTTGATTCTTAGGTTTAAGTCTGCAAGTATTGTGACGATCTTCATCTCGGTTTCCTATACTAGTATATTAATTAATATTCAAATATTATAATTAACAATAAAAAATCTAAATCTAATACAACTCGAGTATTGATTTCGGACAAATGTGATCACGTGATTGGTGAATGCTTCGACTCTTAGTTAAGGCATCCTTTATTGATCTTTAGTTCTGTTACGAAAGAGTGCATTAGGACCCTAAGAAGTGGTTTGAACTCCGGGTCGATCACAAGTGCTGTGCCCATCAAGTCATACCTCACTCTGAAATTAAGAAATTCCTTATTAAAAAAATAAAACAGTCAACTTCAGCTGTCATCTTCAAGACATTTACTTGCGAAAATGAAACTTTAACACTGCAAAAACACGTCACAAAGACAAAGCAAAGCTCACATAAACCATAGAGTTTACAACTAAACGCTGGCCTATATCGTGCTGAGAATTTAATGCATGGATTTATTTCGAATATACTAAAAATAACAAGCATTTTTATTATGTTAGGCCTCGTTTAAGGAATGTCGGGTCCCACTTAGAATAAAGAAACTTTTAACTAAAATTGTTTTTGAAACTTTTTTATCCAAATATTTTCGTCCATGCGTTACATTGGCCGCTAACTATTTTGAGAAACGAGGTTTGGGTTATGTATGTTAATTCTGTACAATAAGGTTTTATTGATAAAGAAATCGCAAACATTTGCAGTTGAATGTCTTACCAAGAACCCCACACATATGTCGAATGAAACATACAGGCACATGTGTTACCTCGTCATTCCATTTACATTGAAAGTAGTCCCGTCCTTGCCTATTATGTAATAGATCTTTCCCAAAGTCAGTTCGGGATGTGAACATGTCACGTCCCATTCGAATTCCATGTCGGCTCCCTCTCTCAACGCGTCTCTACCTTTTTTTGAAAATGTACAAACAACAATAATATTACACATTTACTTTTTTCGTGTTGGAGAAGGGAATGTTTTCATGCTAATTCTCAAACGTACAATTCGTACTCATTCTAAATATGTAAGATGTAAAGTATATAAATAGCTGATATTGAAATTCCCCAATAAAGCGTTTTTAAATATCGTCAATCCGAAAATCCATTTACCTTGCAGCAGTGCTTCCAAGATGACAGCGTGTGCAAAAATTACATCCCTCTTAGGGTTATTGCTAACGTCTGTCACGTTGACTTTAACAACTGAAGATGTATTTAAAATATGTTATATAAACAGGATCGGTCACCAGTTGTCCGTCAATGACACATCATAAAACATTCTTCAGTAATTGTGTCTGTAAGATAGACTTTGGCAATGTTACTTATTAATTTCCAGGACAATTATAACATGGTACGAAATATTACGGCGGATGTTTTCAGCAGAAACATACACCATAAAACACGTAATAAAAGTTCTTCTTAGTAAATAATAACGGTTATATTATACTACTACTACTTTTCCTTATGATGATAGTGAGTATAATAAAATCAAATTTAGAAAATGATATACCAAAGTTTGCTTTCTTAAAGTTGCACGCATAGTCCATCAGAGTGTCGACTGGTTTAGGAAGCTTCCGTCGTTTCGCAGCATCTTTTTCCGAGACAAATTTAAGCGCCATTTCAAAGAGCTCCTGATTCACTTGCTTCATACAACCTTTAAAAAAGTGGTATTATATTATTAGTGCCAATGCATTCATGCATCTATGATCAAATACAAACTGGACGACAAAATGTGCACATACAGGACTTCCTGGGATAATATTAGCAGAGGAACTTTTTAATCAGATCCATCCTGTTACTTTCTTAGTTTTTATGAAATTTAAATGTGTCATTAATATGTTTTGCAGCTCGTACTCGTAAATGTGTTATGGTATATGGATATATGTTGATTTCATTGTCAGATAATTTCAAGAGTGAAAATATAAAACACGTGTTTACGCGCCGCATGACAACAGCTGTTTAAAAACTAATCACAATTGCGATCAATACTTTTTAAATAATACACATGTTCTTAAGTTACTTCATACTTTCTAAACATTACATTTACAACTAAATGCATATGCTTTGCTTATGTGTCGTGCGATTTAATGGTTTTGTAGAAAAAATCTGTTTAATCATATGGGACAAAAACTCGAAGCTCACAGCGGTAGTAAAGATAAAGTGTTTATCATATGCTGTCTCTAAATTATATATTTGTATTGAATATTATGTGCTTTCTTTTAGTTTGACAGTCAAACCACTTGCCTATGTTTATATGTACAAACTGAAAAAGTAGTTTAATATACCCAATAGTGTAATGATAATCATTTCATCATATAATGAGATAATCGGGTTGTAACTCTCTGGTATTCTCCATTCATTCACTAACAAAGCATGCACTAAATATTATTTGTGATGTGCACTTTGTACAAAGATAAATCACATTCATTTAAATCTCTTACTTTGCGTGCATTGACACTGGTCGCTCCCTTCCATACACGTGTATTTTATTCCTTGTCCATGGTTTGAGCTGATGCTGTACTGCTTTATACACGATCGTTCTGATATGAAACATAATTGTAAGTGATTTATTTGATACAGTTAAATGTATCTCCTTGTGTTTAGTAATGATCTTTCATTAATATAAAATAAAATTAAAATACCAATAAATAATTTAACTTAATATTGATCCGCAAACGATAGTAGAAAAATATCATCTGTAAATGGCTGGAGGTCATGGGTTTGATTGATCTGATGGACCGTCACTATGGACTGAAACAGTAGGTTTCGGGAAAACGCGGATAGTCGTAACAACATCGCTAATATTGATATGTTTTCTTCTGAAATAGTTTCAACAATCGCATCGTGGTCTTGCTTTTTTCCGTGTATATGGCGTTCAAACCAAACGCTTGCTTAACGGTTGCAATGTGTACATACTGCGATCATCAGAGGTCACGGATCGCACACTACGTTTTAGACATGCCTTCCGCTGCTCTTCCGCGACTGCAACTTCACTTCAACTATACAGCGTATACGCTTCAAGTGGCGGAGACTTCATGTAAACGTTATGCCTAAGTCTATGGGTTTTTGCCAGAAAGAGCAGTCAAGAAATCTCCATGAAAGTTTCAGGGTCGTACCAACAGTCTACTGACGTACTAGATACCTGTCAAAGCCCCCATCCAAAAAAAGGGGAGCGGACAGGAGCAGTAGATGCGAAAAGAATGAAGAAACTATGATGCCTGAATCAGAAAACACCATAACATATTTATTAATAAAACGACAACAATAATATCGTACAATGCTAACGGAAAAAAGATGCCCTCTGGCACGCCTTCTTCACAAGGACGTCACTATACTGACGGTTATTTATCGGTAGATCCGCACAAGATATGGGAGGTCGGCTGAATCTATCATCTGTGACGGCAATGCGTCCCCACTACGTTCTTTTCTTAACAAAGTGAAAAGGTATGCATTTATAATCGTTCAAACGCAATGCTTTTAAAGTGATTTCCCCGAGTTATTGTCTTTTGGAGACGGAAAAACAAAACTTGTGTTTTCCCGACTTCTTTTTTTTGAGCGGTGATGTCATCTTAGTGCCACCGTAGATTGAGGCCACTTGTGGATTGTTTTAACGTGTGTTCGTCGTTTTAAATTTAACACTGTGTTAAATCTTGCCTATTGAATGGCGTGGATTTGAAAATAGTTATACGCATTCGTGTCTTAGTTTATGCACTATTGTGTCCACAATGAAACGAATGCCAGTATCCGTCATATTTTTAGCAAAGGAACAGTGTTCACGATGTGATTATATAGGCAGAATTTTAAAGTTTACTATGATAAGTCTTCGCTATGGTTTATTTAGATAAATAAAAAAGCATCCGTTTTATAAGATACAATATTATAATGACCGGTGCTGGTAGAAAAAACCAACCGAAACAGTAGTAATTCTCACTGTCAACGACATGTGTATGTATGTTTTAAGTATATTGAATTACAATTTTTTCTTGTAGAAGAAAAAACCAAAATGTATCCTTTTTTTGGTTACATTTAACTGTATTTGTCGCACAGAATCGAAGGTAGCTGAACGGAGAAAAAACGATATATTTTGGAGGGTAATGTCTGTTAATTGTAGTTTACATTTGAGAAAGCTCATCGGTTGGATAGTCGGTACATTGCTGTATCGATACGAATACGAGTGTGCATTTTTGTTCTCGTATACATGTAATTGCAAAACAATTGTGTTCAAGGCAACACTTGAAGCCCAGGTTATAATATAATCTCAAATGTTATTAAAGTATTAGCTCTAAAGGATTGAAATTAATTTATGTTGCGCTCATGCGATTATTCATGAAGAGCTAACGCGCATTATGGAAGTGCTAGTTTTACAGTGGACTTCATAATATCTAATGAACGCCACCAAACTGATTTTAATCGTTAAATAATTATGCCGTAAAAAACAAATGTACCTGGCTTGTAGTAGTCGTAAATCTTAATAGTCGCTGGCTGACGGCTTGAATCGTTGTCTGAAAACGCGTCCTCTACTCTGAATATAAGTTTTGTCTCATCATACGTTATATGTAAAAGTATCACCACTACCTTTATATGATTCATTTATCTCATTGTAAGTGAACAAAATAAAAACAAATATAATTGCTGAGTCAGAGGCGTTGAAAATCCCATAATGCGAGAAAGGCCATATAACGAAATAGCAGACTCACCGACTGTGACAATATAACTAGGGAAAAGCTACCTGAAAGTTAGTTGGAGTGTTAAGCGTCAAATCATTTAATAAAATATATATTTTTAAGCTGATGCAAGTGTTTCACGCTCAAATCTTACAAACCGTTACCATAAATAGCGATAATATACGGGATGGCCATGTAATGGAAATCCTGTCCCCAAAATGTGTTAATAAAATTTGCTTAATGAGTATTATTTATAACACTCAAGCAGACAAACAATAAATAACCGAGTTTGTTATATCAATATGAAACTTGTTTATGTTATTCCTTTACTTTGTAATATACATACAGTGTCCAGATAAATGATGACGAATCCTTGGCCATAATTTGACATCTCGTAGCGAGGAAACACATTCTCCGTCTGCATTTACAATGTAAGGCAAATACCTAAAATATGAAACTCAAGGTGCCATCCGGAGATAAACAATTGCTACAATCCTCTAGTATTTTATTTAAGTATTAGTAGTAGTAGTAGTAGTATTAGTAGTAGTAATAGAAGTAGTAGTAGTAGTAGTAGTAGTAGTAGTAGTAGTAGTAGTAGTAGTAGTAGTAGTAGTAGTAGTAGTAGTAGTAGTAGTAGCTGGAGAATTTCGCTGGAATAATGACGTCATTTTAACTGTTTGAAACAGTGAATAATCATTTTTAATTCACTGATATTTCTCTATAATCCCCCGGTTAGCATACAATAAATTATATAATGTTTGATTGGTGTAATAATAATATTGATAATTATAATAATATTAGTTGAAAAAAATATTATTAAAGAATATACGAAATGAGGTTTAAAGATAATAGATCTGTTTTCTTTTGTTAGCTCTCTTCAGTGTTGGTGGATCCGTAGAATCGTCACGGGTAATGGAAAGTGGACAAATGTCGTTAAAACATGATTAACTTTCATAAATTATACAACTGTGGATGACGCTATCCCGCAAACTTAATTAACAGGATACAAAATGAATTTTGGAAAGAAACATTGAAACCATTTGTTGAACTTTGTAGAATAAAACATTTGAAAATCAGCTTCTGCTTGAAAACGCTATATTCAATAACCCAGACTTAACAATTGGTAACAAAGGTGTATTTTTCTAAATCATGGTTTGAAAAAGGCGTTTAGTTTGTTGGGGATTTAATGCACAATACTGAAATTTACAGTTGCGATGAGTTTTGTAAACTTTATACCAAACTACCTGTTTTTTCTAGGCATTATTAACGCCGTAAAAAGATACATGAACGTTAGAAGGCCTAATTAAAATAATTTTGTGAAGCCTTTCATCCCCTACGTTCGATCTAAGTGAACACAAGATTACAAAACCTATGTATGATATATTTACAAACAACCAGTCTTCGCCAGTGTGAGTTGGTATAACATTGTTAATTATATTGAAACAAAACAATGGCGACACATTTTTAAAATTCCATTTCGTGTTACACGGGATACCAATTTACAATGGTTTCAATATAGCATTGCACAAAGAATCATAGGTACTAACTCCTTCTTAATTAAAATTGGGCATGCCAACACAGCCAACTGTACATTTTGTGACACTGAATGTGAAATTATTCAACATTTATTTTGGAAATATAAGAATGCCAATATGTTAATAACATTTTTTTCTGGATTTAATTATTTTTTGACCTTCTAACTATGCCCTCCTTTATACTGGGACATCTAAATACAAATGTACCTTTAAATTAATTATTACGATGATAAAATTCTTTATTTATAATTGTAAAATGAATACATCTAGACCCACTTTGAAAGCAGCCAAATCGTACGTTTACTTGCACTGCCATATACTTAATAAAACTAATTATTTTAATGATTTTTGTGATTTTTGTACAAGTAAAGAATTAGACTTGTTGTTACCCCTGTTCAAGTAGTTGTGAAAAGGGAGTGTAATAAAAAAAAATAGCGATACAAATATTGTGTATTTTGTAATGATAAAGCGATTGAGAATAAATGTATAAAAATGTGTTTTAATATGCATATATTCCTTGTACACTTTGTATGGTATGGAGTGTTATTCCCTCGACCCACACACACCTATTGACGAGGACAAAAAAATACATGGAACGGAAAAAAGTAAATAATACTTTTAGTATTAGAAGTAGTTGTAGAAGAAGTAGTAGTAGAAGTAGTAGTAGCAGTAGTAGTAGTAGTAGTAGTAGTAGTAGTAGTAGTAGTAGTAGTAGTAGTAGTAGTAGAAGTAGTAGTAGTAGTAGTAGTAGTAGTAGTAGTAGTAGTAGTAGTAGTAGTAGTAGTAGTAGTAGTAGTAGTAGTAGAAGTAGTAGTAGTAGTAGTAGTAGTAGTAGTAGCAGCAGCAGCAGTAAGTAGTAGTAGTAGCAGCAGCAGTAAGTAGTAGTAGTAGTATTAGTAGTATTAGTAGTAGTAGTTGTAGTAGTAGTAGTAGTAGTAGTAGTAGTAGTAGTAGTAGTAGTAGTAGTAGTAGTAGTAGTAGTAGTAGCTACAGGAAAGGCTTAAATGGTGCTCCGCGTCTATGTTGGTTAGAAAGCGTGATGGGTCGGTTAGGTGGTGTGTGGATTACAGGGGTTGAACTCAGTCACGGTGAAGGACGTGTATCCTTACCCCTGATTGAAGACTGTATAGACATGTTAGCTGGCCAGAAGTGGTTTTCAAAGCTGGATGCTAATTCTGCTTATTGGAAGATTAAGATTAAGGAGTCAGACAGGAAGAAAACTGCTTTCACAACATTGTTTAAATAAAAAATGCAGCCTCCAATATTTATTGGGTTTATTGTCCATGTTTTAAATTGGAAGCTGATCTGCTTTGGGGAATCGATTCAAAGTCAATTCTTCAGCAATTATTTGTGCTAATAAAAATGCGAAAAGAGATCATGGTCTTGAACCATGACATTCCTATGTCGGGGCATCAGAGCAAGCAGAGTATCATTGAGATGGTTAAGGCAAAGTATTTCTATTATCGCTTGTCAAAGGACATATATAAGTACGTATCCAGTTGCCCACGTTGTATTGTTGGCAAAAAACATAACCGTAAGTCTAAGGGCGAGATGATTAAATTTCATTCTGGACTTCTAGGTCTTTTGCCATTAACACAACGGGGAAATCGATATGTGATCGTGGTGGTGGATCAGTTCACTAAATGGATAGATTGTATCCCGTTACCTTCGCGGTCAGCTGAGGTGACTGCGGAGGCAGTGTTGAATCAAGTTTTCTGTAGGTATGGAGTACCTATGGAAATAATGACTGATCGGGGTACTTTGAGAGGCTTTTTGTTCACCTAAATGTGTAAATTATTGCACATTCATAAGACTCGAACAACTGCCTCTCGACCAAGCACCAATGGTCAGGTGGAAAGGTACAACCGAACACTCATGGATGCAGTCTGTTGCGATGTGGGTTCCCGACAAAATATGTGGGACGAAAATCTACAGCAAATTGCGGCGGCAATGCGTTCAGCAATGTGTAGGAGTATCGGTTTCACCGCTAACCGCATGATGCAGGGAAGTTTATACGCCCGCGGAAATGGTCTACCTATTGCCACTTCATGAGGCACAGCCTGTGGCTGAGTATGTCCAAAATTGAGAACACATTATGGTGTCAGTTCATGAAACTGCTCGCAAGAGTTTAAGTGGTTATCATGCTCACATGAAGAGGGATCATGATGTGAGATTATGATAGAACACCTATCGGATAGGTGACCTGGTATATGTGCTAAATATGTCGGGAAAGATAGGCAAAGCTAAGAGGTTGTTCCCACAATGGACTGGACCGGGGGGTTGTAGTGAAAAATTTAACCGATTTTATATACCAGGTCCGATTAGGGAAAAAGAGGGTCTATGTAATCATGACCGTTTGAAGGGTTGTAAATTAGACAATCCTTCTGCATGGGTAGTTCGAGAGCGAGAGAGTTGCGGTTTTGCAGAAGATGTCACGGAGGAACAGGGTGAGGATAAAGATCTATATACATGTCCATGGTGTAGTGCAGGTTAGATCTATATTTATCGTACATGTCGGTAGATCGTGTAGCTTATTCAAATTGTGTTACACATTTTTACGTTTTGCAGAATGTCACGTGTGGTGGGCCGCATTGATGGCCGCGACGTATTTCGCAAGGTCGATGTGGCCAATGGTCGGGAAACACTCTGGAGCTCGGGGCGGGACCTGGTCGTTAAGCTGGGGACCATGTTGCCTTTGGATCATGGACGGGTAGAAAGGGCAGTGGAAGGCCGTGTTTGTTAAGTTAGAAAGAAAGATCGCAATGGCTTAATAGCCGAGGTCAGAAAGTACGGCCACCAAATTCTAAGTGACTCGTTTATTCAGAGGGTGTTGGCCGGTCCTCAGAAACGGCGGAGGACTCCGGGGGCTTCACTCAGCGGGAGGCCCTGGGTAATGTAGCGCTATCCAGCCCTAGGCCCCCGGCTCAGGTCCCGACAGCACTGGACTTTCCTGCGTTGCCAGTGAGGTCGGGATCGGAGAGGGTTAAGGTTGAACCTGAGGTAGAGCCACTCGTGCCCAATCCGACTTCGCTGGATTTTCTTGCGTTGCCTGTGAGGTCGGAATGTAAGAGGGTGAAGGTCGAACCCGAGGGGTAGGAATTTGTGTCTAATCCAACATTGATGTACTTCCTTGCGTCGCCAGTGAGGTCGGTGGAGATAATGGTCGAGTCTGAGGGGGAGGCCACCATGGTCTCGCAGCCATCAGCACTGGGCTTCTTTGTGTTGCCAGTGAGGTTAGCGGAGGCTGTGGTCACAGCTAGTCCCGAGGGAGAGGTTATCATCATCTGATTCGGAAGAGATGGAGGTTGAAGCTCCTTTGATGGCTTATTTTGATCAGGAAATAGCGTAGGAGGCTGGCGTTGCACGGCCTGTAGATAAAGTGGCGGAGCCCGTAAGGGTAATGCCACTTAAAGGTAGGATGGTTAGATGTATGGACCGGTGTGAGATACGGTACAGGCCTCTAGATAGAGGTACAGAGTGGAACTGAGGGGTTGGGACCCGGGACATAAATACGTTAAAAGAACGCAGTGCAGTATCGGACCTTCCAAAGACCAAGTCATAATTTCTGACGGAGGTTAATTCTGTGCCGCTACTGACGATGGAATAAAGTGCAAGCAACTAACTTAGGTAAGTAAATTAGTGTTTTTTATCTATAAGCACTATAGTAGATATTTTGCGCGAATCATAGTGACGTTGCTTTACTTTCGTTAAGTACCAAATGACGATATAGTTTGGCGCCAAAGTCAACGATATGCCGTTCGACAAAAATGAAATCGAAACTGAAACATAATTCATACGCCATCGTTTAGAAATCCGCCGTTGCCTGTAGATTAACATTTAACGAAATTTCCGTCTTTTGTGCTTGAATTATATGTATGTTTAGACAAGTTGTGCATTGCATCGGTGTATGAACTGTTGAGAAAATTACGTTTATGCAAGATTTTTCTCCACTATCTCTACGTCATATTTCAGTTTTGTATTTATAATTTTAAATACCTTGCAGAATCAATTCTAATGGCATATCGAGGATTAATACTATATTACATTTAATCAATAATAATACATTTTAAACCTACGTTTTATATGGTTGCTTGACGCGAATCTCATTTTTTATAAATTCGCAATATAGTGTTTATTTAAATTTGTATCCTCTATTCTATACTAATTTTCTCTGAAAATATACTGCTATTATATCGGAAATATATGGATTCTTTGTGATGACGCATTTAACAAGTTTAACATCGATTGGACTGATATCGAAAGGTCAAATTTCGTCATCTCGAGCTTTTCTGTTGTAAAACATTTCAATCTTCAACACAACCGACCCTCTTCCACTAACTGTGACATTGAACTTACTGTCGCCGGTCTTTACGAGAAGCTAATTTATAGAAATGAAGGTCATATATAACACTCACAGTCCATGGTGTATTATTTAATATTTATTTAATTAACATTATTTTTATTTAACTGAAAACAATGTATCTATATCTTGTTTAAACGCATGCAATCGCAGAAATACGGCATGCGCTTGAGAAATGACTTACGATGTAGGATAAGTAGGAGGTATAGAATGTTCGGCTCGTGCTATATCAAAAATTTATGTAAGCATTTTCGACCTGCTTTTAATTCGACTTTTTCTTTAAGATACAAAACGCGCAGTTGTAACATTCCCGCTTCCTTTGTTATGTGTTTATCTGATGCCATAAAATAATGCTGATATAATGAACTGTGAACGATTTATTTAATTACTACTGCTGACATATTTATAGAGATATTAATGGCGACAATTAATAATATTGTCACATGAACATAGTTTGACTACGATACTATTTCAGCGAAACCCCATGTACACGCAGAGCATTTATCACGAGTCCTTATAATTACCATTTATAAAACCAATAGGACACATCGGGTTATGAATTAAAGGCAAACTTAAGCTTCAACTGACGAGGAGATCCCACATACCACTTTCATTATGATGTTGAACCTTTTCCATAATAGCTCAATTTTGAGCTTTGATTGCCTAGAATGCGCTTTATTTTTAGACTCTTTTCTTGACTTTTGTATTTTTACTTGACCTTAATTGTAGTCATGTGATTAATCATTGTGGCACGCCTATACATATTTGCTCTGATCGTAAAATCGGGTTCAAAGACGTCGGTGAATGACAATAATCGACATGTTCAATCGATGTGTTAATCGGTTTTATAATCGATTGGTTAAATTTCTGGGTTGACACGATAATATAAAGAAGTGAAACTCCAGCTGCTGGAGCAGTATTGAATTCTCATTAAAAACAATTAGTTGGTCCTTTATTTAAGGCAAGTGACCGATTGCCCAAACAGTACAAAACAGCACAATACAGCACAATACAAACCAACATAAACACAAAATATGAATAAAGCTGGGGTCACCGCCGTGGAACGGTCAATGCAAAGCATTGGGGGTTTAAACCGGTTAAAGAGCGCTCAACCTCACACTTGGCCAAGCAATATTCATAATACATTTAAGTGTAAATAAAATTTAACGTCATAGCATTGTTACTCAAATTAAACAATAATAAAAGGGAATTAAAACGCATTTAATTACAATTTAATTACTCAATGGTATTGAAGATACCAGAGCAACAGAGTTACAACTTTTTGACGAACGATAAAATGAAACTACAAACAAGTGTCAAATACATTCCTTCTTTATAGAAAAAGATTTAAGAATATAGTGTCATTAAGTTAATATTTCAGATAATCATCGCGCAAATACAGGAAGAAGCAGCAATAATGGGTGTAAAAATCCCATATTACATTGCTTGGTTGTTTATGTGACTGCTAAAAATTAAATTAATAATAATTAAATAAAAAAAGAAACGCCTACCAGAGAGAAAATATAAATAAAATTGAACGTTAAGCATTGTTTTACAAAAAAACTATATAATGTAAGTTCAAGTTAAATATCCAAATATGTATATTATTAAAATAAGAATATATTTAGAAAATTCAATCGAGTGAACAAGAATAAAAATTTGCTGAAAACGTATTTATTGCAAATTATACGTTTGGAATTAGTCTCTGAAGACGGGCATTTTCTCTGTTTACGTATGCAATATTTTTCCAACCTTCCTTTCCAATTTTAACTGTGAAGTCGACATCTTGATTATACGCGCGAGCGCTGTATGTCCCTAGGGCTTGCATAGCAACCACAGTAGCCTACTCAAACAACAAACAAACAAACGAATATTTCAAAAGATGTTAACTTAACAGTATACCGGCAAAGGTTTGCGTTAGTCCTTTAAAAACAACAACAACAACACCGAATACAATAACAAGACAACATCAAAATCATAATGTGTCGTATCAAAAAAGACGCCCTCACGCTGCGCGTGTTTGATTCATTTAGTTATGTCCATGTAGAAATACCATAAAGTGTGTTTCCTTACTTGCAATGAACGCCATTTTCCAACTGCATCGCGATGTTTCGTCAACCATGCCACAATCTTGTGGCTTGTCTGAAAGTCATCAAATATCAGGAACGCAAGGTGGGCAAATGCCGTCGCTTCTTCTGCATACGAGTCCGCAGTACAGCTACTTGACCAATGCAGACGACCTGAGGTTAAAGTAACATTTAAAATGTGTTGTCAAACAGTCACTGGTCTATCTGTATGTGCTTTGGATAACAAATGGTCTAAGCAAGAAAATCATTACTTGTCCAGTATGGTGACCACTAACAACACGCAAATTTGCCCGATAATAAACAAACGATCCTGGAGGAAAAATGTGTTTACCGAATTCTGTACTAACCAGACTATTAATTTAATACTAAAATACCGTTACTAATTTAACATCATACCGATTAAAAAAATTAATGGAGCAAAATAAATATCAAATATGTTATCCGAGGGGCCACTGTTTGCTGGATTCTGATAGATGACGGTATACAAATTTCCTCTTGTAATCTCCAGTCGGATACGCTCATAAACTTTCCAATACATTATTAAAACGCATACATTGTCCGTTGTTTGTTTTCAGAATTTCAAACCAAAATTGTATACTCATTAGTATCTTCAAAACACTATTATTCGTTAAACCTGCTGCGGTTAATATTTCGAGGTGTCAGTTACTAATAATAGCTTAAAGAGTCAATGTACGTAAATTGGAGAACGGTGCAGAGGGCCGCAATACACATTTAATCTAAAACATGGACGAATTGATCATTGAGGAAATATAAAAGATAAAGATATTGAATAGTTCAAACCTTCGTCGTTTCGGTCGAGTTTGAAGAGTTCCTTTCTTAAATCATGTTTCTTTGCGCTAGATAGTGCTAAAGGTATGTCGATATTCCCAAAAGATATGGATTGTTTTTCCAAATAAACACAGGCAATGCCTCAAGTGCCGTAATCGCTCGGTAGATGGACACAATGATCTCCTAAAAATGCAATATGTAACGTAAGTTGTATGTTTTAGTATAAACCAGACATAACCAGGCTACTGTGTAATGCGCAGCTGTATAATTACATTTGTGTCTTTGTGGTCAACATATTGTAACAATTACTTAATTAAGATGAGAGTTTCTAATCACATCTCGATAATGATGTTGCATGGCAAATCATATAGCAAATTAATGTAATAATATTATAATAAATCTGTTAGGTCTGTGCATTCTAGCAAGGGTATCAAAACAAAAGCTGTCAACGACGGATCTGATATCCCATCGAATTGACCCACCCTATATTTTAATGATGTTTTAGAGTTAAGGCACGAAGTGACATTTGGGAATAGAGAAAGCGAGTACATTATAGTCTTAAAAGGGCCTGTTCACGTTTTGGTAAATTGACAACATTTAGGAAAAATTGTGTCAGATTCGCAAATTGTCGTTGTAGTTATGATATTTTTGAGAAAACAGTAATTCTTAACATTTACCACGCTCTAAAATAGCCATTAAATGCATCTTTTGACGAATTAAAAACCTGAAAAGTATAAAACGTTGCAACGCGAAACGATTGAATAATTTGAAGAGTTCTGTTGTTGTCTTTTTATTTTGTGAAACTATGAGGATTGAATTTGCTTAAATAAATTATTGAATACATCCTTCATTGTATGAGCACGGATGGCCGTTTGGTCTAAGTGGTAGACTTTTACTCCAGGGCTGCAGGGGTCAGTGGTTCGAGCCCTGTTGATGGTTACTTTTGTAAAGTTATTCTTGATTTTTTACTGAAACTTTTTAGATCCAATGTTTGCATATCAATATAAAGCATATAATGACAAACTTCAATACATGCCAAAATTTGTGAAAAGGCCCCTTTACAGCACGCAGGAAACATTATAAGATATCTATTAAGTCAAGGGAGTCGGAATGTTCACTATTTGGATAACAAATGACATACTCGTTAATTCTCGTGATGTCATCCTCAAATTATTATTAACATATATTGTTGTTGTGTTAAAAAATATATATCTTTTAACAATATTTCTTTGAAAAGCAGGATGTAATCATAACATTTAGCTGATCTTTATCGCTGAATATATACCTTACTATTATTTGTGATATGAAATTATAATAAACACACTTCATTTGATTGAGGCAGTGCTAGGCAACAACGAGATATTTAATATGTGTATGTGTTGCTAAAATGTTAATAATCCTAAAAGTTCGTTTTCCCCCACCGAGGGAGTCATTTCATTCGATAAGATAAAGAGTCGATACGTTTTGCGACTGTTCACAAAGCAATTGTCATTTGTAGTTTATATCAATTATTTGATGAGCATGTTTAATGATCTTTGGTATCTTCATAGTGTTTGTTTTAAACACATATTCAAAAATAGATCGAGATAATGTACAATCGAATAGCCAACAAGTATACGTATTAAAGACAAGCCGATGAACACAATTGCATATACAAATAACCTAACAATAAAGCCATAGGCATAAATATGAAAATATCAATTGTCTAAGTTTAATAGTCAACTACAATGGCTATAGGCGACTAAGAGTGGAGACCAATAGTGGTATTTAATAAGCCAACGACTGTAACTTAAGAAGGCGTAGACATCAATGGTGCTACTTAAATAGCACACTACTTTTTCATAGGTGACACGTGATAAAGCAATGGCGATATTTTAGTAGCCAACTTCTTAAGCACCATAAGTGAGCAAGAGTTGGAATCAATTGCACAATTTTAAATGTCGACTAATGTTGTCATCGGCGTTGAGATGAAGTTTACTATTTTAATAGCTTACATTTTTAACCATTGGCGATCAGGCGTGGAGATCAAAAGCGCTATTAAACAGCCAACTAATATCGTCATATGTGATCAGGTGTGAGTATCAATGATGCAATTTAAACAACACAATGAAAGTTGTCAGGAGTAGAAAACAATAATGTTTTGTAAAGAGCAAAAGTAAATTTTCCGTAGGTGACCAAGCGTTGTTACAACCCGTTTTGTAATAAAAACCCGAATTGTTATAATTATTACAAAGTGGGTTGCGATGCATTATTAAGTTTCGGGTCGACAGTAACAACCCGTTTTGTAATAAAACCCCGAAATGTAATAAATTTTATCATGCCCATTAAATCAGAGATACAGACTTTTTTAGAAGTTATTTTCATGTTTAAATTAGTTTCAGAGTAGGTATTGACTGTTCCCCCGACCTTTGTTCTTACAGACTCCATCAACAAATCATGAATGTAATACTTTATTACAAAGTGGGTTGCGATGCATAATTACATTTCGGGTTGACAGTAACAACCCGTTTTGAAATAAAAACCCGAAATGTAAAATATTTTATCATGTCCATTAAATCAGAGAAACAGACTTTTTTAGAAGTTATTTTCATGTTTAAATTAGTTTTAGAGTAGGTATTGACTGTTCCCCCGACCTTTGTTTTTATAGACTCCATCAACAAATCATGAATGTAATAATTTATTACAAAGTGGGTTGCGATGCATTATTACATTTCGGGTCGACAGTAACAACCCGTTTTGTAATAGAAACCCGAAATGTAATCAATTGTACCATGTTCGATAAAGTTCCAGATACAGTCTTGTTTATATTAAATTGCAAGTTTAAATTATTTTTAGAGTAGGCATTGACACTGTTTAGAGTAGGTATTTAGAGTAGGTATTTAGGGTAGGTATTCCAGCGACCTTTGTTCTTATAGACTCCATCAGCAAATCATGAATGTAATACTGTTTTACAAAGTGGGTTGCGATGCATTATTACATTTCGGGTTGACAGTAACAACCCGTTTTGTAATCAAAACCCGAAATGTAATAAATTGTACCATGTCCGATAAAGTCCGAGATACAGTCTTTTTTAAAGTTATTTTAAATTTTAAATTAGTATTAGAGTAGGTATTGACTGTTCCCCCGACCTTTGGTCTTATAGACTCCATCAACAAATCATGAATGTAATAATTTATTACAAAGTGGGTTGCGATGCATTATTACATTTCGGGTCGACAGTAACAACCCGTGTTGTAATAAAAACCCGAAATGTAATAAATTTTATCATGTCCATTAATTCACAGACCTTAGTTCTAATATGTTTTCATCAAACAATCATAAATGTAAAAAAGATATTACAAAGTGTGATGAGATGATGTGAGGGAGGGAGAGAGGGAGTCTCTGATGGCGTAAGCTATTACAGTTCCCAGGAGTTTCAACATTTCCTGGCTGAATGGGACATCAATCATGTTCAAAAGTAATACGATTACAGTTTAAATATTTTAACATAAAATTCAACAAAACTATCTGCTCCGAAAACAAGTTCATTATGCAACTCATTTTAAATTCACGTCAAGGAAAACGTAACAATGCAAAAATTAAACAATTTATGATCGTATAATCAATTTGTAGCACCGATTATAAGTATTCTCTAGTTAATTCGCGACATTGTCGTGTAATCAATAGCTTTTAATAATATTTTATTAATATCGTATTAAAACTTTGATATTTACAACCTTATATGTTTTTTTGTTCAACTTAACCTTAGTAAAAATTAACAACTATGTTAGTTTGATTAAGGCCCTGCTTTTGCTGAATCAAGGATGATATTAATAATATAACATCCTAACATTTAGTCAGTGTTCATAATTATTTTTATAATGCAGAAGCATGTATAATTATACAGTTAAAGTAACATGTGAAGTTTACACGAGACCGACTGCATACATACCTGAATGTTCAATGGCCCGACGTAATGATTCACTAGACCTGAACAGTCAGACTAGTAGTCATGGCGTCTATTTCAGTACGATATGATCAATAAAACATATGAGCCGCGCTATGTGAAAAGGGGGTTTAATGCATGTGCGTAAAGTGTCGTCCAAGATTTGCATTTGCAGTCCGCACAGGCTAATCAGGCACGACACTTTCCGTCTAGACTTGATATTTGCTAAGAAGAGACGAAACGAATAATATCATAAAGTCGCAAAGTGTCGTCCCTTATTAGCCTGTGTGGACTGCACAGGCTAATCCGGGACGGCCCTCTAAGCACATGCATTTATTGTATGTAAACCGCTATGTAGCTAAGCTTACTCAAACGGGAAGATCAATTCATTAGTCTTCTACATATGTCAGTGTCAAATAATTATTATTATTCTATATCCAATAAATTCATCCAATCGGTATTCTTCATATGTACCACGTGACCGTCCAATATATTCCGGTATTGGATCCAAAAAGTCTGTATTTTTTCCATATTGGACAGATGAGTGCAAGTGCACTAAGCAACTGTTTTATAACGATAAAAGCCGTTACCGAGAAAAAGTATCCGAATGTACTATAATCGATTCACACAGGCGATATTTTGCTTGTATGTCTCTTTTTCGGCGTAAGCTGTATTAAGCCAGCTTTTCACCCTGACTTGACCTTTGTAAGTGTCCAATAATATTCAAATAAAATTTCCCGCGGCTAGGTACGAATGAATACACTTCATTTATTCCATTGGCTGATTTGAGTGTAACACCAGAACATTGGAAACATATCCGCGTCTTTGTAACACTCTTTTACTGCATGAAACAATTTTATCTCTAATGAAAAGGCTCAATAGATAGAACAGTTTTACAATCAATTTTCGACATAAATACAGTTTGTGCGTTCACCTTTTATTTTCAGAGAATAACCAGCGCAAAAGCGTTTATACTAAAGGCTATATTCTCATATTTAGTACTTACTTGCATTGCATTTCAACCCGCGAGGTTTCGGGTCAATTCGCGGCCAGTGTGTGAAAGTCAGAGTTTATATACAGTTCATCACCGGAGTTCGCAGAAGGGGTTGCGATCTTTTCAATTGAAGGAAAAAATTGGAATCTATGCTATATTTGTCTGATGGAGTAAATAGTTCGTTTAGTCGCTTTGTCGATATATCAATATTTTAGGCACAGCTGTTGCCTTGGTCGTGTACAGTTGGCGTAAACAAGCCGTCGTTTCAGCAGCAGAATTGTTACCTAACTTTAATGCATTGCATTCCAATCCGCAAGGTATCAAGGTCAGTTTGCGGTCAGTTGCAGAAATCTTTATATAAACGCCGTCTCGTAAATTTTGTGCACTTGAAGTCTGTTTTGACCAGAAAGATACTAAATAAAGATATTCGGCGATATTATTGTGGTATGTCAATCATCGATTTTTAATATGTTTTCAACATTTGCATGATAAGGACCAATTTTGATAAAATTTATTAGAAATTTTTATCCATTTAGACCAGTTTATTAAGCATGAGCACAATAATTCACTATACTCTAATTATGCAATTAAATAAGATTCGAGTATTGCCGGCTGACCTATATGCACTCGTTTATTTTCATGTTTCTTGTGTTTTTCTATTCTGTAAATATAGATATCTGAGTAATAATATCACATAAAGCAAAATAAGCCACGAAAGGTGGCGCAACACCCCGTAATTGATTTGCTTGTGATGTAGCTAAGAACTGCGCAGAAAAAAGGCATCCGCTACTTTTTATCTCATAGAGATAACTTTTGATCGTTCATAAACATCGACCACAATCAACGCCGTATATCTTTTTTAAAGATATTTCTTGTTAATACTTTCCTATTGAAAATATGAGAGGAAATAAAAAAACGAATCGAGAATGTGATATTTAATTAATTTTTATTGTTAGAAATTTAAAAAAAAATGCAAAAGCAAGTGATATTGTTATTGCTAGAAATTGAAAACAAATATGCAACAGCAAAACAAAAAATCAATTTTATTAACCTCAATGACAACTTTAACCCAATGCTAGCCTAATAACAACTAAGTTACAATGATATGCATTTCCATTTTCCATTTTCTGTTCTTCTATCCATTTATCGAAATGTATTTTAAACCACAGTATTTGTTGATAGCGTTTGTACACATGCTCACCATTCTGACCCAAAACACAATTTACGAATTCGTAATCCTGTCGGAGCGAGTTTTTTTTATCCTGCCTCAGTTGCAAACATTGACCAAATAAAGCAGGGTCGGATAAACTATTTGATATCCGGCAGTACATCACGTGACCGTGATCTAACCGTAAGTATGTATTCATACGCGCCGATTAACATGTTCTAATATTTGACCTTTGAAATTTATTGGGACGCATCATGAAAATTATCGTAATATTATATATCATCATTTTTATCTTCTTAAAAATATATTGCCAAACCAGACTTCCGTATTTATCATGTTCATTTACTTGATTACGCAATTTATGACGTATCTAGTGTGACGTCATTTCTCTGACAAAACATACTATCTAGTTTCTCTCAGGATTTTAGGGACAACAATTTTGACGTGGTGGTTTTAACAGTATTTTTTAATATTTTAAAGCATCGAACGAATCATAAACGATTTTCGGAGTGTGTGTTTGTCATTCATAAGTGTTAACTTCGAAAGGAATAAAATAATTCGCTACGACAGGATTACGGTTTCGTTAATCGGGTTTTGGGTCAGAATGGACGGTTAGCATTCGATACAAAGCTATCAAAAAAGAGTGTGGTTTAAAATACATTCCGATAATAGAGATGGAAAAACAGAAAATGGATTCCGACAAAGGAATGGAAGAACAGACAATGAATGTGTATATCGTTGTACATTTATTGTTATAAGCAATGGATTAAAGTTGTCATTAAGGTAAATACAATTTAGTTTTTGTTTTGCTGATGCATTTTGATTTCATTTTTTTACCAAGAAAAATATCACATTCTCGATTCGTTTTTTATTTCTTCTCTTAATAGTTTCGATAGGAAAGTATTAAAAGGATCAGTTTAATGTGGAACTATTTTTAGCGTGACACAATCGGTAGTTATTCGGTCGTCAGGAATTTAGGAGGCCCGACAAGAATAATTATATTGTTATGTAAATTAATCATTTGTCTTTGATAAAATGTGTCAACGGCATGAAGCAGGATAAATCGAATACATGGTTGGTGCCGAGATGGAGAAAATTTATCCGGTTCGGCCCGAAAAAGAAAATTAGGGCTCGCTAAAGCTCGCCCTATTTTCTTTTTCTAAGCCTCACCGGATAAACTTTCTCCATCTCGGCACCAACCATGTATTCTCTATATTCCTATCGAAGTTAACAATTATGCATGACAAACACACAATCCGAAATACATTTTGCCTTTTGGATTCGTGCAATGCTATCAAAATGGTATAATTTGCTACTAGATTTATTAAACACTACCACCTCCATATTGTTGTCCCTAAAATGCAGAGTCTTGCTAATACTAGTATGTTTCGTCAGAGAAATGACGTCACACGAGATACGTCATAAAGTGCGTAATCAATGAATGAAAATAAAAATACGGAAAGCTGGTTTGGTAATGAGGATATAGAATAAAAAGTTTAATATGATTATAGGTGCTACCTAATTTACGGGCAAAAGCTTTTTAAGTTTTTTTGATAACAATGTATTTTTAATAAATATATTGACATGATTGTGTTTAAAATATTATAATTGTTGCAATAATTAAGTAATGCATCCTAAAAAATCAATCTTAAAACAAGTTACATGTTCCAAGCTTAAAGATCTAGCATCTTATATTTTTTTGTTTTCTAGCCACAGGAATTTATAGCTGGTTCGGTGTCTGTGGTATAATGGATGGGGTGTCTGCTAACTGGCTTAGTCACTGGGAGGTCTCTGTATTGATCTCTTAAGTGGGAGCATTCTTTAGATAACCCTAAAGACATACTATGGCGTACCATTTGGGTTGAAAGTCAAGAAGACCTACAAGTTAAAAAGAGAAATGTACGTCAAAGTACAATAATTGTACGTCGACATAAATATAAAATACACTTCGAAGTATATATTTGTACGTCAAAGTACAATTTGTACTTCGACATACATGTTTGTACTTCGACGTACACATTTTTTGAACAGCCAATCAAAACACTAGTCTCTTGAGCCGCTTTTCCTTCAGATTTATTCATAAGAAATGTTTAAAATCTCTTTTTTAATTGAGGACAAAATAAATAAAAATATCAGAATGGCAAAAAAACAACACATAGAAGTTTCAAGTATTTAATGCATTGAAATAGATTATATACAAATTTGAAGAAGATTCAATTGTTACCTTTTTAAAATTAAAATTATTCAGCATTTTGTGAGTATTTATTGATCATGGGGGGCGGAGTATCACGACCGTCCAGTGCATTACTGTCTAGGAAATTCCCAACGGTAACCAAACAGTTACCAAGCATTAACAGGATAAATAATGTATTATAACCTCTCCGTTGGTCGTATTTTGTGATAACCATAACTTGCATAAGTCAGAGGTTAATTCCGCCACGCCAGGTCAATAAATACGCACAATATCTATGAGTTAGCGGTCGATAGTCACATAATTCGGTATAAATTATAATAATAATAATGTTTAATAAATACGCACAATATCTATGAGTAAGCGGTCGATAGTCGCATAATTTGGTATAAATAATAATAATACTTATGTTCAATGTCAAATATCTCTAAAAGCAACAGATGTAAGGTGTCTTCTGATTGGCTAACACTCAAGGGTCGGTGAAAACTGTACGTCGAAGTACATTTCTCGTTCTACCTAGTAGGTCTTGTAGACTTTCGACGTCATGGTACGTCATATAGACACTAAGTACTGGTCCTACCCAGGAACCAGTTTGTTTCATCAAATGTCTCAATTCAACTTGACAGCTTGCTAAAGCAGTTGCATTTAGCATACAGTACATGTGATGTGTCAAATCAATTTTGATTGACAAATTTGACAGGATTTTTTTTAATCCAATAAGTTTTAGACTGCCAAATAACACACACTACGTATTGAAAGCCATACCTGGAGCTTTCGTCTGTATACAACTGACTTCATCAGAAGAATGATTTCTACTGTTGGGAAACGTTAACACCACTAATTGTCTTCTTATTTATTATCAATGTATAATTATGTGTAACCGCATAACAACATACTTGTTTCGCAATTAAAATATTTAATAAATACAGGTATCTTGCAGGTTTCTAATTTTCTTTCGCAAACTATTGTTGAATAGTTTAAATTGTGTCGCCACTAAAAAACTAGCCATTTTGTAGCAATTCTAAAATCACAGTCTAAACTGCATACACTTAGCTCTACAGTTACAATTTTAATGCAAATATTAGAATGCATCATGTTATACAGTGCTCCAGATAACATGCGTAAAGGCGTAAACACGAATTAAATTTCTTAAATAACGATTTAGATTTAAAATCTTTGCGTAAAGTTACGCATTGAAAAAATGAAACGCGAATTCGAAATTTTCGAACGTGCGTAAAACTTCCAGTAGCAACTTATAAACGGTAAACATTTCATCACGGTTCTGACTCGTCTAGGCGCTTAATTAAAACTACAACTTTAAAATCTTTAATCTTTAATCGTCACTCAAGCGTTTGCTGTGGAAGAGCCACACCTTAGAACCGTCGAAAGGCCAAACGGTCTCGATTCTGTACTCCTAGTATTGCAGACGAGTCATTACTGTTTATTGCACCTTTTTAATTACACTTATCGTAATTTTTATACACAAGTAATATACTGTATACCTATTCAATATGTCATTAAAATTAAATGTTCAATATAGTTTTTGATATGACTTTAACGGCGACCTAAGCCGAAGTGTCAGTGACCGTATTACATAAAAAATCAAAATGGCCGACCGGTGTATCGAAGCGTGGAAGGCAAAAAAAAGCCATTTCAGTGTCTAAAAACCACGCTGCATGCATTCTTTCATTTAGATTCAAATACCCAAAGCATGGTTTCGTCAAAAATTTATCAACTTATAAGCTCTTGCGTAAATGACTGTTAATCTAAAGCACTCAAAAAACATTCAGGTTCAGACCAGAAAAAGCTGTCGTATTATGGGAAAGCAAGAAACGGAGAAGGAAAGCCAGGCTTTTTCAAGACTATAAACCAAAATGTTGAATTGTTGATGTGTCAAAAACAATGAATAAAAATTATTTGGTAATATATTGTTTAGAATTAATTTCATAAATAGGGGGTGAAATAAGAATTAATTTTTAAAATAGGGAGTAAATAAGAATTTGACCAAATTTTTATCTGGAGCTCTGAATGTTATATCATCCATATTTTTTTATTTAAACATTCAAATAACACTTAATACAGTACATATATAAAAAGATATGTGGTATTGTGTGGATATACAAAACACTTTACATTATTTATTTGCACATAAAATAATAGTTGCAAAATAAGTAAAACTCATCAACCTACATTTCAAGAATATTTACGTATATGAAATTACAAAGTGGTGTTATTGTATTACCTTTTACAAAATTAACATTGCTGGTTTTGCACTAGTCATAAAACATTTATCATGGATTAGCAAGTAACAACCAATTTATTAATTACACAATAGAACGGAAATGATATTAATTGCATTATGCATTTACTGTTTAGAATTACACTATCTTACTAAAAATGATCACTGGTACTTAGTGCTTTTACATACTTGTCTTAAGTTTTGTATTACTAGTTTGACAATAATCGGCAGACACTTGTCGATATACAGACAAAATTTGCATGGAAACTTTTCATATTTTTTCAGCATAATTGCCTTCAAATTGTTAATTTAACAACCCTTTGACATAGTTTGCACATCTGATCTTATTATACCATAGCTGATTTTTGTTTATAGATAGACATATATAGACTTTTCAAAGTTGCAGACAATTTATAAATGTCTTGTTTTTTGTTGATTTCGAATCTGGAAGATTTTTTACGTAAGATTGTGGTACGAAAATTCCAACGGTATCGGGTTTTGTGGTTTTAGGCCTAAACTATTTATAGTGATATGTAACCTTTTGGGATATCGGTAGTGGCTAGTAACGAAGAAACGTTATTTTTTAGTCTGTCGTGTAACAGTAACCGTATTTTAAAATGTAATGTATTTAATACCCGACACATATCTTAAACGAAACAATACGCAATATAGATATACAATTCCTGTTATCGACATAGCCTGAATTTTTTACCAATAGACAAACCGTGAGATACTGACAGTACTCTAAAATAAACAAGCCGGTTGGAATGTTCTTTATTGCATTGATAAAACTTCGCGGGTAAAGTGATGTTATATGTAACACTGGCAGCTCCAAAATGTGGGGGCAGAATCCCAACAAAGGCACTGACAGTTACAAGTTTATTGAGTGGATTTATAATAAATATAAGAGCGTTGAAACTGATCTGTAACTGACCGTCCTGAAAATATACAAATTATCAATACGCATATTTAATAATAAGGTTACAAATTATAGATGGTTACCGTGGTAACCATACTCAATAATTATACATACACATCAAACTCATATTCATTCATCAACATACAATATTTTTCCAAGAAAAGCTATTTGATAAGAAAATAAGATACAGAATAAGCGCTTTAAGTGTAATGCAAAAAGACCCTTTACAGTATAAAAACCTACGCTCATTAAGATTAGAGATCGCGTAACAATTAGCACTTGCAATTTGCAATTGTCGCGAAAACAGGGACCCTCTGTTTACTACCAATTATCGGACTACCAATTAAGCGCCCAAAGACCCCTATTAGGCTAAGACCAACTAGAAGTAGATAGCATTTACTATTCGACAACTCGAGAATCATTCATCAAACCGCTAATAACTGAAAATAAACTAACTAGAACGCGAAAACAGGGACCATCTGTTTACT
The DNA here is from genome assembly GCF_020536995.1 of Dreissena polymorpha. Taxonomy (NCBI): domain Eukaryota; kingdom Metazoa; phylum Mollusca; class Bivalvia; order Myida; family Dreissenidae; genus Dreissena; species Dreissena polymorpha. The sequence goes on from NC_068362.1 coordinate 61,098,255, forward strand.
ACTAAATACCGCTGTACTAAGTAACAGATCAAAAGGGCCCTATTTAGTTCTCAATTAAGACCTATTAGACTACTCGCGAAGTCCCTATCGAACCGCAAATAATTGATAGATAATTAACTACTCCCAAGTAAAGAACAAAGAATTTCCCTCAATCAACTTAAATCCAAACACTGCGCGAGCGGCGAAATCGCAAACATAAGTACCCAATTGCTTCTTTCCATTACATACAAACAGCTTAAGGAAAACAAGACTGAGATTTTACAAGGGAAATAATAATTAAGATAAACTTAAGAAAAACGACTACCGTACACGTATTATTCTAAATCAAACTTTACCGCACTTCCTATCATTACTATGTCCGGGCCATTTAAGAAAGTTCTCAGGAGAATGAAGAGGTCGTTCTCCAGTAAGGAAACCTCAATGACGGAAACCCCTAAAATCAAGCGCGCAATGTTCCGCCCCGGGGACATCTCAATTGACTCCGAGTCTGGCGCTCCGTATTCTGCGACGCGTATTACCGATGACACCTCAATAACCCCAGTCGTCCCTGTAACCGTGACTCCCCAGACAATTAATGACAATATGACCAAAACCCCATCGACCACGAAGCAGACTACTCCCCCTGCCAACGGGCCATCATGCTCCCAAACCCATAAACATGCCCCGGCAATATGGCTTCCTTTTGCCTTACCACTGTCGCGGTGATCTTCCCGCGAGAAAAGGCTAAGGCAATAGGGGAAGCCTTTATCAAACTGCTAGGCTCTGAGAGAGTAAGACCCCTAAAAGAGTCCAAAGCTGGTCTCCTCTTCAAAATTAGGGACGACGCACTCAACCAAGCTAAACATTTCTCCTTTGATAGATTTGACTTCAAGCTAATTGCTCAAACTAAACTTGCAAGGGGTGTCATCCAGGTTCCCAAAAACGCGGATATAGACAAATTAAAAAACGATCTAAAAAACAAATCCAATGTAGAAGCAGTCCATAGTGGTCTTAAAAACAATGTCATTACGGTCACGTTCAAGACGGAAAACGCCCCAACAAATATACTAGGCCACAATGTTAAGCCCGCGCTCCTAGCAACTCTTCGATGCTTTAAATGCCAGATGTTCGGCCATGCGTCCAATGTTTGTAACAATAACGCGAAGTGCCCACATTGCGCGGGGAATCATTCGCACGCGTCGTGCACTACCAGGCACGCTAGGAAATGCGCAAACTGTGGCGGCGGGCACAGCGCGGCGTATAAGGGGTGTCCGATCTATCTCAAATACCAATCTACTATCAACAGCAAAAACTTAAAGGTTACCAATCAATACATCAATAACCTTCAAGCTATAAATAAGCGACCCTATCTTGCCCAAATAGCTAAACAGTTAGTTGGTAAATCTGAAACAGAAATTTTGTCCATACTCAAAAACAAATTCCCCGAAAATGAGGCGCAATATAATATTGAGCATACCACTCCTACTCCGCCCGAACAACCGGCATCAACATAAACCACAAATAATGTAGCCACAAACAATGTTGAACATACATTCCGCCATCAGCAACAACAACAGCATAAGCTACCCTCCAGCTCACAAACTTCAGATCACCCTAAAAAAATGCTCAATCCTATACCATCACCGCAACAAACAAGGCAACAACAACAACCTAGGCAACAACGCCATCATCAGCAACGACACAGGATATCCGACCACCCCGCGTATTCTCCCTTCATTATACATAGAAACCGGCTACGCATGGCCCGTAACAGCTCGACCCCGATCATGCGCCATAGCCTCCGCAAAGGACACGCGATTGCACCGCCGTTTCCGGTCTTCTTTCGCCACGCGTACGGAATACATTAAGTTAATCCAGTAGCCTTAAGCCCGTACGTTAGGTCAATTTAACACACCAAACCCCAAATGTCTGCGACAGTTCATACTCATAATATAAACAGTCTTACAATTATGTCGTGGAACGCCCGAGGGGTTACTCATAACTCAAATGCAAAAATGTACGAGCTTCAAAATTATGTTAATAACAACGAAGTGCATGTAGTATGTCCCCAGGAAACGAACTACAAAAGTAATCACAGACAAGTTCATTTAAAAGGATATCAAGAACCTGTGAGAGGTGAACAAAGAGAAAAACTTATAGGCACTGGGGTAGCAATATATGTAAAATCGGGCATTTCATTTACTAAAATAAACATTGATCAAGATTGCCCTATTGAATCGTGTGCCCTCACACTGTACTTGACTAAGCACCAATCATTCCGCATTCAATGCGTATATGCTCAAACTAAAGATAATACCGTGTAAAAATTATGCAAAAATATTCCATTCAGTTGAACATAGAAAGAATAATATTATTGTTGGCGATTTCAATCTAAAACACCCCTGCTGGAACCCCGAGGGTGATCCACGATGCGACGATAACTCTGAAAATCTCCTAAAATTAATTAACAATAACAGCATAAACTTCCTTAACGACGGTCAAATAACGAGATTGTCTGATCGCGAAGATCAACCCGACAGCGCGATCGATCTAGCTCTTACCTCAGCCCATCTTCAAGCTATAAGCGATTTCAATGTCATTGACGACTCGTTTGGAAGTGACCATCTTCCAATCATAATAAACATTAAGACAAGAATAGAGAATACCCTTCCGTCCACACAACACAAATGGAAAATACACAAAGCCACACCTGAACAATGGAACAACTTTAAAACTCAGTGTAATAATGAGTTCCTTCCTAATGTAGATAATACTGACACCAACTCTTACTTTAAATCCTATATAACAAAACTTAAAACTGCGCTTGATAACTCAATCCCTGTAAGCAAAACACCTAAAAAACTCAAACGGTCTGTACCATGGTGGAATCAAGAATGCACAGCCGCCATTAAATATCGTGAAAAATGTAGGAGAAAATGTATCCGAATCAGAACCGGACCTAAGTATGACAAATATAGGGAAGCCCGCAAAAGTGCTAAACAAGTATTAAAAAAGGCAAAATTAGAAAGCTGGAACGAATTCTGTAATAATCTCTCACATAAAACAACTAGCAAAGAACTATGGGATCAAGTTAAGCGCATACAAGGCAGACCCCCTACTAATACACCTATCTTTCGGGTTAACAACGAAGTTCTTGTATCTAACGCTGATAAAGCTTCTGCCCTGGTACAACATTATCAAAAAGTAAGCAGTGACGAAGGATACTCTGAAACGTTTATTGCAAAGAAAATAAAAACAAAAAATGAATTTCCTGTCTGGTTACAATCTCTTACCGAGGAAATAACTCACAAGTACAATGCTCCTTTTAGCCTGTTCGAGCTCGAATCAGCTCTCCTTACATGCAAAAACGGCGCGCCGGGCGACGATTACATCCATTATAAGATACTTAAACAACTTCCACTCTCGGGGAAACAAGAATTACTTGCCCTTTATAATAAATCATGGTCTGAAGGTACTCTTCCTGATGAATGGCACGAGGCCACAATAATTCCGATCCTTAAAATCAATAAGCCTAAAGACTCTCCAGCCTCATATCGGCCGATCTCTTTAACCTCTACGTTCACCAAACTAATGCAGAAAATGATAAAACCGAGACTCTGCGCGTATCTAGAAAAACATAACAAAATTTCAGAAGTCCAATCGGGCTGTAGATCTAACCACTCTTGCGAAGATCATTTAGTACGCCTTGAAGCTGATATTAAAAGAGCCCAAAATCTTGGTCAAACCGTAGCAGCCGTATTTTTAGACCTCACAGCCGCATTCGATAAACTATGGAACGAAAACGCCATTAAAACACTTAATACGTTAGGAATAGAGGGTAAAATGCTCAACTGGCTTGCAGCTTTTCTTACAACGCGTAAAATAAAAGTGAGACTGCATGACGAGACATCAGAATCAGTTGAGACTATAAACGGCTGTCCCCAAGGTAGTGTCCTATCTCCAATATTATTTTCCGTGACTATGAACACCCTAGACAGAGAAATTAAGGCACATAATTCACAAAATAACACTGATCTAATCAATTTATCACTTTTTGTAGACGATAGTGCAATATGGACCACATCTAAATCACCGAATCTAGCAATTACTAAAATCCAAAAAGCCCTAACTGCAATAGAAAACTGGAGCGCATCGTATGGCTTCCAAATAAATCCAACAAAAACCCAAGCAATCTTATTCCCTGCCAGTGCACAAAAAGTAGCGGCCAATGCACGTAAAGCAACTCGATCTAAGAAAACCCCTAACCCCCCACAACTTACTCTATGTGGTGCTCCTCTTCCGCTTCTTGACAACATTACTTTTTTGGGTATGACATTTGACAAATATTTAACATGGAAAGACCACATCCTTAAACTAGTTGTACGCTGCCAAAAGGACCTCAACTTTCTAAAATGCATCCAAAGAAACAACTGGGGTACGGATAAAAAAGCCCTTATGCGTATCTATAAAGCCACTATCTGGGCAAAAATAAACTACGGAAGCATTGCGTACAATTCAGCCAGTGAAACATTACTCAATAAATTACAAGTAATCCAAAATACGGCACTTAAAATTATAACTGGTACACGTAAATCTACAAGCACCGTTCTGCTGCACGCTGAATGTGGAATGATAGAACTGGGTCAACAAAGGCAAATTAACCAACTAAAATACCGCGCGCGCACGCTATCTATGGGACCACACCTCCCAATTAACCTTAGTGTTACTGAAGACCCGGCCTACCAAAAAAGGAAAAAGAAGAGTGGTCTCCCGTACGCGCAGAACGTGCTCGAGCTAGGAAATTATTATGAGACTATTGACATTAAAACTCAGGAACCTACATACTTTAGCTTAAGAAATCTATCAAAACCAAATATTAACTTACATCTGACAACATTAATTAAAAAATCCGACAACGACCCAAACAGTGGCTCTATAGCTCAAAACTATGTAACAGATAAATATGGGGATTACACCCAGATTTTCACTGACGGTAGCAAAAAATGAGGAACTTGAAATAGCAGGCGCGGCTTTTGTAGTGTATCAACCCAAAAATGTCATTATACATCAGTGCAAGGTAAAATACAATAAAGAACTGTCTATATTTGCTTGCGAACTAGTTATAATAAACAGCGCCATAAAGTGGCTTAATGAACTTGAAACCCACGAACGCTCAAACTACGCGATATTAACCGACTCTCTCAGCGCCTTACAAGCACTTAATGCAGGATCATCGAAAACGCGTCCCGACCTTATATGTGCAACATTAAAGGGAATCACAAAACTAGCAAACAACAATATCACTCTCCAATTCGTATGGATCCCGAGTCACGTAGGCATTCCGGGTAACGAACACGCTGACCAACTTGCCAGAATAGGTTCCCATGAAGGTCTACCCTCTGATTTAAAGCCTCGCGCGCGCGAACTAATTGCAATCATTAACCAAAAAGGGTATAATGAACAGGATCACAAATGGTCAATTTACTGCGCCAATCATAATTTACCGATATTAACCAACCCTAGCCATAAGATTAACATCTATAGTCCCATTAAAAGGGAGGACAGGGCTTACTCGCGCATGCGCCTAAGGGTGACCAGATTGCACGGCGACTATTACAAAAATGTCCTCTGCCCCCAGTGCAACATTCATAACACGTTTGAACATCTTTTCTTTATATGCCCTAAACACGCTGAACAGAGACTAGAACTAAGTGCAGGGGTAATAGCGGCCTACAAAAACCCACTTATCATTAATCGCGACTCACTGTTGATGCCTCCAAGCGGAATCGCTCCTGTTGTGCGACTGCACGTGTTTAAATTTTTGCGCGACACGGGCTACTTAGATAAAATATAATATTCCGTTGGACTATTAGCGGTAGATAGAAATAACAACACATACCGTCAGTTATATACTGCTTCATTTATTCAAATTAATAATGGCAACTTTATGTACTAATGACGGGTGGGTCTCGGACGATGGTCACTCCGGTGTTGTCCATATGGCCACTCGTCTGGGCCCGGCTCGAACTTATATACTATTATTAATTAATTTGGTTCTAAAATTGTACCGTAAAACAATCCATGACATATGTAATTTTAAAGATTCCAATTAATAATGACTATCTTATGTACTTATGACAAGAGGAAAATTGCATCAATAAATAAATAGATATAGAAACACTGCATGTAATGTGCACGCCGAGAACCTATATTTGTATTTGGGGTCCAAATGTACTTTGGATTGGTAGTACATTACAATGCAGTGTCCAATAACACCTTGTTGACGTCAATACATAAATAAACAATACTATAAACAAGGCAAAGATGAGGGAGCTGTCCCTAATGAACGTTCGCGGTTTCCTCGTCTGCGCTTTATGATATATAGGAAAATTACACCAATAAATAAATAGATAAAGACTAATAATACTAAAACTACGGAAGGGTACGTCCCCCCCCCCCCCCAATACATATGTCACTTGGCCCCTTTCGACCACTATGGATAAGCTCTAAGCCTTCTTTTACAACCAAATAGCGCTCTAGGTAACAAAACCCAGGGTTCCGCGAGACCCTCGCTTTCCTTCTCTTAAGCTGTAATCAGCAACAACGACGAAGGTAGGGGAAAAGCACACAGACAACATACTTCCACGCAGGATCGGAAGACGCAGTAAGTGCGCACGTGGGCAAATTTACCCACAGTGCAACCCCTATAGGTGTAAATATTGTTGTAATTAAATGTGATTAGTTAACATTTTTCCCATATGTACAAGACTTAAACATGTTGAGTAGAGCGTGTCAGCTGGGCCAGAGGGCGCGCCTGAAGAGATATCTCTCGCCCGTGCACTCTGGCTCCGTTGACATGACATCCGTGCACTCTTGCCCCGTTGACATGACATACCCAACATGACAAAAATAAAAATAAAAAGAGAATGGTGACGGTATTTGTTGTTGTTGTTTCCCCTACTGTAGCGTAGGTGATGTTTTCTTGTAGAGTAGTGTAAGTTTTTCCTTGCATGCCTGTGCCTTGTTACGTTTTGACGTTGAATTGCAAACCTTGTAGTGCTAACCTGCACGTATTACCCTTGTCACTATGAGGATCAGATCGAATTAGAGGGATGGTCAGCATTAACATCCCAGATCTATTCCCTCCTGAACAAAATGCACTAATACATATAATTACCATCTGCGTAACCACTAGCAATATAAACAGGAAGAAGAACGTGTGCTCTCTCTCTCTCTCTCGAGAGGAGACGAGGAGCGATAGTCGAGCGATAGCAGATAGGAGAGAGACGAGAGAGAGCGATATAGCTAGCCTGAGATCGCTAGAGCGGCGATAATAGGTATAGCGCTCTCTCGATCTATCTCGTCTCTCTCTCTATAATCGCTCTCTCATCTCTCTCTCTCTTCTCTCTCTCTCTCTCTCCCTCTCTCCTCTCTCTCTCAAAAACAAATAAAGGCGCGTGAAAATTGTCTCCCAAAGAACGAAAGTGTAGAACCAGATATTGTCCTCCCTGTACCACCAACAACCAACCAGTCATCTCGGTCCAACCACACAAACGCAGCCCCTTTTCTACTATATTAAACTTCAAAACTATTCTGACCCTTGCAACACCATTAAACACCTGACAATATCCACCAGCACAACAGAGAGAGCCCATGTGAATTTACACCAAGACACAGGGCAATAGAGTAATATCTGTACAAATCTATGTATATGTACTAACAAGTCCTCCGCGAGGGACGTTAAACGGGGGTGCAGTGTATCGGTGCTGTACACCGGGCACTTAAAAGAACCAGGGGCGCCTCTGGAATCGGGGCGCCCTCTGTATCCCGCTCGAACCCCCACTAACACCTCTTGGGGCGGAGAGCACAAAAACCACACACAAACTATAAGGAATTAACATTAATGCCAATAAGGATAATGATAATCTAGAGATAATAGGAATACTGCAAAAACCATTTTGATAAAAGGCAAACCACTACATAATCTATTAAAAAAAAACAAAAAAAAAAAAGCATCTAGTCACATTAAGGTCTCATTGGCCATCGTGCTATGATGTATAATATGACCTTATTTTCTCCCCTGAAGGGTCACAGGGGCAGGTCGATACATCTGTAGTCGAGAAGACGCTGGACGACCTGTAAATAAATCTCAAATACACACACGCGATTTCATTGGTCCTCTCTTAACTATAGGGTTAAGAGACTTTAAACTGCGGTTCAAAGTCTTAAACTGCGGTTAAGAGGAATGCACATTAATTATTTAACAGTTAATTATATAGTTAAGAAATTTTGAACCCGAGTTCAAAGTGCCGTTTGCACATTAATTCCTTAAACCCGAGTTCAAGAGTGTAAACTGCGGTTCAAAGTTTTAAACTGGGGTTAACAAGCGCGGAATGTACATTTATTATCTTACTGTTGAATATATACAGTAAAAATACTTAAATGAAAGTTTTGACACACCATGCGAATGTCCTATCAAGTAAAGGTGACGATTAACCAAAATGAAGTGTAATATAACCTAATTTCAATGGGTTTTATGCGGTGCGAGTGTTCACAAAACACCGGTTGACCTTGAAAATGACATGGGACGATGATGGGTAAAAAACAATCTCGTCGAATAACATTTCTCAATTATAAACGACGTTGACACTGCATTGCATGGGAAGAAAATGTGATATTAGGTATGTTGTTTATTCATGTTGTCGTTTTATTACCAAATTTATGGATGTAATCGCTAAATTATATAAATTTCCTAACCCGGAAGTGGATAGTTCCGATTTATTTACGGAACCACATACATTGATAAATATGCACTGTAGCAAATCTTCATTTAATCAATCTTTGCACAGAGAATAAGAAAAAAACACTAGTTTAATAATATAAATCCTTTATTAATCAAAATCATATGTTCAACCTCTCCTATACCACTATACCATTGTAACGATTTGGAAAACAGACCGGAATAAAACATCCGTATTAATAATAATAATAACAACAAATAAAAGCTTTATTTACGAAACGTTACAAAGACAAGAAAAATGGAAAAATGACATATAAACATTTCATTATGACAATTTAACTTAACTAATACAAGAATAATGGTTATGCATTAATTATAAATAATTTAAAAAGCGGGATGCTAAGAGTTCTTTATCGACGCACTCCCACTCAATGAGGTCTATTAATGTATAAAGTTTCAAACTGATGCTATTCATACTTTTTAACGAGACAGACGACGGACAAGTGATCCCTATAAAAAACATTTGGTAGAAAACAATATTAATTCATAGTATTCGATACAAAAGGATTTGTTCGTTTACAGAAAATACTATAATTGTAACATAATTATACTATGTACAACAACCTCAGGGTAGACATAATGTAATACAAATTTGTAGTTAATGAAATAAACAAACTATAAAATGAATCATAAACATAATTGTCTCGCGTTCTGAGAAAACTGGACATAATGCTGGTGCGTAAATTGTCATCCCAGATTAGCCTGTTCAGTCCGCACAGGCTAATCAGGGACGACAATTTCCGCTTTCATGGAATGTTTCGTTTGAATGATGTCTCTTCTTAGCGAAAATCCAGATAAGGCGGAAAGTGTCACTTTACGCACAAGCATTATGCCCCGTTTTCTCAGAACACGACACAATTATGCATGTTCAAAACCATTTCTAGCTACATTTTCCCACATTCTCTTTCACTATTGCTTTAACTTATATTTTTGATGGACCGTTTCATCAAAGATGGTACGACAATCTTAATTTATTACTTAAATTTAAAAACTAAAAATATACAAGCTGTTGATAAATAGCTCCGCAAGATATAAGCCATTGGTAAGAAAATGATGAAATAAATGATTTTACTAGGAATTAGCAAAAATATGCTTCGGTCTGTTAAAATAATGTTTCTTTGAAATTCGTATCGTATTCTTAATTTGTCGTACGATGTTTGATGAAACGGGCCCATAAGAATATAAGTTAAAGCAAGAATTTGACAGTATTTGAGTGATCTCAGCTATATCATACTCTTGGACACACTCAAATACTTTTTACAGAAAATACTATATTTGTAACATAATTATACTATGTACAACAACCTCAAGGTAGACATAAGTTTAATACAAATTTGTAGTCAATGAAATTAACAAACTATAAAATTAATCATTAACATAATTGTGTCGAGTTCTGAGAAAACTGGGCATAATGCTGGTGCGTAAATTGTTATCCGGGATTAGCCTGTGCAGTCCGCACAAGCTAATCAGGGACGACAATTTCTGCTTTTGTGGAATGTTTCGTTCAAATGATGTCTCTGCTTAGCGAAAATCCAGTAAAGGCGGAAAGTGTCGACCCGGATAAGCCTGTGCGGTCTGCACAGCCTAATCTGGGACGACACTTCACGCACAAGCATTATGCCCATTTTTGTCAGAACACGACACAATTATGCATGTTCAAAACCATGTCTAGCTACATTTACCCACATTCTCTTTCACTATTGCTTTAACTTATAATTTTATGGGACCGTTTCATCAAAGATCGTACGACAATCTTAATTTATAACTTAGATTTAAAAACTAAAAATATACAAGCTGTTGATAAATAGCTCCGCAAGATATAAGCCATTGGTAAGAAAATGATAAAATAAATGATTTTACTAGAAATTAACAAAAATATGCTTTGGTCTGTTAAAATAATGTTTCTTTGAAATTCGTATCGTATGATAAATTTGTCGTACGATGTTTGATGAAGCGGGCCCATAAGAATATAGGTTTAAGCAAGAATTTGACAGTATTTGAGTGATCTCAGCTATATCATACTCATGGACACACTCAAAAACTGTCAAATTCTTGTGCTTCCCTACTGTCCAAGTAACACTTGAACTCATGCACAAATTCTTCACAAGAAACGAACATTCTACTCAGGTTGAGTTGTGCAATGCACGAGTTCACGAAGGGGCACCTTCCCGCACCTTCCTGACAAGTAATAGAAACATGTAGCGTTGGCACTAGAATGTTTGAAGCTGTCCAGTATTGTAAGAGTTTAGGTAAACCCTGGTCACCAATATGGTCTTCTATGAAGATCTCCAGATACTCCTTGATGCGTTCTTCAGCACATCGCAATGTTATGCTATGGTCGCTGAACTCGTACTTAATTCTACTAAGTACTCCAGGAACCGCTGGTCGCATTGAGTGGTACAGTTCATTTATGTCACTTTCCTTGACGCTTGTCCAAAGTCCTGCATACACTTTAATGCCCTGACAAATTTTGCCCATAGCTCCTAGGGACCTATATATACAGCACATTTCAGCAACCTTGTAAACACAGTCTTTGTAATTCTGTCTTTCGGGCGTTCGCGTCATGCCGAAGTCATTGAACAGGCTGAATAGAACAAGTTTTTCCTCACACGACAGGGGGTCATTCTGTGTCGTTTTCTGAATTACTGCCCTCTGTGACGCGGAAACATAACTCAAGAATGAGGACATGACTACCTCTGCTGAACACGACCCCGTAATCATTGTAATCATGGCCGCTTTACAAAGACGGATAGGAAAGTATCCTACAAGCACAAACGCGTGCGCCATGGTTCTACCTATGAGCACGAACAAATCACTACAGATAAACTCATTTCAGGCATAACTTCAAGATTACCCACAAAGCACTGCAAAAACACCTGCATGAAGAACATGCTGTATACTTCGCGTTTCACTCCACTGACGTCTAACGCGGGCTCGCCTTCGATCTTCATGCGAACATTATGGTGTTCCAAGCCTTCGTTGGCCGTATATGCGTCAAGCACATCTTCTATCAGAGTTTCGCGCCTCACAAGAACGGTCTTCTCTTGAAACAAATTGTCTCTAATGCGTTCGCATTTTTGTTCCAATGATTCATATTGAGGATCTGGACTACGAGTAGGGCTTGACGGTGCATCACGAAAATCGTCTCCCACACTCTCTGATTCACTGTTGCTGACAGCATTCGTCTCATCGACGTTAAAACGCGTGTTTTGTGTTATTCCGGCTGCTTCTAGTGTCATTTCAGAATTGATTAGCACACCTTGCGGACCGTGTTTGGTACATGCTGTACCAACTGACGCCTCGACGTAACTACACACAACGCGACATGTATCTGTAAGTCGAAACCGCCTACTTAGGTTGACGTCTGGATCGGGACAGCGGAAGCTTAGAAGGAAGCTGTCGTCTGTGTCTGGCTCTGGTCCCAAAAATTCTATGACGTTTACCCTCACCTAAAAGGTTAAAATTTTATAATAATTTTTGCATGTGAACAGATGGAATTCGATCGCAAATGAAAAAGGACCACGGGATTTTTTAAAACAACTTGTCGTACTTTTTGTTTTACGCAGATTGGGGACAAGCGAGGAAATAGCCCGACCGCGCTTTGTTTTATGAAAATGTGCAAGTTCTTAGTGTTATTTCACTCAAAAACTATTTAACCATACATAGCAAAGACAACATAATGCTATTAAATCATTTAGTTCGGAACTAAAAGGGTAGTTATAATCTAACAAGGGGATCATAGATCCTTCAGCCGGTCACCTGCCAAACACATAATAATACTCAACCTAAATGACTCACTTTCATTATGATCAGAGAAATTGAAAAAGCTAGTGTTAACGGTGAAATGTTTAACGGACGGACGACGGAACAATAGCTATCACTAAAGGAAAATCGAATTTTGGCCGTTCTTGTTTCCAGATCTTCTACAAGTTATAACATTGTTTATTCACTACAATGGATCCACAATAAGATATGGAAAGAATGCACAAACTCCATTTTTTTCTCAAAACAAGTCCTATTTCTTTTCCCATTCAACAGAGAAGCAGTGTTATTACGAGCTGTGCCACTTGTCATGTTAATCTGGGACTGGTTTGCGGCACAAAGGTTACAAATCACGCTACCGCCGTTCTTGTATACACATGCCATGTGGCAAGTACCCATACAACTGTCACATGCCTCACTGTTGTCCATTATGATAGTATCGCAGGCCACACAACGATCATCTAACTCTTCATCCAGTATATCTTGTGCACATGTCAAGACACAGGGAGGTGGTGGAGCTAATGCAGGCAGAGAGGATACGCAGAGCTTACATTTGTATTGTTTGTTCTTATTGTCTTTGTCTTCGTTATATGATATTTTAAATTTTGTCAATTTTTCACACCGGTAGTGTATCCAATGATTACCATATGTGCAAAGGGTACTACGAGATTTACATTTCTTGTTACAGCCTCGGAAAATATCAGAAGGTTTCTCAGAGTTCTTGTTCAGAGCTTTTTCTATTTCAGATTGCAATGTTCTGTTTATGTATTCAAAACTATAGCCACAAGTAGACTGGGCGTCTTGAAGCATAGACTGGAGTTTGGGGAGGTCAGCATCAATGAATCCCTGCATACCTTTTCCGTTGACCAGGCATCTACTGGTTGTAGGATAGATGTTTAGTGTGTAGGAATGTTCAGTACAATCATTGCCCAATACGCAGATAATGTATTCTGTGATAGCAATTCGCTTATTTTCGTAAACTTTCTTAATTTCTATTGAGCGGTTAGGTCCTCTTAATGGAGTAATATTGGAGCATAGCGCATTTCAACAGTTCAAAGGTTGCCAGGTCTGCATCGATGACGAGATTTCCCCTCTTATGGTGAATTTCAAGTGAAATGTTCCTTCTTGCGGCATTCAGCTTCTTGATAAGGGCAGACTCGACGTTCAAGGTATAAGGTCGTGCTTCAGTATCTACAGTTGGAGCTTCAAGGGGTCCTGCTGGAATAGCAAGCAGAGCCATGATATAGCGACTAAAAGGAATAATGAGGTCTAATACTATTAGTAGTCTGTATATAAAAGCTTTGAGCACTTGCAGATTTATATTGCTAAATATAAATATACAGGGACTTCTTGGCTGCCTCCTGTTTGATTTTGCACTGTAGACGCTGCGAGATTTCTAGAGCAGCAATATTAGCTGAGTTCTTTTAACATTGTTTCTTGCAATTTCTAATCATGGGATAAATGCGAATAAGCGGCTAGGTACTACACAAATCACTGATACCACGGCACAGGACGCACAATAAATATCAGGCAGACAGGCAGGCGTAAAAGTTTCTTATGAGTTGCAGTTAAGATTTACAGCTTTCAATTACCATGTGACGCGCAACACAACAGATGTCAGGCAGATATATGGATGCGAAAGTTTCTAAAATACTTTAAGAAGTCTTCAGTTAATAGTGTCAACATTAAGGTTCAAGATGGCTGCCTCTTATAGTTTCTATTATTTCTAGGCCTTTCTATAAAGTGAACACGTGTGGTCTAAGATCTGTCTCTACCACTTTGCACACATGAAAAGCATACATAAAGCACATACAACACAGTTTTGCAAACGATGAAGACACAAATCTACTGGAATTTTCTTTGCATTAGGCGGGAATACTCTAAAGTTTATCTATAAACACATTTCATGGCGCGCAACACAACAAATGTCAGGCAGGTATATGGATGCAATAGTTTACATGATACTTTAAAAGTCTTTAGTTAAAAGTGCCGACATCTTGATAGAAATGCGCCAGGAACAAAACAATATCACATGACGAAACGACGGGCGTTAATTGGTTAAATAATTAATGTTCAGAGACAACCAAACACCTAAAAGTCTTAACCTATGTTTCAAAGTCTTAAACTGCGGTTCAAAGTCTTAAACTGGGATTAAGACGCGCGGAATGCACATTTATTATTTAACAGTTAACTATAAAGTTAAGAGACTTTGAACCCGAGTTCAAAGTGCCGTTTGCACATTAATCCTTAAACCCGAGTTCAAGAGTTTGAACCGCAGTTCAAAGTGTGTCTAAAAATAGATGCAAATCTCTTATCTACATAATTCAGAGACAACCAATCAGCGGAGCTTAAACCACAATTAGCTATATATAGAAGGTAAATGCCGCGATTTCATTGGTCCTCTCTTAACTATAGAGTTAAGAGACTTTGAACTGCAGTTCAAACTCTTGAACTCGGGTTTAAGGATTTAATGTGCAAACGGCACTTTGAACCCGGGTTCAAAGTCTCTTAACTATATAGTTAACTGTTAAACCGTGGTTTAAGGAATTAATGTGCATTTCGCTTGCCATAGATATGCTTGACACTTGAGACGAACGTTTATAAAATTAAAGATACGCAGTCGCGAAAACCCCTGAATTGTGTCCAATATTGACTTTTGAATTCGGATTTGGTTTGGCAGTGTGATATGTTTTAGGATTATCTATTGATGATACATGTTTAATGCGTTCGTTTTGTCTAGTAACGCTGATCGGATTGTTAAGGATTATGTCCAGGTAATATTTAACACACATTAAAGTTTCTTTTTGAAAATTTAATTACATTTCGTAAAACAAAAACAAGACATTTTTTATTCAGACGTGTACATGATAGATCTTCTAAAAACAGTAAATGTACATACCTTAGGTTTAACAATTGGTAATTAAAAAAATAAAACATACAATCATATAAACATACATGTTGGAAAAATCATAATTTAACGAAAAGCTTATAATTCTATTGAACCTTGTACTCATGATAATTCTATGGCGGGTAACTATGTATTGACACCCTTAAGACTGTTAAGTCTAAAAAAATAAATCATTTTCACAAATGTTGCTATTTTATACGTTTACATCTCTTGATTGCATTTAACAATTGGAAAAACTTGTAAAGAATCTCAGCATACTATGAACATTTACATACGCTATGTTATTCGATGCAAAGCCTTTTTTCTTACAACAACATAGTAGTCTTACCAATACAGCGTCCAGTTTGAACTCTTAGAAACGTTATTTTTTAGTCTGTCGTGTAACAGTAACCGTATTTTAAAATGTAATGTATTTAATACCCGACACATATCTTAAACGAAACAATACGCAATATAGATATACAATTCCTGTTATCAACATAGCCTGAATTTTTTACCAATAGACAAACCGTGAGATACTGACAGTACTCTAAAATAAACAAGCCGGTTGGAATGTTCTTTATTGCATTGATAAAAATTCGCGGGTAAATTGATGTTATAATTGTTTTCATGTTGCTTCATTTTAGAGTCCATGTCCAAGTTTACAAGGTATATCGTAGGTTGTACTCGGTTAACGGGCAACTACTACAGGTGCAATGGCGCACTTAATCACTTTGTCGTGTGTTTTCAAAATCATCGTGTTTACAATGTCTTTATTTCCAGACTGTGTTTCCCAACGTGCACGTAACTGATTTTTGCCAGTCTTTATAATTCGCAATTTTAAACTGTTGAAATACATTTAAGTGCTGGTGTTTACATACTAGCAATTAAACTTAATTTTACAATACAACTCATACTAGTACTCACACACATTTTGAAAATTACACGTTGTCGTAAAAAAACCTTAACATTTACCGACAGGTATTTCATTTTTCACAAAATTAATGGAACAAGACATGTTTTTTTTATTAATATTTAATATGAGGGATTATATAGTTTTACAAAAGCAAACTCAAACTCATGAAACATACAACTAGCGTCTGTTTAAATTGTGAAAATCTTCGTTCAAACACAAATATCAGCGAACTGGAAATGCACTTTCAACTTCAAGTTCCGTTGCATTTGGTGCATCCTTCAGATCCTTTTTATACTTTTCTTGTTTCGAAATACCAAAACAAAGGTTTCTTATTGATCGATTTTCTCAAACCAGTATGGTTTGCTGAGAATCACAAATGAATATGTTTTATTATATGTGATATCAAAAGATGCACATCTCGGCGACATAATCCTGCTCTCATTAATATAGGATTTCGTAGTAGATAAGCTTATATTTATACAGTCGGCCAATATATCTTAATAAATAGATAAAATGTATGCTTATGAATTTATTACATATGTATAAACACTTAATGTTAGACGGGTTTGATCTTAACCAACTTCGTTAGTTTTGTACTTGAACTTATTTTCTTGTAGATGACGAATGAAAACCACTGAAACGAGCAAATCATTGGACTCAATTGTGAACACTGGAAGCTTACTTATAAGGGAAATTACGTCGTGTTTATACATGTCCATCAACGAACGCACAACTGAACGGTGCATGCTATTATACCAGGATGGCCGCCAACACCAACTTGTTCACTGACAAGGAGACCACTAATTGGTTCAAGGCATCCATAGCACTCAATGTGGCAAAGCAAGGACTTACTAACTTTCTTGACACACAATTACAGAATGTACACGCCGTTGTTGGTAAAAGTTGTGGAAACTGTCCGATTGAAAAACTCATACCATGTCCCACAAAGCCATATTGCAACAAGAATAAACGGAATTATTGTTCTTTTCACAAATCACAGAAACCACAGCCGTGCCCAAAATGTGATCACGTAAAACAGAATATCATATTACAGCACAGATACAATGGGCCGTCCTGGAGAAACACTCGTGCGGAAAAGTGGGTACAAGACTATTGGGAAATAGGAAAATGCTTCCTCCCTCCAGACGGATATACCAGCGTTTGCTCGGTCCAGGAATCAGACTTCAATGGTGTGATAAGCATCCTGTTGAATTGCCTACATTTCCAGACATGTCTCTCCTCCTCTTGCCTGTCACCTCCACCGCCTGATAAGCTATGTCCACTAGAAAAGGTAATACAATTTTTAAGCAAAAGTTAAATGAATATACAGTACTATATTTGTTTCGTTCACTCATAGCTGAATGTATTTACAAAAATAAAAGATTCATTTACAGAATCTTTGGAATATATTATGTCATAAATTAATATTTTATGACTTTCTTAACAGTGCATAAACGCGTATATTTGCATTTTAAGTATTTGTAAATTACAGCGAGTATAAACGATCTTAAGATTTGAACAGATAAACTTTTGATGATTCAACCATTAGAAAAAACGTTAAGAACCAGGATTTATAACGTACCTACGCTCCAAGAGTGAAATAACGTAATGCTCAATTTTGTTTATCCCATCATCAGACGTGCATTGTCGAAATAAACCACTGTGGAATAAACTTTCCTATATTTCGTCAGTGCTGACATATAGCTGTCACGCGCGGCGGAGAATGGTTATATTACTCGGTATCAGCTATAAAGTAATCATATTTAGTAAAATCGAATCAGATTCAACAAAACAAACAATTTGATACCAAGATGTAATATATTTTTAACACATAATGCAACTCAAAAAGCAAAAAAACAACAACATTATTTACAAATATTAAGTGCGCGTACTCGTGACGTCATTATTAACACGTCATACGACACAATGCATGTTCTTTCACGCTAAAACTGCAGTTGCTTGGTGTGTTTTTTTCATTATTTCTTAAAAATCGGGGACGTAGAGGTATGATAAACAGAAAAACAGGTTAGTTACTGATCTTTTTGTAATGTATTAGGCTCGGCACGATTAAAATAATGAAACAATGTTTGCTTAAAATAACTTTGGGTTTTTCTGTCTAGTTCGATTTTCCTATTCTATTTTTAAAGAAATAATTAACGACTAAGAAAATTGATGGGATAAATCGAATACTAGGTCGGTGCCGTATAAAGCAAAGTTCATTTTTCTCGGCACGAAAATCTGAACCACTTGCCAAGGCTCGTGGTTAAGATTTTCTAAGCCTCGCAAAATAAACTTTGCTTTATTCGGCACCGACCTAGTATTCTCTATTTATTACACGGGTGTTATTACACTAGTTAGATCTATATAACTTTGAAATGACGTCATTTGTTTGAACAAATGACGTCATTATTCCAGCGAATTTCTTCAGTTTAACTCTTATGTTCTATATCCAATAAATTTATCCAATCGGCATTTTTCATATGTACCACGTGACCTTCCAATATATTCCGGTAGTGGATCCAAAAAGGCTGTATTTTTCCATATTGGACAGTTGAGTACAAGTGCACTAAGCAATTGTTTAATAACGATAAAAGCCGTTATCGAGAAAAATTATCCGAATGTACTATAATCGACTCACACGGGCGAATGTCTTGAAAATAGCATAGATGTATGGCAAGCGGTTCGACGCATAATCCCAAGAAACTAGGTTTCTCATGAGAACCTAGGTTCTCAGAATGTTCTCATGAGAACCTGGGTTTTCAATTGAGAACCTAGGTTCTCATGAGAACCTAGGTTTTCAAATGAGAACCTAGGTTCTTGTGAAAACCTAGGATACCAAACGAGAACTTAAGTTCTCAGAATGAGAACCTAAGTTCTATGTGTCTATGAGAACCTAGGTTCTCATGAAAAGCCTAGTTTCTCATGAGAACCTAGGTTCTCAAGCGTAAACCAAGGTTTTCAAATGAGAACCTAGGTTCTCATGAAAACCTAGGTTCTCATGAGAACCTAGGTTCTCATGAGAAACCTGGTTTCTTGGGATTTCATAAACCTTGGTTCTCATGAGAAACCTGGTTTCTTGGGATTCCATAAACCTAGGTTCTCATGAGAAACCTAGTTTCTTGGGATTATGCGTCGAACCGCTTGCCATAATTAACCTCCAGTTGTCTCCCATTGCTTGGTACACGCTGGCGGCATATGTGTAAAATGAATAGAAATATGCGTGAAACCGTGAATGTTTCTCCCCAAGAGCATTTTCTGAACAATGTTCAGACAATGCTCAGTAATATTCTACGAAACTTATCTGTTGAATATTTGTGACAACAGGCATTAGACGTCGGTGACCGCCTCTTGTTCATGTTTCCGTGCATGGGTGTTCTTGAGGAACTGAAATTAGTAAAGTAATCGGTCGACATTGGTCTGAACACGTTAATAAAAAATTGAACTGTTTATGAAATACATCTTTAATTGTAAATATTATTTTGAGACTAAAAATTCAGATCAATCGTTACATAATACATTGTTACAGCATTAAATGAGTTTCAAATATTCAGTTCCCTTGTTCGGGCCTCAAACGACTGTACGGTACAGTTTTCTATTTTAAGTATGTCTGTGACCTACATGTTGGAAGCAATCATTATGGTATAAAATACAAGTTTTATCTCTATTGATTATGTGTAATAATGTATTATTCAATCGTAAGATATCGGCATCACTGCAAGAAAAACTTATGCGCTAAAGACTTTGCAAACATATTTCAATAACTTGAGATATCTGCAAAAATAAAGTTCTTAACGGCGTGTTTTCAGTCTGTCCAGCCCGTGTGTAATCATATGTTAACCCCATTGATCCTGCGCCCTGAATAATATGTGTCCCGTATTCCAAACGAGCAAGTTTACGCCGTTCGACGCGTAATTCTGAAAACCTAGATTCTCTGAAAACCTAGGTTCTCAGAGAACCTAGGTTTTCAAAGAACCTAGGTTCTCATGAGAACCTAGGTTCTATGAGAACCTTGGTTCTCATAATGAGAACCTAGGTTCTCTGAAAACCTAGGTTCTCAGAGAACCTAGGTTCTCAGAAAACCTATGGTTCCCAAATGAAAACCACGGATATGGCAAGCAGTTCGACGCATAATCCCAAGAAACTAGGTTTTTCATGAGAACCTTGGTTCTCACTCTTAGAAACTAGGTTCTCATGAAAACCCAGGTTCTCATTTGAAAACTTGGGTTCTTGACGCCATGTGCAATCTTCAAGCGAAAACCTAGGTTCTCATTCTGAGAACCTAGGTTCTCATGAGAAACCTAGTGTCTTGGGATTATGCGTCGAACCGCTTGCCATATAGATGCAATTAAAGCATTTTAAAATCAAAATTAAAATGAAACAAAGAGCTGAAGAATGGGATATAGAATAAAAAGCTTGTTAGACGTTTTTACAATATTAGCCTTTGTGTTCTTACGACACGTAGACGCACTTTGATTCTACCTTAAATACAAGTAAACGTTTTGGTATCTGCGTTAATTTGCACGTTAAAAATTTCTATGAAGTAAACAATATTTGATTAGCGTTACCATATAAAGCTTTTTAATTAATTATGTGCAATTATTTAATACCCTCGGTCATATTATTATGTTTTTTCTTTAAGATTGAAATAATAAAATGCTGACATTAAAATCGTATATACTCGCTTAAATATTCCAAATGGTATAAACTTAAAACTTGCTCATTTAATGATTATGATGTGTTGTTCTTAGGTCCGTCAGATCGGCCGAGATGTGCGTCACACATCCGACTGCAAGGTCACAGATGCTGACCTCCAGGACTATTTCCAGACCCTATCTACGCTACTGACTGATCCAAACTGCCTACAACATGATCCCACAGCAATTCGTGCATGCACGAGACTAAATGATGTGAGTCTTTGGGACCCGTTTACATTATCTTTCAAAATGCAAGGAAGAATGCACATTAATAAAATCACTAATAGCAAATGAGCAAAATAACATTAAAGGTATCTTTTCACGGTTTGGTAAATTGACAAAATTGAAAAAAGTTGTTTCAGATTCTCAAATTTTCGTTTTAGTTATGATATTTGTGAGGAAACAGTATAACTGAACCTTTACCATAGTCCAATATAGCCATTATATGTATCTTTTGACGATTTGTAAACCTAAAAATTATAAAGCGTTGCAACGCGAACCGATTGAATAATTTGGAGAGTTCTGTTGTCGTTTAAATTTACGAAACTACGAAGATTGCTTATATAAGATATAAAATACGCAATGTATACCCGGCGGAATGGCCGAGAGGGCTAATGCGCTTTTACTTCAGACTAACTCCAGAACTCCGGGGGTCACTGGTTCGAGTCCTGTTACCGGCTACTTTTTTTCTTTTTTAAAATTTTATTCTTGATTTTGTTACTGGAGCTTTTAAGATCCAATGTTTACATTTATCAATATAAAACATTTAATGACAAACTTCAAAATATGCCAAAATCTGTGAAAAGGCCCCTTTAAGGCAATATACTTTTTTGTGCAATACGGTGGTTTAAGAAGGCATTAATCATTACACGCGTCCGTCCGTTCGTACGTTCTTTGATACGTTAGACCATCACAAATTATTATTATTTGAACTGGTGATTTCGCATTAATATTTACGGTTGAATGACCTTAATCTAGAGATGATCGTAAAAAGGAATTTCGGCTGCGACATTGTTAAATAATAACATCGGAATAATTGCCTCTTGTCTTTGTTTATACTGTATAATATATAACCCCCAAAATGTATGTACTTTGGTTTTTCTTTAACTACTAAACGATATTGCTCAAACATTCACTGCTGATTAACTTTAATGTGTCAATTATCTTTAAAGATGGCACCGTAGCTGCTTTGTAATCATAAGAATGATAAATTTATTTGCGCAAGTTGCATGATGCAGTTCGTAGGATAAATAAATGCAATTATATTTTAAAAGTTATGTCTTATAAACCATACAAGTACCAAGCCACTATATTTCATTATGCATAGTTATGTAGTATGTAGATTAGCATCGTGTTTGTAGTATTGGAAGTGTTTAACCATTATTGTTATTGTACATGCTAACACCGTGTATTCGCACAAGCATGTGGTTGTTAATCGTTTGCGTCACTTTTCAAACACGATAGCAGCAGTCAGATAGCTAGACGCCATTTCTTTGTGCTCAGAATTTAGTAGCTGTATTAACATATACCTGCAGGCTTTTCATGTTATTTATTATTATTATCATTTTATTTTTATTAGTACTGCTGTTATTATTAGTAAGGTTTATAAGATAGAAGATTTAAAATATAATTGCATTTATTCATCAATTATATTTTATTATTATTTATCATCATTTTTCAAAAACGAAATGCGTATTCTGTTAAAACAGATTTGGGGTAAGAAAACAGAAGGGACGAGTCAACTTATCTAGGGTATTTTATTTCACGTTTGGCGTCGAATGAGTGTTGAATACACATGCATTTCAAACATGATCATTTCACTGAAGGTATAATGATATCATTACGTTTGATAATTTCAATCTGGCTTGATTTTGTTACCAATATTTTACAATAGATACATAACCGCATTGTAAATGTAACATGAGACATGTTGAACATTAGAATACGTTTAATAAAAGTTAAATAAAATAATAAAATCAAGTGACAAAGATGGGCTTAATGAATAACTATTTTACAATGGTCCATAACATCATTATCAAAGGGAATATCTTGTGTACTGTAAAAAAACACAACGTGCAGACATATGAAATATATACAATGACCTAGCAGAATTGGAGTAAAAGATGCGAGTTGCAGAGTATTTCGATAATGATGAAAATCAAGAAAGAGAAGATAGAATAGAAGAGTACGGGAGAAAGCCGTTTTACTCAAAAACATGATCAAGAAAGAAATGTGGCTGGACGCTTATATAGGAGTATTAAAGATATACTTTATGCCTTATGGCATAAAAACGGACAGTAAATTATCATTATTCAAGAAAAACCGGCGCTACTCACCTTACTAGATTACCGTCTATTCATATGTACAAAAATAAAATATTAACTTGAAATAAACAAATCATAAAAAATGATATCCATTTACGAAGGAAACAGACCGGCCATAAAAATACACAAGAAAGGCAACCCATGAAAAAAAATAGACTTCATGCATGGAAACACGTACTTAAAGAATAACAGAAGTA